>NW_004524867.1:256052-266775 GCF_000260255.1 Octodon degus | reverse complement strand
AAAAAAAATTTAAAAAAAATTTTTTTTAAAAAAAAAGAAGAGGGCTAGCCAAATAGTTCAGCGGATTAAAGCATCTGCCAACAGGCACAGGTTCCGGGGGTTCGATCCCCAGGCCTGCTGTGCAGGCCCCATCCTGGGTCGCGCTGATACAGCGATTGAGACTGGGCATGAAGGTGCCCACTTGTAATCCCGGTTCTTGGGAGGCTGTAAACAGGAGGATCACTACGAGTCCAATCCAGTAGTGAGATCCTCAACACCCTGTAGACCCTTCCCTAAAGATACAAAAAAGAAAAACACCTCAATAATGATGTAAAAAAAAATAAAAATAAAAATAAAAAAATAATGATGTACTTGGTAATATTAACTAAAGATTTACAGACATCATTTAATTGGGTTCAAAACTTATTAACCAAAGAAATATAATAGTGGACTGGGGGAGAGGTATTCCTAACGCAGGGAAGTATTGGGTTTGATCCTTGACATCGAGGTGGGGGACAGGAAGGAGGGAGGGAACAATGAAAGATTCACATATATTATATTTTTTAAAAGTTATATTTTAGAGGCTGAGGCAGTAGCTCAGTGGTAGAAAACATGCTTAAGATATCTGAGCCCCTAGGGCTGGCCTGATAGCTCAGCAGACTACAGCGCCTGCTCAGGCAGAGTGCAGAGGCCAGGGGTTTCATCCCTGGGGTTTTCATCCCCGGCATACAGAGCCGGCTCCTCTCACAAGGCGCGCTGAGATTGCGACTGAGACTGGGCATGGTGGCGCATGCCTGTAATCCCAGAGCTTGGGAGGCTGAAACAGGAGAATCACTATGAATCTGATCTACACTATGAGACCCTGAACACCCTGTAGAACCTCAATACAAGGAAGACAAAATAAATACATATATATATATATATATATATATATATATATATATGCCCCAGCATGGCAAAGGAAATACATTATGTTTTATCTTAGGATGGGAAAGTGGAAGGGTAGCTACCAGGGATGGAGCAAGAATAAAGTAAGGGAGCTAGGATTTACTGAGCATAGTTTTTGCTTTGTTTTGGTTTTTTTTTAACTAATTTTCTTTTTATTTTTTAAAGACAATGGAAAATGTTTAAAAAATAGAAATGATACAGAATTTCACTAACCAAGATGATAGGAATTCAATAATGTTTTTTTTAAAGTTTTATATGTGTGTGTGTGTGTGTGTGTGTGTGTGGCCAGCTCAGCCCACCAGGGGGCGGGGCGGGCTGGCATGTGGTGCTGGGGGATTGAACCGCGGTCCCTGTGCTTTGCTAAGCTTGTTCTAAGTAGCTGCTTTAGACCACTGAGCCATCTCACCAGCCCCTCAACAATGTTTTTGTTTGTTTGTTTGTTTGTTTATTGCATTGTTGTCTTCAAATTGGTTGCTCAGTGTAGAATATATCTCAGTGGCATAAGACACGCCTGGCAAGCACAAGATCTTGAGTTCAATCCCCGGTACCACCAAAAACCAAACAAACAACAACAAAAAAAAGTTGAGCAAATTGGTTGTTTAGATTACCAGATAGAAACATGAGAAATTGGTCCAAAAAAAAATTAAAAGCATGGGCCAGATAGCTCAGTGGATTAAAGCACCTGCTTAGGCAGATGCAGGGACTGGGGTTCTATCCCCTGGCATGCCGTGCCGGGCCCGCCGCTGGGGCATGTTGAGCTGGCAACTGACACTGGGCATTGTGGCATACACCTGTAATCTCGACTCTTGGGAGGCCGAAAATAGAACGATCACTACAAGTCTGATCTGTGTAGTGAGACTCTGTAGACCCTATACTAAGTACATTTTTTTAAAAATTAAAAAGACAAAAAAAAAAAAATTAAGCATTAACTGTTTCTTTGAGTAGACCAGTAGAAATCAGCAGTACAATTATGCAAGCTGTCCTGTGTCTGTACATATATTTTTTCCCTTCCTTCTTTCTTTTCTTTTCTCCTTTCCCTCATCTCAGTGGTTCCCTCCCTTTAAACAGATTTGTTCCCTTTCACAGTATCTATTGTACTTCTAGACTTTTATTTACTCTTTCAGGTTCTTACACTAGGGAGACAATATGATGTTTGCACATGCGGATCTCGTTTATTTCACTTACGAGTATGGTCTCTAGTTGCACCCATTTACCTAGAAAAGCCTCAAGTTTATGTTTTGCAGCTGAGCAACACTCCACTGTTTAAAAATGTCACATCTTTTTTTAATCCATTCCTCAGTTAATTCATCTGAAGCCAGAAGAGACCTAGAAGAGCAAAAGCAAAGTTTGGCCACAAAAGAATGGCCAGAGACATCACAATCCCTGACTTAAAATTACCTTACAAAACTACTGGGAGTCCAGTATTAGAATTGCAGGATGGAAAAAAACCTCTAGAGATACACTCTTTATCAATGCAACCATAACCAACACTGATGGATTGCACATTTAAAAACTGGCTGGGCTGGTGAGATGGCTCAGTGGTCTAAAACACCTGCTTAGAACAAGCTAAGCTAAGCAAAGCAGACCGCGGTTCAATCCCCAACACCACATGCCAGCCAGTCCCGCCCCATGGTGGGCTGAGCTGGCCACACACAAAATAAATAAGTAAATAAATAAATAAACAAACAAATAAAAAAATGTTTAAAAAAATTTAAAAAAAAAACTGGCTAAAACGGTAAATTTATGTTATTCACTTCAGTGGTTTTGTTTTGTTTTGGTTTTGTTTTGGTTTTGCAGTGCTGAGATTCTAAGCCCGGATTCTGTGCCTGCCAGGCAAGCACTAGAGCCTTGCTGTACTGCTCAACCCTGTTAGGGGTTGTGAAGACCACACTGAAAAATAAGATTGAGAACTACTTCTCTACCAAGAGCAGACACTGAGTAGAAGGAAACTAGAGTCATGGAACAGTAGATTTCTTCACATACTTCACAGATAGATATTCAAATTATAGTTCCCTTTGACTACTATACTAAGGAAATTATTTATCAAGGATTCTTTGAGATGAGAATGCTTTCCTTGGTGAGGTACAACTTTAGAATTGCTTATTAGGTGAACATAATGAATCAAGGAATCACCCTGACCAATCTAATACCCTGTGGTCATTGACACTCCTTTTTTTTTTTTTTTTCTTTTGTGGAACTGGGAATTGAACTCAGGCCCTTGCACTTGCCAGGGAAGCGCTTATTCCACTGAGGCATCTTCCCAGCCCCAAAGTTGTTTTTTTTGTTTTGTTTTGTTTTGGTTTGGTTTTTTTTTGCGGTACCAGGGATTGAACTCAGGACTCTGTGCTTGCCAGACAAGAACTTATTCTACTGAGCTATCTTGACACTACTTTGTATGACTCATGGACATTTAGCCACTGGCCCTTATTTATTTATTTATTTATTTATTTATTTATTTATTTATTTTAGAGACAGGCGCTTACTGTGTAAGAGTGAGTAGTTCGGGCTGCCTTGAATTCACTGGGTAGCCCAGGCTGAACTCGAAGTCCCAGCAATCGTCCTGCCTCAGCCATTCAAGTGCGAGGACTACAGGCATGTAGCGCTGTACCTGGCTGAAGCGCTGGCCCATTTTATCTACCTAGTTGGCAAACACTACACTCTGCTTGTATCCAAGGTACACCTGCCCTGCCTTCAACTTTCCCATGCTGGCCTCGAGAACTGGACTACTTAGCCTTACGCTCCTATAGCAAATAAGTTGTTGTTAAGCAAGCAAGTTAGAAAGAGAAAAGGTTCATTTGGGCTCATAGTTTCCGAGGGTCTAGTCCATGTCATTTCCCCTTTGCTGCTTTCAGCTGGTGGTGAGCCAACCAATCATGGCACAGATCACAGATCAGAACAGACCTGTTCGCTTCATGGTTGCCAGGCGACAAAAGCATAGCGAGGTGGAGCCAGTTCAAGGCCACGCCCCCTATGAGCTCACTTCCATCCAATAGGCCTCACTTTTTTAAGGTTTCACTTCACCCTCATAGTGTCGCAGACTGTTGATCAGGCCTTCAATACAGGGACGTTCAGGGGAGATTCCAGTTCTAACAAAATGCCACCATGTGTAGTGGGGTTATTAATAACCTGGATCCCCCAGTGGATAGTATTGAAATAGGCCACTCAAAATAGGCATAAGGATTATGGTGAGCTGAATGCAACTGAGAACAGCAGATGCAAGAAGAACCCTCTCTCCTCCCAATTTCTACCCAAAAGCACCACACCAACTTTCTCTTTGGCAAAAGTAACATAAATTTCCATTCTATAAGTCCATTCCAAAATATATTTCCCTCTCCCATTGTAGGAAGGTGAAAATAACTTAGGTTTACAACACATCTGATTTTTAAAAATCCCTCTGTACTGCACATTTCCTAGGTACCGTCCCCAACCTCACCAGTCCCAAAGGCTTCATGCTCCTTTAATTGAGATGATTCTTTGGAACACATCAAAATTTCGCTGTTAAGACGATTGAGAAGCTTCCAAGTCCACACAATTACCTGTGCTCTTACTCCCTTTTTACAATGGCCTTCACTGGGTAAAAATATCCCTTCAATTTTGTATGCCTTTTCTCCTCTAATAATATGTTTTGCTAGTCTAGTTTGTAGGCCGTACCAACGGATTCTATGAGTATAGAGGAAACATTTTTTCTTTCCCTTACATTAATCTTATCAGCTGCACATTGTACAAAGAAAATCACTATCAATGCAAACTAAGAAAATATGAAGATGAAAACTCATTTATGTACCTTTGAAGAAATATAGCTAAATGTGCTCGCTGGAAGATGGATCAGCCTCCCCAGACTTTCCCTGCTTTCTCCAGGTTCTTTTGCTTGGGGCGACATTGCCAAAATGAAGGGAAGCCCTATCCCAAATCACACTTCTGCTTTCCCATATCTTTCCACACTAAGGGGCAGCTGCTTTTCGAGTTTCAGTTTCTCCTAAAATCAAGTTTCCAGTGTTCCTGATGACTTCGGGCTCCATCCTACCATCCACCTACATTAATTGGGGGGGCTTTAAGAGAGTCACTCTACATTGTGTTTGCCACAAAAAAAGCCAAAGAAAGACATCCCTTCTTTTGTCATCACAGACAGGTATTCTGAAAGCAAAAGTCCTGATTTATGTGATAACTCTTTGTAAACTATGAATCCCAACCAGGTAAGCCAGTAGGGTCGTAATGGACTAGCAAATCAACATTCCTATCAACATATCTGGGAAGGAATCAAAAGTAATATAAATTTTGAATTATCGCTAAGGTAGAATAAGGAACTAAAAGAAAAGGACACATTAGAAACAACTTCTCAGGGCCAGTCAAATAGCTCAGTGGATTAAAGTGCATGCAAGCAGGTGCAGGGGCCAGGGATCCAATTCCAAGGCCTGCAGTGCTGTCGCTATCCCTGGGGCATGCTGAGATGGTGATTGAGACTGGGCATGGTGGCGTGTGCCTGTAATCCCAGCTTTTGGGAGGCTGTAAACAGGGGAATCACTACCAGTCCGATCTAGTATTGAGGCCCTGAACAGACCCTTCCCTAAAATACAAAAGAATAATAATTAATAATAATAATAAAGTATCACTAAGGCTTGACTCACCCTGCTACGCAGTCCTTACTGATATCAACATGCAAGCTGGAAAAGCAAAGCAGCATCACCCGTGTCCCTGTCAAGTCCCCTACCACCCAGAAGAATGACTGGTAATGTCACAACATGAGGGACTTTGGCCTGGTTCCACAGTCACATGTAGATGTGTCTCCCAACCTCTGTGGCATATTCCCACCCAGTACATTAGATTGAGCAAAAAGTGTTTCAGGGCTGATGCAGAAAACATGCCTCACTGCACTGTACCCCTCCTTGCAATCTTCTCCATTACCAGCTGGGAAACCAAAGTTCTAAAGAAGTTCACTGCCTTTCTGTCTCCAAAGAACACAGACACAGATGAGGGAAACACTCCCAGAAAGTTCAGGGAAACACTCCCAGAAAGTGCAGGGCCAGGCAGTAGCCTGAAACATTAAAATCCAGCAAAGGATTGCATTTGTGTTAAATCTGACCCAGCCTTGGAGCTGCCGCTTATCTTAGGCAATGAGCCTTCCAGGCATTCGCAGGACTCTCACAGCTGCTTCAACCCGGACTTTGGGGATGGCTAAGATTTACAGTTGATTAGGCTGCACAGTTCAGTCGCTTTCTCAAAAGACCCTAGGAAGGGGTTAGTTCTGAGTCCAAAGAGTCCAGGAGAATAGAGCGGGCTGCATGCGACCATAATGTGAATTCCCCAGACTTGGTACACTGTGTTCAGTGAAGCAGATAAAGCAAAGTTAAAGCAGCATTTAGGGCTTGAGAATGCCAGCCTTAATAAGTATCTTTTTGTGGAAGGATTTAGGAGGAGGGGAGGGTTACTCTCAGTGCAGGCTTTCTTTCCTTGTACAAAAAGGGAAAACGTGCATACAGTTGGGTGTAAAAGGGTGAGCTCGTGGGCCTCCCCCAGGCCAGCTCCCCAAGGAAAAGTTGCTGAGCACACACACACACACACACCCCAAACGCCAAAGCACGAATCTTCACCACTTAATAGTCTCGGAGCCATGGTTAAGTTTCTCCTGGGAAACACGGAGCATTCATCTGCAACTGACCAAGTTCAACCTTTCGGCTGTGAGAATCCAAGCTGCCTGGCCGTCCAAAGCCGGTGCTTCAGCAGCAGGCAGAACCCAGGGACACCCCGTCCCCAGGAAGAGCCCTGTTCCCTCGGCAAGCTCCCGCCCAAGCACCCCAGCGGTCTGCAATAGGCTGGAGCGGGGCCCATCTGCAGCCGGGAGACTCTTGGCTAACAACCTCTGTGGCCTAGTGTCGGGCACATCCTAGTCCCAGCCTCTCTTTGCACACCGACTTCCGCCCGTGGAAACTGCTGCAACGCAGTTGTTTGCAATGCATTAAAATAGATGCGTCGAAAATGCTGCACATATCCATTTTTGTAGCCACTAGCAAAGTGCTTCTAGGAAACTCAGCGTTCTCTCCCAACTTGTCTCCCTTGTGAATGAATATACGGAGCAGCAGGAAAGTGACCCCCCCCGCGCCCCCCCTCCGGGGTTGACTGAGTGGCATCTCCATTGTAGTTAAAGAAGTTGAACCCCAGTTCATCAATATTTATCTGTCTATGCTTCAAACATTCAACTGGGGCTCCCGTAGCCCCAGGCAGACTGAGAGGGGTCCTTCATAGAAATCAACGTAAACATTTACTACTACTAACAATGGGGAGAAAAAGAGAGGGGAAGAGAAAGAGACAGACAGAAAGAAAGAAGAAAGAAAGAAAGAAAGAAAGAAAGAAAGAAAGAAAGAAAGAAAGAAAGAAAGAAAGAGGCCTTACAAAGTGCACATTTAAGTCATTTTTCCCCACATACAAATGGAAAATGAACTTGCTCACACTGCGATTTACGCTCTGAAAGGACCCGGCTGAGAGAAGTTCTTTCTTTATTGTGCCGTTTTAAAGACTATTCTTTGACCCCTGCTATTTATGACTTGGGCTCTGGGAAGACAGGGCCAAACCCCTTTGGTTCCAGCAGCCCTCTGAAACAAAAGCTCTTCACCTTTGTTCAACTTACCTCCTTTCCCGGCCAGAGCTCCCAGCCTCCATAAACAGGCTTGGTCTTCAGCGTCTCCACCAGAGAACCCCATTCCTCAGCTGACGCGATGCTCCTTCCACCCCTGCCCTTCTCCCAGAGGGTCCTCGCACCCATCCTACTGCCCAGCTGAGATGCTTCAGACAGAGTGCTCCTCACTCCATTTCATTTACCCATGAGATACTGGATTTTAAAAAAAAAAAAAAAAAATTGTATCAGTGATTAAAAGAGTTCAAAAATGGAACTGCTCACCCAGCAGGCTCGGGCCACAGTACAGCACCATTTCAGTTGTGGATTACAGCGAGTGCTGCTGTACTTACTTGCCCCTGGGCTTTCTCACTCTCAAAATGAATTCAAGATCCCTTATGAGGCTGCACATGATAGAGCCGGAGAGCCAGACTTCAAGGGGTGGGAAAAATGCGACCAAGGGAAATTAAAAACCGGGAGGAAATAGATAAATAAATGAATGAATAAATAAATAAATACATGCAGTCCAGGATAAGAAAGTTCCCCAGACACGAAGTCAGTACACTCCTCAAAGACGGAACATTTAGGGCCAGCCAAATAGCTCAGCAGATTAAAGCGCCTGCTTCAGCAGACACTGGAGGCCTGGAGTTCAATCTTGGGCCTACGGTGCTGGCACCGCCCTCCAGGGTGCCCTGAGACAGCCAGGGAGACTGGCTGTGGTGGCACGCCTCTGTAATCCCAGCGCTTGGCAGGCTGTAAACAGGAGGACCATGAGTCCAATCCACACAGTGAGACCCTGTATACCCTGTATACCCTGTCCTAAATACAGAAAAAGAAAGCAAGGAAAAAAAAAAAAAAAAAAAAGATGGAACATTTTATTTATCTTTTTGTTTTTCTAACAAAATGCCATCCCTTACACAATCCCCAGAATCTGTAGACTGAAGAGATGAAAAAAATTTGGCCAATTTCTCAGGGAGGCATAATAAATACTGATAATGTGACAGAAGTTACGTTTCCACTTACAGACGGTGTGGAGCAAGGCCCCAGATGACCCCAGGGAGGAGCACCGCACGCTGCAGCAGCATCCATCTGGGGAATGCTGCTTGTATAGGACCGCTGCCCGGCGACCACCGTAGCTGAGTTCCAGAATGCGGGCGCACAGCGCAGACCCGGGAGGACACCCCGCTCAGGCAGGCGTCAGCGTTCCTTCTCTGCAGCAGCCTTACTAGCATGAGGACTGTATGACTCTGACCTTCTACTTGCAAGGCTTAGCTGCCTAGTGGCGCTGTCCCCACCACACGGCGGGCTTTGGCGCTACGTCCTCAGCATTGCTAGTTAGCAAAGCTGTGTCGGTTTTGGTGCGCACAGGGTTCCTAAGGAAGGCGTCTGTCTGAGTAAAATGGCCACTTTGTGTGCTCGCAGACACACACCAGAGAAGGTAAGAGAGCTTGAGAAAGGCAAAGTATTTCAGTCTGGGCTCATTAGCCCATATCCAGCACCACGTTACGTGGCAATAACCATGTTCATCCAGCTCATAAAAACAGAACTGAAATGTTGATTTACTTTTCTGTAAAGAGTGTCTGTCAGTTTCTATGGAGAAATACAAAGGTTTCGAGGGAGAATGTGCACAATACAAATCAGGCTTCCCAAGACGAAATTCTTCTACGCAATGGGGGCAAGCTGCTAGACTCGTCCAAGGGGTCCACGTGGGATGGAGTTAATGGAATAAATGTAGAAAAGTGAAACTGACCCGTTTAAATTAAATAAGAGGGCCGGGGAGAGAACTCAGTAGAATGAGTGCTTGCCTGTCAAGTGCAGGTTCCTGAGTTCAATCCCTAGTACCGCAAAAAACAAACGAATTAATTAATTAAATAAGAGCTTTCACCCTTGTAGAGGCTATTTTGATGACAATGTCACAAGGAGCACATAGTGACACCTCATGTCCAATGCCCACGAATCCGAGTCTACTCAGCCATTAAAATCTAATGCTGGGCTGGTGAGATAGCTCAGTGAACTAAGCACCTGCTTTGGCAAGAGTAGAGACCGGGGCTCGATCCCCAGTCCCACATACTGCACTGGCACTGCCCCGGGGTGCACTGAGTAAGCCACTGAGACCTCGCTGGGTGGCCTGTAATCCCAGTGCTGGGGAGGTTGAAAACAGGAGGATCACTACGAGTCCGAGCTGCATAGTGAGACCCGGTACCAAACACACAAAAATGGAAAAAAAAAAAAAAAATCTAATGCTGCCTCTTAGCCTCTTATTCTCATAACAACCCCCAAACTTCAACCAGGATTAGTGTTTCTTTTTTTTTTTAATCTGTGTTTGTTTGGGGGGATTGATGTTATTGTTGCTGTTCTTCGCTTCCTGTGTTTTGCCAGCGTCCCTGTCAAATCCCAGCATCTTCAAACAATCAGAGCTCCCCCACCCTGGGCAAGCCTTCTGATAAACACATTACAACTGCAAAACATCTGTCTCACTGTAATCACCATGTCATGCAACTTAACTGGGACAGTTTTCATATATTCCAAACAGATTCCCTTTCCGCAGCCAGCTTTGAGGAATGCTTGCCCAATTGTGAACCAAATGAGACTCCGCTGGCGTCTCCTTTCATCAGCTGGGGGGAGATATGAATACTAAGAGATTAGAACAGAATCACGGGAGAAACTTACATGGGTTTGCTTTTTCCTCTCCACATGTTCCCCCCTTTGAAGTTTACAGCAGGTAGAAGAGCCTTTTACACCCGTGAAATTGATGTGGAAAATCAGAAACACATTGCCCTATTAACTTGTCACATGTTGGCTTTAAATCTAAGTGAGAAACCATTCTTCGCCTTAAATAGTGTTGTGCTACCTGCCTAGCAGGGACCTTCACATGCCCTTGTAGCAGACTGATTTTGAAGCTGAAATTACCCGGCGTGCCCCAGGTCCTGTAGGCTACAGATCCCGCCCGCACATATGTATCTGTGTGTTCGGTGGCCCTTCTCAGCAGGAATGCAGAAAACAGTTTGTGCAAGAAAGACCACAGCCTGGAGAAGCCAGTCTACACTCAGAGTGTCTCTCCTGCCAGAGGCTGCCATAAGAACTGCGGGCTGCATTTCCAGGGGGCATAGATAGACAGATGGGCACTGCAGTTAGCAGCAGACCCCTAACTGCCAGAGTCATTAACTGCACCATGCACAGGCATTATCC
>NW_004524867.1:254872-255637 GCF_000260255.1 Octodon degus | reverse complement strand
CTAGTTCTGCCACAGAGTGACACTGGTGGCAGCATTTGTAAATAATGCCGTGCGCCTAGCTCTCATGTAGGCTGTCTGGTCATTTCAATGTCCACTACTTAAAACACCCTTTACCTTTGGATTAGCACAAAACAACAAGCTTGATATAAAAGGTCATTGGACGACGCAATATCTCGGTCGGTTTTGTTTTGTTTTGTTTTTTTTGTCACGTGATGTTATACAAATTTACAGCTAATAGTGCTTACTAACTATTCTAATATCGTATTGAATTGATGACCTTTTCTAGACAAAAGTAGCTGAGAGACCACGTGCTCCCAAAACGTGTCTTTTTGTGTGCATTCCGTACAAGTTCTTAAGCCCACTCCCGACTTCAGGAAATAATACAACATTTCTCTCCTCTGATGTTATCACATCATATTTCTTTTTCTCCTCGGAAATGAGGACATGACCTCGATGATGCAGGAATCCAACATGAAAGGGAATTTATTGCATCCCCCTGGAGACATTTTCTCCTGCGTACCAGCCTTTTGAATGACGTGAGCCCGTTCAGGTCCTGAGAGCCACTGCGTACGGTGGTGTTTGTTGTGCAATAGCGGAAATAAATGTGAAATAGCTCAGAAAACAGACTACTATTTTGGACAAGAGATTGCATGTTGGGGGGCCTGCCCCTTAGCTCAGTTCTTTAAGTGGCTGCTTCAATAAAGCAGTCAGCCTCAGGTTGCTGTGGTTTGACCCCCACAACTCAAGCTAGTCAAACCTGCCCTG
>NW_004524867.1:240096-254687 GCF_000260255.1 Octodon degus | reverse complement strand
CACCAAAAAATAGTTAACAAATAAAAAAGCAAAGGCAGGGGATACTATCTAAGTATAACAGTAAGAAGGAAGTGGATAAGACACCTAAAAATTTGATCATGTTTTATCAGAATGACAAACAAATAAAAGACATTCAACATAGGTTATGCGGTTTGTGGACAGACAGTGCATTTTGGTGTAAGCCTACATTTTCTTTTTGCTTCTTGCCCAGGTGTGCCTTGGGCTTTATATTTTTAGAGTCATTACCACAGAAGTCACGGAAAGTATCTAGCACAAAATAAAACCCCCAACAGTCCAATTTAATTATGTTGCAGGGGTTTGACCTCCTGTGATACATCTCGCAGATGTCAAATGAACCCACCCAGATGTTCACACAAGCAGAAACCAATCTTCTTTACCTCCAGATCTGGCTCTCAATAAACCTGAATAGTGGCAAAGAGTGTGAAGTCACAACCCTAATAAGAACCGAACTCCTACTGAGATCAAAGCCGCACACCGAAGACCCAGATGAGGCCTTAAATGCTTGCATTTCAGTGCACCAACGCAAAGTCAAATGGTGAGTCGAGTGTGAAACCCAGGGGAAGGCAGCTGGGTACTCCCGGTCTTGCAGGATGATGGAGTGTCATGTAGGCACCACCGTCACCGTGGAGATGGTGCCAGATAACTGCAATTCTCATGTTAAAGTTGTAAAGTGAAAGCAGGATTTTCGTGTCTGCACAACAGGGACGTGTGTCAAAGACTTGATTAAATTCATGAAAAGTGTTGCAGCTCATGTCTCGACATCCCCCCAGAGCCTCCTGTGGTCATAGGAGAGGGCTTTTTCAGAGTGTGGGATGCTGGGAAAGGGTTACGAGTGTGAGTGCTACCAGATCTAAGGGCAGGTAGCCTGGACGAGATTTGAGGGGCACATAGCCAGCCAACTATGGGCTGAAACCTCTACAAACAGTGAACTGAATGAACCTTTCCACATTGAATCTTGGGTGTCAGGTGCTTTGTCCCAGCAAAGAGAGAAGTAACTAAGACAGAAAAAAAAAAAAATGGATGTAATAAATGCAATATGCAATATTTATGTCAAAGGAGAAATCCAATAGAAGATAGACAGACGATAGATAGATGATAGATAGATAGATAGATAGATAGATAGATAGATAGACAGACACTGATTTCTGATGGCTATGTGGATGAGTGGATGCGTGGGTGAATAAGAAGAAAGAAAGAAAGAAAGAAAGAAAGAAAGAAAGAAAGAAAGAAAGAAAGAAGAAAGAAAGAAAGAAAGAAAGAAAGAAAGAAAGAATGAATGAAAGAAAGAAAGAGGAAAAGAAGGAAGGGCCAGCCAAATAGCTCAGTGGATTAAGGTGCCTGCAAGCAGGTGCAGGGAACAGGGGTTCAATCCCCAGGCCTGCCCTGCAGGCCCGGCCTCCAGGGCACCCTGAGATGCTGATTGAGACTGGGTGTGGTGGTGCGCACCTGTAATCCCAGCTCTTGGGAGGGTGTAAACAGGTGGATTACTATGATTCGTTCTAGTAGTGAGACCCTAAACACCCTGTAGACCCTTCCCTAAAATATAAAAAAAAGAGAAAGAAAGAAAGAAAGAAAGAAAGAAAGAAAGAAAGAAAGAAAGAAAGAAAGAAAGAAAGAAAAAAGTGGAGAAAATAAAAGGCAAAGATGAAAGATGGCAGGTGATAAAAAGATACGTATTAGATACATTAATAGATGACAGAAAAGACACATGCTGATAAATGATAGTCACACGGATAGAAGACAGAAAGATAGACAGACAGACTAGAACAAATTCATCCTCTCAGGTACTCCATGGCCCAAGAGAGCCGCCAGAACCCCTGCTATTGATATATATTCTAGGAAGCAGAAAGAGAAAATAAAGGCAAATGAAGTAAGTTGTCTAACTAAGTCTTTTTCTTTTGAAGTGGCATCTTAAACACCCTTGGCATTAATTCTATATTGCATTTAGTGGGCTAGAAATTGGTTTTAAGGCCATGGTTTGCAGCAAGGGAGCTTGTAGAAACACAGATGGGTCCCTGTTATGGTCTATGTCTAGCTATCCCCCCAAAGCCTCATGTAGTCATGGGGTGGGTTCTGGAATTTGTGATTAATTCGTGAGCTAATGCTGGGATTATGGGCATGGGTGCTGCTGGGATTATGGGTATGAGTGCTGCTGGGATTATGGGTGTGAGTGCTGCTGGGATTATGGGTCTGAGTGCTGCTGGGATTATGGGTGTGAGTGCCTCACCCACCCTGGGGCAGAGAGCCTGGAAGAAAGCAAGGCTTCCTCTGCCTCTGCTGCTGCCGCCCCTCCCTGTGCTCTTTGCTGTTTTCCGCTACCATGAGCTGCTGCCCTCTGCCGTGTGCCGCTCTGCCTTGGAGCCAGCCGAGTATGGACCGAAACCTCTTCTGACTGTGAGCTAAATAAACCTTTCTTCCTTAATTCTGGGTACCAGGCATTTTGTCCAAGTTATGAAAGAAAATTAACTGAGACAGTAATTCAGTTTAGCAACACCCTCAGGTGAGGAATTGGGCTTTAGTTAGTATTTTGTTAGGTTTAGTCTGCGGGAAAGAGAAAAGACTGGATTCAGAGGCCAAGCACAATCTGTCTCACCCACGACAGAAGGCATCTGAGGAGGCATGAAATCCTGTATGTAGTGAGCCCCTAAAACCCTTTGAGAGTGTGGTGCTGATTCCATTCTGTGGGACGCAGCCTGGGAAAAAGAGCAGATTTTGACAAGTCACATAGGTAGCAAAGGAACTCTGCTTTGCTGGCATTTCATCTCAACTTTGTTAGCCATTAGAGAAATGTAGACTACAACAACCCTGAGGTGCCATCTCACCCCAGAAAGAAGAGCAAGCATCAATAAATCACATAAAAGCAATGACCAGAGAGGCTGTGGCGGGAGGGCGTTCTACCTTGCTGGCGTTGGCGTAAAGGTGTGCAGCCACTGTGGAAATCAGTAAGGAGATTCTTCAAAAAACCAAGAACAGAAATTCCTCTGGACCCAGCCAGTTCCCTCCGAGGTATCTTCTCACTGCCGTCATCCATGCATATGCATGCTTACAGCAGCACAACTCACGGGAGCTACTTGCGGCAGCAGCAGCATACAAGGCCATGAGCGTATGAAGGGAGAAGGAACACATGGTATTCACACTGTGTGGAGCAGTTTTCTGCCATCACTTAAGATGAACTCCACTTGTTTGTAGGAAAACCTGGGGGCAACTGAAATCACGTGGTTTCTCTTACAGAAGCCTCCCCAGGGCCGGCCAGGTAGCCCAGAGGACTAAAGCACCCGCTTAGGCAAGCGCAAGGACCGGGGCTCCATCCCCGGCATGCCACAAGCCGACTCCGCCCCCAAGGCACGCTGAGGCTGCAACTGAGACTGGGCGTGGTGGCCCGCACCTGTAAGCCCAGCGCTTGGGAGGCTGAACACGGGCAGATCACTATGAGTCTGATCTACGTAGTGAGACCCTGCAGACCTTGTGCCAAATACATTAAAAAACAAAAACAAAAAAAAAAAAAAAAACCCTAACTATAAATGAGAAAAAAGATAACAGAAGTAGATAGGTCTTTCAAATGGAAAAGGGATGGGAGGGGGGAGAGGAGATGGGGTGAACGAAAGGATTAGGATATGTAACACACAGGCACCAGCTCCACACAGGAAATGCAAATTTATGTGTGGCAAATATCTATCAATATTCTTTTTGAAAACAGAAAAGAAAAAATAAATAGCGTTTAAAGTTGCTTATCCTAGGGCCGGTCAAATAGCTCAGCGGATTGAAGCACCTAGAAGCAGGCGCAGGGGCCAGGGGTTACATCCCTGGGGCCTCCCATGCCGGCCCCACCTCCATGGCGCGCTGAGATGGCGATTGAGATTGGGTGTGGAGGCGGGCGCCCGTAATCCCAGCTCTTGGGAGGCTGAACACAGGCAGATCACTACGAGCCCAGTCTAGATGTGAGACCCTGAACACCCCGTAGACCCCTTCCCTAAAATACGATAAATAAATATAAAGTCGTTTATCCATAGGTGACGTCCTATTAGGAACAGTGAGTGACTCACGCCTTAGTGTGCTCCACCTGACTTGCTCAAGGATCGCACGACTATCTAGCGAGTATGACCACGCCTCAATTTCCCTACCTGTGAAATCGAACTCCCACTCCTCAAATACTCCTCAATGATCTAAGAACTGAGAAGAAAAACTTCCTCAGGGTTTCGTTAGCCCCAGTCTCTCTCACACACACACGCACACATGCACACACACTCTGCCATTTTCTACACACATATCTAGTTGCAATGGATTTCAAAGGAGAAAGCCTCATTAATGTGTGAGCTGCCCGCCCAGCGGTCCCCACGGACCCCCGATAAAACACAACTCTTAAATTTGTGTCAGCCTCTTATAATGTATTCCAAACTTTCTGACGGAGTGAGCCGTGACTTGCGGATCGATTCTTGATTTCAGGCAAAGCAGAATTGATTGCTTTTCTTATGAAACTCGAAGGCTCGCTTCGGCTTTCATGAATCCATTTCAAAACGTGGTTTAACAATCTATGATCCCAGGGTTGCAATTTTCTTTCATTGCAATGTTTAAAAATAACACAAATGAACCTCACTTTTCATATTACCTTCAAGTCTGTAAAAAATAATTAATTTCTTGGCAGGCTAAGGAGAAAATTGGTGTAAAGAAAAACAATATTGATGTAACAAATTATCACTCATGTTAATACCCAATTATACAAATGGAACCAAAATAATGCAATCCTCATGGAATTTGCTCAACCTCATGCAGTGTGTGTACTGTATGTATGTAATATGTATATATATTTTTTTTAAATATTATGTATATGTATATATGTGTGTATGCATGAATTTCAAAACTTCATCTGACATAATTTACCCACACTTTAACTTAAAGAACAATCCATATATTAGCTATTACAAAATGTCTTGTCAAAGCAAACACTTAACCTTTTATATAAACAAGTAAATGCATCAGGAAGCAGGAATTTCATTTTTCCTTAAGACTCATAGGATAGAAAAGTAGATGGGAACGAGGTACTGTAGTTAGAGCACTTGCCAAGCCTGAAAGTCCCGGGGTTCAACTCCCAGAACTGTGAGAAAGATGAAATTCACATTCACCAAATCATTTCACATCTACTCACAAATACCGTTCAGTTTTCTGTTTTTTAATGTTTTAAAAAATCTTTTATTTAATTATTTATTTGGTATACGGTCTCGCTATGCAGCTCAGACTCGTAGTGATCCTCCTGTCTCAGCCTCCCCAGCTCTGGGATTACAGGCTTGCGCCACCACACTCAGTTTCAGAGTCTTGCATGGATCTGGGCCGGCATGGTATGCGTTACTGGGGACCAAACCCAGGCCCTTGCGCTTGCCAAGCAGGTGCTTAGACTACCATGCTGTCTTTCCAGTGCCCTTTTAGTTTTTAAATAACATTCACATTAATTAAATGGATAAGGGGGCCGGGGAGATGGCTCAGTGGAATAAGCGCTTCCTTGGCAAGTGCAAGGGCCTGAGTTCAATCCCCAGTTTTGCAAAAATAAAATAAATGGATAAAGTAGGCATAATTGTAGAAATGCATCATTATGAGCAAGATTTTTGGTTGAGGAATATAATTCTGGAATCATTTACCTTCTGATAATGCATCTAAAAGGCATCTGAAAGTAATGGGGCTGGGGAGATGGCTCAGTGGAATAAGTGCTTCCCTGGCAAGCGCAAGGGCCTGAGTTCAATTCCCAGTTCCGCCAAAAAAAAAAAAAAAGTAAGGAAGTTCTTCAAAATATATTTCAGTAGTATATATCATGTATTTCCCAGATAGAGTTTTAGCTGTGAAATAATGTTCAACTTTAGCCCTAATAGTAATATTTATGAAATAGAGCTTTGTAAATACTGCTCTGACCCCAAAATTGCTCTGGTTATTTTTAGGATGCTTTGTAAACTTTATTCATCTATAGAGTACATTTTTCACTAGATAAAATACAGCCTCACCACTGTGTGAGTGTGTGTGTGTGTGTGTGTGTGTGTGTGTGTGTGTGTGTGTGTGTGAGTAAACTCGTGATGTTTTGGGACTGTGTAAGAAATGTACTTTAGCAAGCCTGTGAGCGCAGATAATGACAAACCTTAGAGTACATGTATGTGTACCGCAAGGAATGCCCAAAAGCACAAAAGAAACTGATCAAAGAATAAAGTTACTTAGCAACCAAGTCCTGTAAGCCTAGCAAACAACATACAAAACAATGTAGGTGTAAGTGCAATCCACTAAATAGTCTGGCGTAACTGGAAGGAATTTCTTTTAACGAGAAAATAAGGTAGTACACAGAAGTATGCATACCTGTATCTTAATCACAGTGCGGTGATCTATCCAACCGATAAAATGTAATACATTTATGTACATGCATTATTCCAACATATATTTTGTTCTTTCTCTTCTGTCTCTGTCTCTGTCTTCATTTCTGTCGTCTCTCTGTCTCTGTCTGTGTGTCTCTGTCTCTATCTCTCTTTCTCTCTCTGTCTCTGTCTCTCTCCGTCTCTCTGTTTCTGTCTCCCTCTCCCTCCTTCTCCCCCATCTGTGTGTGTGTGTCTGTGTCTGCCCCCCCGTCTCTGTCTCTCTCTCTCTCTCTCTCTCTCTCTTTTTCTCTTTTTTCTTTGAGGCAGGATTTCACTATGTAGTTCAGTTGGGCCTTGAACTCACTATGTAACCCGGGCCTGCCTCGAGCTAACAGCGATCCCTCTGCCTCAGCCTGCAACTGCTGAGATTATCAGTGTGCAGCACCATGCCTAGAGTGTTCTCTTGTTCTACAGTTAAATAAAATATGATCACTAGCAGAAATGGAGTATGTGAATTCTCTCCACCATCTTTCCAATATCCTGTGAACCTATACTCTAAAATTTATAGCATTTAACCATTTTCTCATAGGTAATTTTAGAGGGCATACCTTAGAACACTGCTTGTGGTTCTGGCACCAAACCAGGGACCCATTGTTCTGCAAAAAGAAAAGGAGACATCAATCCATGAAATAATTCCCTAGTTGAAAGCTACACACACACATGTGCATACTGGTTTGAAATATTTGCATAACAAAAGACCATCTTGCAAGGTTGATGCGTTTCCCTCTTTCTAACATCGGAAACACCTCTAATGGAAAGCCTGCTCCGTCATTGAGTTCATGACAGAAAGACATAAAATTTTAATAAAGATTCCATGCTGTAAAAGGGAAGGGAGTCTGAGCCACATTCAGCATGCTGGGCAATGAAAGACAGACCTACAGGAAAATGAACTTCAGAAATTTATTCCTCAGGAAGCAGACTTGGTAAGTTTACAAACTGAGCATCTTGGAAGCTTTGGTCTCACCTAGTTTCTAATAAGAGTCTGAGGTTGGGTGTCAGACCCGCAGTGACAAGCCTTCTCCTTTCTATTCACTGGATTGAGGAGGTCTCCTTGGTCCACTTTTACCAATGTGCAAACATGCATAATGGCAGTATGCCATGCACCTGGTCACGGGATGACCAAAAGAAACCCGGGTTACGCCTCGCTACAAGACACTCTTGGTGAGCAGGTCGATGCATGATTTTGAAATTATATGAACAGTGTACACCATACTGTGGATGCATACAAAAACCAGTTGGCATGGTTTTACCTTCATTCAAGCACTAGGAAAGTGATTCGCTGACCTGAACATTAGAATCTCTACTTGGTAGCAAGGATTTCACCCACATACGATTTGGGACATGGGGCATGCTTTGGTTGTGATATTTGCAGTCAGATTGTACTAATAGCGGGGGTGCTCGGGAAAGCTGGTAGTAACCACACCCAACATGGAGGATACACGACCCTCAGCTCTCTCAAGTTTCAAGAGAAGAGAAAAACTGGCCTATTTTCTATGTTACGATCTCTAAACTTTTATAGGCAGATTTATTGAGAACTCAAATACCATAAAATCCACTCACTGAAACCATGTAATTCAATGATATTAGTGCACACACAAGGCCGTGAAACTGACATCACTATCTGATGTTAGAACGATTTCATCAGGCCAGAAAGAAAGCTGTGTCTCCATTTCTCTTTCCATTTCTCTCCTCCTCCACATCCTTGGAAGCTACCAAGATGTCTCTATGAGTTACCTCTTCTGAACATCTCACATACACAGAGTTGTGCAACGTGTCATCTTTTGTTCCTGGCTTCTTTCCATGAAAACGATGCTTTTCAGGATGCTAAATGGGACAGCACTTTGTTCCCTCCATGTTTAATAAATACTTTTAGATGATCAGATTCCTTTGTAGGCAGGCACCCTACGTTGCTCACTCTCTCTCTCTCAGCAACGTATCTTCATATATTCTTTGCTCAATGATATAACTTCAGATACAGGATTCCCAGTGTTTCTAAACAGATTTCAGTTGTACAAGATTAGAAACCCTTCTCATATAGCTGAACGATGTTGGCAAGAAGGACCTGAGTCCTACAATGACACTTTAGCGATTCAGCCTCTCTGTCTCTCTCTCTCTCTCTCTCTCTCTCTCTCTCTCTCTCTCTCTCTCTCTCTCTCTCTCTCTCTCTCTCTCTCTCTCTCTCATTCTCAACATTTTCAGCTTCAACTCCTAATAATTCATACAAACCTATTTAGCCAAAATAGATTCGACTTACCTATCTTGCTACACAGTTCCACAGATCCTCAAATAGTCCTTTTATCTGTCAATCTGTCTGTCTGTCTGTCTGTCAAGCTATTCAATGGTTCAGAAAAAATGAGGAATGAATCTGGGGTAATACGTGAACTACGGTTTTTGCAAGGGTTTTGATCTAGGAAATGATATGCGTGAGATGAGGCCAGAGCTGGACACAGGGTAGCCATGGCTTCATTACCACCACGTGGGTGTTAGCAGGGCAGAGACCAGAAAGAAAGCTCACAGCACACCTCAGCCTTTCAGAAAGAGAGCCACTGGGCTCATCGTGCGCACACAGCTCACACGGATGGCAGCAGACCCAGGAATGGTCAAAAACAGGATGAGGAGCACCACAAGCAGGGCTGGAAATGAGAAAGTACAACAGGCAGAAGCTCGGAGCAAAGTCAGGAGCAGCCACCTGATGCCCACAGGCTGTAGGCCACCCAGGGTGGGTCTGTGAGGTTTGTGTACTTTTTATTGTGGTTTTATTTTATTGTGATTATTGTAATGCATCTTTGTGATTCTTCCATTATCAAATATAAAATTTAAAGCGCAGAAAAGTAGAAAAGCATGTCGAAGCGGAGTCACTGTTCATGTATTGATGTGTTCTTCATGTATTGATTGGATGATTTGATAAAAGTGGGAATTGACAGCTGACTAAAGCACCTGCAAGCAGACAGAAGGGCCAGGTTTTAATCCCCCGGCCTGCCTTGCTGGCCCCGCCCCAGGGGCCCGCTGAGAAGGCAATTGAGACTGGGCATGGGGGCACCCGCCTATAATCCCAGCTCTTGGGAGGCAGTAAACAGGCGAATCACTACGAATCTGAGCTAGTAGTGAGACCCTGAACACCCTGTAGGCCCTTCCTTAAAAAAAATACAAAAAAAAAAAAAAGTAGGAGTTGAGGCCTCCGGTGCAGTGTTAGGCTTTGCCGGGGCCAATGGGGGCTCATCAAACACACTGTGGGTCTCCCCCGGTTTACGCTGAGTGGAGCTGGATCCTGTCAGGTATTCCAAGAGCCACACCCATGGGAGTAGGCCCCAGTCCCAACCTAATCTCATCTCACTGTTCAAGAGTAAAAGCAGAAATGCTCCTCCTAGAGACTCAGGGTTAGCATGAGCTGAGCCCCACTCAGAGACCAGCTGAGGCCAGTGTCTGAGGATCTTTTCTTCTAGCCGTGGCCTGCAGACCTGCAGCCTACAGCAATCAGGCCAGTGGGTCCTGCACCCTGTGCTAAGGACTTCAACACGGGTCCATATTCTGTTTCCTTCCCTTCTGCACTTTCCTCTCCTGAGAAGGTGGACCCAGTCTCATCTGTAGAAGACTCCATCTCTCTAAGTGGGCTGTCAACGAGACCTACACTTGTCGCACTCTTCGGGGGAGCTTTTGCATATGCTCTGCTGCCCTCTGAGAGGTATTACTCCAAGTCTTAGACTCCATCCCCAGCTCGAATGTCACAGAGGTGGGGCTGCTTGGTGTTCCTGTTACATTGCAACACAGCAATTCTCAGAGCTCCTAGAGATGGCCCCAACCTGAGGCCACCAAGTGTAGGGGGGTAGGGCTGCTCATGCAGCTCACAGGCACAGCTTCTATCTAGCATGTGAGAGGGCCTGGGTGAGAGCCCTGGCTGGATAGACTTGGGTGCACATGGGTGCACACGGACACACACACACACACACACACACACACACACACTAAATATGACAACCTAGCACTTGCACTGAAATTATTTGCTGGCCAAATAGTGTCGGTGTGGCAATATGCCTTTGACATTTATTTATATACCCATGAACTTTTTATTTATGTAGTATTTATTTAGGGAAGCGTCTCGCTCTGTTAAGCAGGTTGGTCTCAAACTCCTGGGCTCAAGTGGTCTCCATGCTCCCATCACTACAGAAGCTGTGCATGTGCATCTGCCACTCTTGTATTTTTTTTTTCTCTTTTTGTGGAACCGGGGATTGAACTCAGGCCCTTGCACTAGCCAGGGAAGTGCTTATTCCGCTGAGCCATCTCCCCGGCCCCCACCAGAGAAGCTGTGATGGCAGCCTCTGTACCTGGCTCTTTCACTCTTACTGTTACACTGATGCTACTGGCCACATTTATGTGATGGGCACCACTTGCCTTGGTAGTCTGTGGCTCCAGCCTGCAAAACCATGCTAGACAGTCACACACGGTTCGTCTGTGCATTGAATAGTCCAGAAGGAGCCGGGGAGACGGCTCAGTAGAATAAGCGCTTGCCTGGCCAGCGCAAGGGCCTGAGTTCAATCCCTGCTTTTGCCAAAAAAAAAAGTCCAGAAGCTGAGAAGGGGGAAAAAAATAAGTAAAACTATCCAGAACCTTGAAGCTAGTGACCACACTCTACGGTGAATAATACAGTAAATGCGCCCACAGTTACACAGAGAGGTGAGGCTGCCAGGACTCTGAAGGACCCTCCAGATCCCTAAGAGCTGAGCACCGATCCAGAAGGTCCAAAGATGAAGATCACCACAGTGACAGAGGACAGACTCCCTCCCAGACCCTTAAGTGGTTATTCATTTAAAAGCGTGATGGCTGTTTCCTTCTGAAGCAGCCAGGATCTTAAAACTACTTTTACTTTTGCTAAACAAGGGTGATTCTTCATCTGGACGTATAATTTTAGTTAAAACTGGAAAATTTCATTTTATATCCATGCATTATTTATTTGTTTAATACCAGGTCTCGAGACACAGCCCAGACTCATAGTGATCCTCCTGTCTCAGCTTCTCCAGCATTGGGATTACAGGCTTCTCCAGCATTGGGATTACATAGGGTGCCACTGTCCTGAGTTTTGCTGGCCGGTACAATGTCCAGCATGGCATGCGACCTTCATCATTCCATGGGCAGCATGGCATGCAGTAGAGGGGATCGAACTCAGGTCCTTGGGCTTGCAAGGGAGGCTTAAACCACCTTTATTTAGGGAACATCTGTCTAAAAGCAGGTAACACAAGACTAATAAGTCCTATATTTATACAGCTCGTCTCATGTAATTTCAACACTGAGAACATCAAGAAAAGAGATTTTCAGGGGCAGTCAGCTACCACTGGACACCTAGCAGTCTTGATTCGTTGTTCTAAACCTTGGACTCCAGCAGAACCTTCAAAAGACTGGGGCTGTCCCAAGCAGAGACAGTTCCCTCAGCGTGACCAGGTTGTCCCTGCCTACAGTAATGACTTCTCCAAAGCCATCTTCCAAAAGCAGACTTGGAATACCTGCCCCACAGACTCTGCCCCATGAGATTGCAAGGGCCTCCCCGGGCCAAGCTGAGCTTTGTCCTCGTTAGGGGCCCTGCCTCAGACCTACCTAGTGACAACTTCACAATCCATGTTGATGAAGCAGCAGATCAGATTGATGAGACGGAGAACAGAAAAACAAGAGCAGATACATAGGTAGAAGGCAGATTATAGAGGATTCCGACTTATCTCTAAAAATACTTTCTTCATTAAGTAAATCAGCATTAATTGAAAAAATAGAATAAAAGTTCCCATACATGGTGTACCTTAATTAACTTCTGTCTCCTTTGACTGAAGAATGCAAAATTTCAGCAAAAGAACTCATCAAAAATTGCATTCACTCACTGGCCTTTGCTTTCCAAATGCAAACCTTCTGACCTGCTCTATACTGATTTTGTTCCCTTCCCCAAAGCCCCATATTTCACTCTCTATTGGCTAATATATCAACATTAACATCCCCAACAACATCCACAACACCAACAGCAATATCAACATAAGGAAGACCACAGGGGCTGGTGAGATGGCTCAATGGTCTAAAGCACCTACTTAGAACAAGCTTGGCAAGGCATCAGGGACCACGGTTCAATCCCCCAGCACCACATGCCAGCCAGCCCCGCCCCCTGGTGGGCTGAGCTGGCCACACACACACACACACACACACACACACACACACATTAAAAAAAAATTATAAGGAAGACCACAGAGCTAGTCTGTTGATTTGCTTAACTTTTCCTGAGAATTCTTACCAATACATTATCTCAATGAAGGCATTTCAAATTAAGTAAGACTTTCCACTCACCATAATTGAAAAGCTCTGTCACTGCAAAGAAATATTTGGGGCAATTGTAAGCCAGCATAAAAGATTATTATGATTAGGATTTTTTTTTTTTGAACTAGTAAAGGCATTGTGTCATGGAATGCTTAGGAAGATTAAAAAAGCTAATCCATGCCTAGCATTTAACAACAGGGTTGACACAAGGTTAGATGTCCAAAAAGAAAAAATAGTCCATTGTGATGACCGCAGTCGTGTCTTTTGTTATTTTCCATTATCATTAATTTTAGGAGTGATCCTAGCCTGGAAATCTCCCTGCTCTAATGGACAGCATTCACCCTCAACTAGCTGATTCCATCTTGTTAGAATGAGATTTGGAAGTGTATTGATCTATTTGCAGTGCTGGGGATGCATTGCAGGGCCCGGCCTGGGAAGCGCCCTACTCCTTAGCTGGACCCCCAGTAAGAAGTACTTGTGGGGTGCCTCTCAAGTTCCTCTCTTGGGGTGCTAGGTTACTTGTCAGTATGATGAATGGGCAATGATACAGCACGCTGCTTCTGTTTCCTGTGATTGGTCACTCATAGGGTAAACAGTTTGTGTTTTTTCACTATAGAGCATCTACCATTTTATTGTCAATTATAGCACCTACTAGTACCGATCACTTTTAGCAAGCGTTTGCCTATTTCAGAACTCCCTCCGTATAACATGTGCCTTTTGAATGTATTTCATGGAGATTTTGCTACGGAAACATTTCCTGCATAGACATCCACATAGAGTGTAGGCAGGAAACATCTCCCACATCTACGAACATAGAGCGTTTCCCCAGAAAGGTATCTTTCCTTCCTTCATAAATTGTGGGTTTCCTGTTTGTATTTTTAGCAGTGCACCCCATGCCAAGATTCCACAGCTACTCTGCACTTCAATGGCCGTCCATCAGCTTTTAGAGAGCCGCTTATCTTTGCACAAGATATCTAAAAGCCATGCTTTATTCGTGACACCGGAAAGGTTGGTGGACCCCCTCCTCCACCTGGCCGCTCTGCTCCAGCCGGGTGTGCGTATTGGGGGCACTGTCACCGCCTACCTACGTGGCTGGTTACCTGTACTGCTCTTTGAACAGAAGCGTAATGGAAAATTCCAGGACCCAGCGCCTTTCAACACCCCACCCCGGGGGGGAGTTCTTCCCCAGATTATAATAGCCTTCCCCAGCTAAGCCACTTGACGACAAAAAATAAAATTGAGTCTTTGCAATAAAGTCTCATCCTGGCTTAAGGCCAGCAAAGATAAAGCCTCAAAGTACCTTGGGCTAGAAAGAGGTTTGTCTCTAGAGTGATTAGTGCAACCTCCAGGTAAGATCAGACAGCGGGGACTTGCATAATTATATAAAGATTACATCCTGCTTTTTATTGCTGTAACTAAATCAAACATGAACCTACATGGAGCCAACTTTCAAAGAGTTTATATAAGTTCAGTCAAATGCGCCCAGCCACGATGCCTCTGACATGTTCAGTCTCTCCGTTTCCAGCCTTTTGATTTTTTCCTTAAAGAAAAATAATTCTTCAAAAGCTTCAAGGAAGAAAGAAAACCCTCAGTCACTCAAAGACAACCCACCTAGGAAGGCTAAAGATAAATGAAAACCAATTATTTAGATACCAACATTTGAAAGGAAAATCATAAAAGAGCTCGTGCATCTTGCTTTAAGATAACCAGGTGTTGGTACGGAACAGCCAATATCAGCCTGTACGTATAGAAACACAGGTTTATAATACTGTTCAAGCACAGGACAGAGTATTTGAAACAAACAGCCTAGAAAGAAAAAAAAAAAAAGACACAGGAGAACTTAACTCTATCACTCAAGTTAAAAGAAGTACAAATCATTACCTATGATCAAAAAATGGT
>NW_004524867.1:234968-239174 GCF_000260255.1 Octodon degus | reverse complement strand
AATAAATTTTTAAAGTTAAACATTTGCTGTATTTGTAGATCATACGTGTCTTTCAAAAGAAAAGAAATACAACTGAAAATTTTACTGTAATGCATATTTTGGAACCAAGGTATCATGCAAAAAGATTTCTTTTTCTAAGGCTACTCTTTCCTTCGGTCAACACACTCAAGCAGATGCGGTGGTGTACTCCTATCCCCTTGGGAGGCTGAGGCAGGAAGATCAGGAGCTGAACGATAGCACAATAGCCATACAGAAAAACTCTGTCTCAATAAAACCAAACCAAACCGAACCATACTGCAGCAGTTTTTCTGTATTGTACCTCAGCAGCTAACCACGGGCTCTAGAGAATAACACTGACAACATTCCTTCTGATAGTTTTGTATATTTTTAAAATCAGTCTCTGCTGTTGAAGATCTAAACCGCGTATGCCATTCGAAGCATGTCTCAGGGATTGCAAGTGCAGTAAGAAGGCTGTGCAGGGTATGAATTCGACTCTGTGACGTTCTGGAAAAGGCAGAACTACAGAGGCACAAGAAACACCAGGGCTTTCCAGGCCTTGGGGCACAGAGGGGGTAGGGGGCGTAGCGACACTACCCTATGTACACAATGGCTGGGAAGAGTTGCCACAGCGCCGTCCGCCTCGCACATCATAGGTCCCCAGGCTGAACCCTAACACCAGCTGTGCACTTTTCCAGGCCTTCCTTCTAGGGCTGCTGTGGACCTAAAACCCCTCTTCTAAACAGAAAAGTTTACTTCAAAGAGGAGAAAGCTTGATATGGTGGCACCCCCTGGAATCCCAGCCACTCAGGAGACTGAGGCAGGAGGACCGTGGGCTCAAGACCAAGCTGGGCAACTTAGCAAGATCCTGTCTTAAAAATTTAAAAATCAAATTCTGCCAACTCCCTCCTGTCACACCCTGCACACCTTTTCTTGCTGAGTGGAAATTATTCATGTTATTTGTAGCTGATGGCCACCTGTCCCCCACCCCTGCCCAGGCCTGCAGATACCTGCTGGTCATAGGATATTTCAAACCTGGCAGGGTGTCCACTCCTGAGAGAATGATCTTACTAAATGCTATTGATTGAAGATATGGTGGAGTGAAAGTGGTCGTACACAGGAACTACAAGCTTTCATCTTCAGGTGGTAGGGGCATGGAAAGAATAAAATAAACTCACTGAACAAAATTCTCAACATCTCTGAGTTCAGATTTAGAAAGCAGATCCATAAATGGGCAGGCAAGTACACACCTAAAAATCTGAGCCATGCAGAAGGCTGAGGCAGGAGGGTTACAAGTTTCAGTCCAGTGGGGGCAACTTAGTCAAACCCTTTCTCAAAAGTAGAAAAAAAATTAAGAGTATAGATATGGTTCTGTCCTGGTTAAAACGAAGTATCTCCAAAACAAAAGGAATTTAGTTCTTATAAAGAAAACGTCCCAAGGGCCGGCGAGATAGCTCAGCAGACTAAGCACCTGCCTAGGCACGTGCTGGGACCATGGTCCGATCCCCAGCAACACATGCCACACTGGCCCCAGCCCCGGGGAGCTGAGCTGGCTGCTGAGACCAGGAGTGGTGGTGCATGCCTGTATTCACAGCACTGGGAAGGCTGAAAACAAGAGGATTATTTCAAGTTCAAGCTGCCTACTGAGACCCTGCACAAAAAAAAAGAATCATACTAATTATCTTTTCATAGGTTATAAATGACTAAAATCATCTAGGGAAAATCTATGGGCCTGTAAGGGCCACAATATAGCATATGGAAAACAAAGGGTCTTGACAACATTTTAGCATGGATTTGACAAAGTGTACTCTAAGAAAAGAACAACTGGGATGAGGGAAAGCAGAGAAGGAAGAAGGAAGTGGGGAAAGTACATGTATATACAAGAGAGCTAAGATAATTGTACTACTAATTTCTATTAGTTTATTGAAATGAATAGTTAATGCTTATTTATTTTTTGATCAATTTTGCATTCTTACACGTGGTAATTTGAACAACTACTCTGAAGATAGCAATATGCAATATAAGAACTATTGTTGAGTTTCTCTCACCTTGTTTTGAAATTCTGTATCTTTGGAGTGTTCTTTTATTTTTTATTTTTATATTTCTTTAAAACAAAAATCAAAGGGGCTGGCACAATAACGCAGCCAACTAAAGCGCCTACTTAGGCAAGCTGAGGCAAGTGCAGGGACCAGGGTTCGATCTCCAGCACACATGCCGGGCCAGCCCCACCCTTAGGTGCACTGAGCCGGCCACAGAGTCCAGGAGTAGTGGCGCACACTTGTAAGCCCAGCGCTGGGGAGGCTGATGGCAGGAGAACCACCACCAGTCTAAGCTGTGTAGTGAGACCCTGTAACAACCAAATACACTAAAAAATAAAATAAAAATTTCACACCTTAATTAAAAAAAGTCTTCTAAGGATTCACATATGTGGGAGAAAACCAGATAAGTGCACTCACTGTTCACCACTTACTGCACCTACCTGACTCATGCAGTTTATCTCACCTCCAGATAAAACATCTCAAGGGAGAGCTAACCTTATGCTTTGAGAGGATCTACTCATTTCCCAATCCTCTTCCTCCTCCTTCCTCCTCTTCCTCCTTTTTTTTTTTTTTTTTTTTTTTAAAATTTTGAGACAGGGTCTCACTAAGTTATCAAGGGTGTCCCTTTTTTTTTTTTTTTTTTTTTTTTTGGAAGGGTCTACTGGGTGTTCAGGGTTTCACTACTAGATCGGACTTGTAGTGATCTGCCTGTTTACAGCCTCCCAAGAGCTGGGATTCCAGGCACGTGCCACCACGCCCAATCTCTCCCAATCATTCTAGCCTTGCTGAGAACTCAGATATGTAGGAGCCAGAGGACATGTGGCATTTAGTATGACTTAAAGTTCACCTGTTGGAAACATAGCCCCCAGCGTTGTAGGTCAATGGTAGTTGCATACAGGACCTTTGGAACTGACTTGAGTTAGATAAAATGAAGCAGCGAGGCCTCATAGTGGTGTTAGTGGTTTTATAAGAAAAATGAGAGACCCCTGGGCTACCATAATTGCTGCCTCTGTGGGACACCCCTGCCTTGACATGGAACGCCATACCGTGGCATGTTAGTCCCTAGAACTACCAGCCGAATTAACTTAATTTCTCCATCAATGACCTGCTCTCCAATATCTTGTTATGGCAACAGACTACAGATTAAATTGGGATTAAAATGTACATCTTAATGTATTTATTTTGAATATTTTAATTTATAGCTAATTTACATTTAGTGCTTAATATCGTATCTGGAATTTGGAAAGAATTTATATCTTCTGGGGAGGATAACTTCTCCCTACAGTCCTGCAGAACCTTGAATGATTGCTGGATGAAGTCAATGCTTTATGCCACAGTAAATCCAACTCTGAGCAAGTTTCCATGGAGAAGTAAAGGTAGTTACTGGCATTTAGCAAATGATATGTATTACAGCGTAAGGGAAGCTGAGGAATCAGGTACTACAATAAACTGCACAACTGAGGCATTGTTCATGGGAAACCCTAACAAATGATTGTCTGTAAAGCTTTCAGTCTCCTCTCAGACTTCCTGGCAAAGACGAGGGAAGGCGCAGATGAATTCAGATGTCAAAACAAGCATGCCCAGACATCTCCCTGCAGTTTTTAGCATTCCTCCTCACTTGTGTGTGAATTCTCTTAAATCCTGGGACCTCTCTCTCCCCCTCCTCCATGGCTGCAAAGAGGGCCAGAGCTGTCCGGCAGCCAGGAAGAATTTACCTGGCCACACCTTCTATCTCTCGTCAGGTGAGGCTTGCATAAAGTAGCATTAATAATTTGTCAACGGGGACTGTTGAGAAAATTGAAATGGGGAATAGACAGAAGAAATCATAGTAAGGAAAAGGTGGATGGAATGAAACCTAGAAAAGCATCAAACAATCTCAAGATAAATGGCGTATTGAGTCGAACATGAGGACTAAATTTCCTTTGCAATCAATATGGAGGTGCAGTTTACCTGGGAGAGGTGTCCACAGCTGTCACCCCAGCTCCTCGGGAGGCTGAGGCAGGAAGATAGCAGGCTTGAGGTTGGCCTAGGCAACTTACACACACCTACCTGCTCTGCCTCAAACTAAAATCTTAAAAGGGCTAGAGGTATAGCTCAGTGGTAGAGTGCATGCCTGGTGTTCACAAGACCCTGGATTCAATCCCTGTACCATAAAAAAAAAAAAAAAAAA
>NW_004524867.1:223422-233703 GCF_000260255.1 Octodon degus | reverse complement strand
AAGTCAAAAAGATTCTCTGGAGAAACAGAAACTTTCTGTGTGCTTTGGAGCTAGAACTTTCATAGTTTTTTGGAAGTTGTGTATGAACTTTATAAGACTGACGAAAGGAATTTTCCTAAAAGGAGAGGACGCTGCCCTATAATTTATTACTAACATATGAATGAAAGGAGTCATAGTTCTTGCAATAAACACAAAAGCAAAAGCCGTGATCAGTGATCCAGATGAATGATATCACCAACCGCAGGTAACGTGCACGAGCAAGTGACACTTTATGAAAGAGGGTCATTAAGCGATGTGTCATCATTTTACTACCATTTAAAAATATTCCTTAGGGGCCAGGGAGATGGCTCAGTGGAATAAGTGCTTCCTTGGCAAGGGCAAGGGTCTGAGTTCAATCCCCAGTTCTGCCAAACAATAAAAAAATAGAAAATAAAAATATTCCTTAGGGATACATGAAAATGACTGCTTCTCTATGGCTGTGTATGGTCACTGAAACATTTATAAACATGCACTGCCTATCCTCGACCCGCTCCTGCCCCATACGGGCATACCTGAGACCCTTCTAGAAGCTGCCCGTTTTCTCTTACCTGATGGACATTGAGGAACTAATTCCTGAAATCATTCCAAGCTACTTTTTAGGTGGATATATGTTTTTACTATTTTTTATTCTCTTTTCTTAAAAAGATTGAAATAAAGCAAATAAGAAAATAAGGTCAATAGGAAAAAAAAGAAAAACAAAACTAGACATGTGGTGCTAGGGAGCAGGCTATCTTCAGCAGATACAGTCGGATGGCCCACACCCCAGACACCTACCGTAAACCATACGGCCCCATGATGCCCTGGGCAGTGCCCGACAGTGCCCAGATACACACAAGCAAGCACCTAGGACAGCTTGTGTCTTCACAGGTAGAATACTGTAGCTAGAGAGTAGCTAGGGGAAAAAAATATGACCATACACAAGCATGCACACACACACACACACACACACACACACACACATAATTAAAACAGTGCACCATCAGCCCCAGACAAACCTGGACCTCACTGGAAATTTGTGGAGTAAATGCCCGAGGTGTTTCTTTTATTAATCTTTCATTTATTTATTTGTCATAGCATCTTGCTATGCAGCGTGGACTCCTAGTGATCCTCCTGTCTCAGACTCCCCAGCACTGGGATTACAGGCATATGCCACCATGCCCGGTTTTGGTGGCCAGCACAGCGGCATGGTACGTGGTATGGGAGAACAAACCAGGGTCCTTGCGCTTGCCAAGAAGGCACCTAGACCACTGAGCTATCTTGCTGGCCCCCCTATACACTGAAGTAGAGGTGTGAGTACCGAGTTACTCAACTGCCAGAACTTTGAGGGGTGTCTTAGTTATTCTTCTCTCGTTGCTGGGACAAATACCCGACACCCAAAAGGAAGGAAAGGTTTATTTAGCTCACAGTTACTGGAGGTTTCAGTCCATACTCAGCTGGCTCCAAGGCAGAGTGGCACAGGGCAGAGAGCAGCCTTTCGTGGTGGCGGCAAAGAGCAAGAGAGCAAGGGAGGGGTAGCAGCAGCTCAAGCAGCTGGCTTCTCTTCCCTCCTTACATTGTAATGCAAATTACCTGCCCCAGGGTAGGGGAAGTACTCACACCTATGGGTACTTCCCAGTATTTACCCACCTATGGGTAATCCCAGCAGTACTAAAACCCATAATCCCAGCCTTGGATCACACATAATCCTGGTGGATCATGAGTTAACACAAACTCTAGAAGTCCTCACCCCATGATTGCATGAGGCTTTGGGGGGACAACTAGACACAAACCATAACAAGGGGCTATGGAATAAATGGCTTGTGGTGAAACGTACAACACAGTTATATAAAATGAATAAAAGAGGGACCGGGGAGAGAGCTCAGTAGAAGAAGCGCTTGCCTGGCAAGCACAAGGGCCTGAGTTCAATCCCCGGTTCTGCCAAAAAAGAATAAAAGTGCTGAAATGGTAGGTGTTTGAACCCAGTGTAGAGACATATTTAAAAATATTTACAGTAGGAGAATTATATTGGTGACTAGACCCAACGCATGTGAAGGGTTGGAACTAGATTCACCCCAACGAAAGCGTTTTGTCATAGTGCTAGCTAAAGACGTGTTTTGCTGTAGTGGATACTGTCCCACAGGGCCCAAATGCACCCATAGCTGGGAACTGAAAGAAACATCCATCTGCCTACCGACAGTTCACAACTAAACTCTGTCTTCCTCTGCCTAGAAATTGATATGGCATGACAGAGCTAGCGAGCCTGCAGCCAAGCCACACCAAGGGGAAACCCAAGATCAGTTAATCACCGGTTGACAGCAGGATACAAAAGACCAGCCTGCTCCTCCCCAAACTCAGGACAACTGTAGGCACAGCATGCTCAGGTCCTGCAAGGGCCGCGGGATCCATGCAGCCTGCTGTGATTCCAGGTCGTCCAGCTCCTACTTCTGCCCCATACCACTTCCTTCCTGTCCCTTCTTTTCTCCCTGGTTAGTCCTGAGAGCACCCGGGAAGGTCCTGGGCTCAGATCCTGGGAAGCGTTTTGTAAGTAGCTCAACCTGTGGCGTCACCCCTCAGCCTGCGGGCAGCAAGGGTGAGGAATGTGCTGCCTCCTACAGATGGGACTTGGGAGGAAGTGAAGCTTTTGGAAAGAGAAGGAAAAGGAGGTGTACTCCTTGGGAAAATATGAGGGAGCTATAAGAATTAAACCTGGCTGAGGACGACAAGGTGGGACAGCAGCACGGAAGTAGACTTCCCCAGTGGTGGAAGATGACGGGAGGAGCATGGCAGATTCCTAGAGAGCTGGTCAGTGTTTCAGCCCAAGACACTGTCTCCCCATTCTGAATGCCAAGTGCTGTGCTAACCAAGTGCGGCTATTTAGGGGATCCAACAACTTCACCTCAGCTTAATGCATTTTTCTTGCAAATAGGAGAGTTGTGGTCTCTTGGGGACATTTGCCAAAGTAGAACATATTGTTGTTTCAATGTGCAAATGGTTATTTTTCATCTGTGTCACTTTGACACAGAGCCATGCGCCAGAGACTTGACAGAACAATGGAAATGTTGTGCATAAAACAAGTGCCATCCCCACTCCAAAGTTCCTATAAAGGAAAAAAATCATCATCAAAAAATGAAAACAAGGAGCCGGGGGATAGCTCAGTAGAATAGGCGCTTGCCTGGCAAGCGCAAGGCCCTGAGTTCAATCCCCAGAACCAAAAAAAAGAAAGAGAGAGAGAGAAAACAAGGCAAGACCTACAAAGAAGGAGAAAGATTCCTAAAATCTTTGCACTATTTTAAATTATGTATCGCTATGGCTTAGGTTAAATGTTCCTAAAGGTCCACATGGTTTTATAACTTTTTTTTTAATTTATGTATTTGGTACAAGATCTCACTATGCAGCTCAGACTTGTAGTGATCTTCCTGTCTCAGCCACCACAGCACTGAGATTATAGGCATGCACCACTATGCCTGCATTTGGTGTCAGGCTCAGCACACCTACGGGCAGGGTCAGCACTGCATGTGTTTACCTAAGCAGGTGCTTAGTCTGCTGAGCTATCTCACTGGCCCAAGCTCCACATGTTGAAGCCAGTCCATGGTGACATTAGGAGAAGGTGGAACTTTCACTAGGTAGAGCCTAGTGGGAGGAAGTTAGATCTTTGTGGGTGTGCCCAAGGCGTGGCTAGTCAAACCCTGGCCCCGCCTCTTCCTTTCTTTGCTTCCCGCCCGTCCTGAGAGGAGCACCTTGGCTCCATTCTTTTTTCTTGCCCTGAGGAACTATCTCTCTCCACATGCTAAAGGGATAGCAACAACCAACCAACCAACCAAGTACGCACTGGAACCTCCAATGCTGTGAGCCAAAATAAACCTCGCTTTCTTCTACATCGATTGCCTGGTGTGTTTTGTTACAGTATAAAAACTTAACAGAATATTTGTGCTATAATTCTCCAGAAAGACTACGACTGGCTAACTTTAAGAGTCACAATTACCAGCAGCATTTGGAGGTCTTCTTAGGTCTCGTTTCCTTAACTTTTTATAAATGGTAGGGCATTTTGTGCACACACGAAATTTACAAAGAAGGATTTTTAGCAAAAACTACAGGATTATTGCCAGTTACCAAAACAGGGCTTTGCCAAGAGCTTCTACTTACTCCAGGATTAAACCTCAGCATCTTGGGGAAGGTGGTGCACAATCCCAGTTCGGATTTCTAAGTGGTGTGAAAGTGTTTTGTGCATGTTTTCACCAAAGCTTCTCAACACCCTGAGAATTCTGACTTCTCCGTAGTTAATGTCATGAGCTTTGTAGGATTCTAAAGCTCACTGAGTAGGATTTGTACATTGCTGTCGGTCAGTAATGACACTTTGCCTATTCTTTCTCTCTAAAAGTTGAAGACCAATAGAGGACATATCTGACCTCTCAGTACACATGTCGTCCCAAACACGCACTCCAAATGTGGGCAAAGAGCGGAACTCTGAGTCAGACGATACTGGATGATTATAAACTAGACAAGAGAAAACAGGATCATTGACTCCATCTTCCTGGTGAAAATAAGAAAATGTAACTCGGGAATGACCTGATATTGTCTCATCATGCAAGGAACTTCCACAGGAAAGAGGTTACAGTGCCCCTCTAACCTGCTGCACCTCGTGTCTGAGTTTTCCATCCCCAAATTCCTTGTGCAATCTCTCAAGCGCATTCGAAGGCAAAGAAGTGAGCAGTCTTTTATTTATTTATTTATTTATTTTTTTAACATAACATTTATTTATTGATTGTGTGTGTGTGTGTGTGTGTGTGTGTGTGGCCAGCTCAGCCCACCAGGGGGCGGGGCTGGCTGGCATGTGGTGCTGGGGGATTGAACCGCGGTCCCTGATGCCTTGCCAAGCTTGTTCTAAGTAGGTGCTTTAGACCACTGAGCCATCTCACCAGCCCTGAGGTGAGCAGTCTTGAGGGATTAAATTTTAGATGTTCTACCTATAAGCGTCTCATTCTCTAATGAACTTAATCCTTCAATAATTCTCTCTAAAACACTGAGCATGCCCACAAAAAAAAAAAAAAATCAAACAATGTGATTTAGACATTAGGAAGCAGGAGGATGTACACCTTATGTCAGCAGGACCAAGGAGAGAAAGGGAAACATCTCCAACCTTCGAGGTGAACACTAGAGGTGAGCTTGAAATGAAGAACTATAGGGCTGGCAAGATAGCTCAGTGGACTAAGCACTTGTTTAGGCAAGCTTAGGCAAGCGCAGGGGACCGCAGTTCAATCCCCAGCACCACATGCTGTGCCAGCTCCACTCTCAGAGTGGGCTGAGCTGGACCCCCCCCCAAAAAAAAGACATGAAAACTATTAAAAGCAAATGCTCAGTGATGTCTCAGAATAAGTAGGTGTGCAGTGGGGTTGCAAGAGGGATGCACTTTCTGATGCCGGCATGAACCCCACAAGCACCACAGCTCAGCCTGTGCACAACCTCTAGGCCTGTCATTTCCCTGCACTTAGCCACCGGCCATCCTGGGGCCTCAGGCTTCTAAGCCAATCTCCAGGTTGGGACGAATGCAAAAGTTAAGAGAGTTTCAAGGTCAGTGTTCTCCCATGGAAAATGAGTAAACAGCCTCCAGAAGCCACATGTACGCCAAATTTCGTTGATTCAAACAGAAAGTCTTTTGTTTAGAGGCAAAAGACTTTCTTTCACATTCTAGGTTAGTCATTCATTGTAACTTGTGAGCTTTCAGGGGGAGAAACCTGAATTTCTTCTCTCAATGGCGAGGATGTTTATGTAAGACAGTGTGCAGAGCACTGGTGCCCACCTAAGTTGTAGGCCACCTGGCCAGAGGTAAAGACCGGTCACAGGGATGCTGACAGCATAAAGGCAGGCCCTGGCAACATCCGGAGCCCACTGAGGGTCGTGATTAATCACACTTCACCAAGAGACGAACCGCAGAGAGTTCTGGTATGACGATAAAGAAGGTGTCTTCTGCTTTTTATGTTTACCAGCAGCCTCACGAAACAACCTCCATCCTAGGATTGCTTCCAGCCTTTCCAAGGGCACAGTGTCCTTGAACAGTGAAGAATCCACACCATTCCGTAATGCAAGGTGGTACTAAGTGAACTTCACTCAACAGAAAATCTATCAAGGAGAATTGTAGCCAGAAGGACTGCCACACAGCCAGTTATAGCCAGTTCCCCCATGGGGCAAGTGAGAAAACCCAACACCACACAATACCCTTCCTTAGGATTCTGTAAAACTCAAGAAATACATTACTATTAGTATTAAGTTCTATTACTTTCTTAGGATTGTCTTAACTCAGTACTGCAAAAAGGGCATCTGACAGAATGCTATTAATGTAAAAAAAAAAAAAAAAAAAATGCTACAAATGTGTAGCGTCACAGAGGTCCCAGTCTCCGGCACAAGAAGGTGTCACCAAACACACACTTTTATCTGAAGACTCCAGAGAACTCTGCCCCTTGGTTTTCCTTAGTTTGTGGCAGTCCTTTGGCTTGTGGCAGTACGACATTAAGATATGGTTCTTGTCCAAGTTTCCTGGCCCCCGAAGCAGGCCACAGATACCTGAATCCCTCTTCTCCAGGCTGGGTCATGGAAAACCTAATTCTCTTTATTTTCTCTTGTACTACTAGGGATTGAACTGAGGGCCTTAGCACTAAGCTACATGTCCAGCCCACTTTTTATTTTTATTTTGATGCAAAAACTTAAGTCATTGAGTTGCCCAGGCTGGGCGGTGGGCACACAGCAATCCTCCTGCCTCTGCCTTCCACCGTGCTGGGATTAGAGGTGGGCACCACCACATGTGGTTAGAAAGGCTAATCTTTTGAAGCCTTCCTGTTGGAGCTAACAATTTTCTGACCTACCCCATTTCAGAAGAGCTTTTGGCCCACATCTCGGAGGAAGGAATTCTGTACAAAGAAGTCAGGAGGTGTCTGAAGAGACAGTCTCGCTGGTCTGCCCTCGGGTCCCACTGCATGACAGCATGCTCTAGTCAAGCACACTTGGGCCTGGTGGTCCACAGCGTAATCGTGGACAATGAAGTCTGCAGCAGAACCAAGGTGGACAGGTTTTGGAGACTCTTGGACAACCACGCCACAATCTCCCTGCTCCATATCCTTTTTTCCTTGGTTCTTTCCCCCCCCCCTTTTCGGCTTTTTTCCAGGTTTTCTTTGTTAGGACTTCGTTGCTTTTTTTTTTTTGCTTTTTTTGGGATTTTCGGAAATTCCCCGGACCCCTTGTTGGTTGTTGGGGGGCCCGGTTTCCCGCAACACGCTGAGGGTTGTGAGTCTATCCCCACAGGGTGGTCCTGAATCCACTAGGCGAATCTCCACAGGAAGCCAGAGAGACAGAAGAATCAGCAGGTAGCCTTCCAAAGCCCAGATCTCTCTCTCTCTGGGGGCTGGGGTGCAGCAAGCTGTGTTTGCACGAGTTGGCCAGATGCCGCAGCGCGGGATCCTCCCTCCACGGAGCCCAGGACAGCCCAAATCCCTTTGGTATCCACGACTTCGTGCGAAAAGACCACAGGTGTTCCTTTTTTCTCTCATCCAAGTGCGTCAAGCAGCCTGCGAGTCCTTCCTCCAGCCTGCTCGGGTGTCTCCCAAGAGTTCAGGCACTGACAAAGACGATCCAGCCCGTCATAGCTGTGCTTTGGGCGCGCAAGGCCATCTGTGCACTTATGGTTGCCAGCCAGGTGTTTTGTTTGTTTGTTTGTTTTTGGGTTTTTTTGTTTTTGTTTTTGTTTTGGGGTTTTTTGTTTTTGTTTTTTTTGTGGAACCAGGGATTGAACTCAGGCCCTTGCACTTACCAGGGAAGCACTTATTCTACTGAGCCATCTCCCCGGCCCCCCTATTACTTTTCAAAACAGATGTGAGACAGCCACAGTCTGCTGGGTGTATGATCAGCCATTCTCACGGGGTACATTATGCCTGGTATCTGGCATGTGGGTAGAGGTTAAGGATGAATTTTAAGTTATCAAGCTAATTACTGGCAGGCAGGCATTCAGAGCAGCAGCAGAGAATGCTTTTCCACACACGGGGAAGTGGAAGGTATCGCTGTTGCCTCTAGAAGCAGTTTAAAAAGTGGGCATCAGGGCCGGGGAGATGGCTCAGTGGAATAAGCACTTCCCTGGCAAGCGCAAGGGTCTGAGTTCAATCCCCGGTTCCGCCAAAAAAAAAAGGGAAAAAGGGAGGGAAAGCCATCATCTTTGTGTGAATTCCTACCGAATATTTAATAGCATATCTTGAAGTATACTCACGAAATCTTAGAAATACTCATTTTAATGGTTAAGTAAACCACCGACTTCTTATACACCTGGGGATTCGGGATTTAGTTGAGCTGAGCTTCCTTTGGAAAAACCAAGAGTTTAAATAAGAAGTTACAAGGGACACGTGTTCCCCACTCTGATTGGCTTTCCTAAGCCTCAGAGTTTCATTACATTGTTTTCCTGCGATATATGCTTTCTCCTTATGCTAATTTATATAGATTCACCACAGAGCAGGAATAATTTATCACATTAAAATGGAGCAACTCCTGCTCTATTAGGAGTCGCTCCTGTGAAATTCCAGCCCATTCATCACGATGCTGGGCTGCTTTAATAAGAATTTCAAAAGATACTATTTCTAATGCAGGACCTCTTGAAACATGACAAATTAAACAGGATGCCCACCTGGGAGATGGCTCAGTAGAATAAGCCCTTGCCTGGCATGTGTAAGGGCCTGAGTTCAATCCCCGGTTCCGCAAAAACAAAAATCAATAAATAAATGAATAAAATCTAAAAAAAAAACATGAGATGCCCAAGCAAAGAACACAGTCTCCAGACTGTGTTGTGGAGACAAGGCATGGACCGGTCAGGTCCCCAAGGGCAGTGCACATGACCAGACTCATGGCATGGAGCTCTGGCTGCAGATGTGGTGGGAAAAGAGGAATAATACTAAAAGTAAGCCACACGCAGACGTTTCTGTTTGCAGGGCACTGCTCACCAGGGCTTGGCCCACGTGCATACCACCCATCAGTTCTTTTTCCATCCTCTCTGCTTCTCCCCTCTCCATCCTTTGATTCCTTTTCTACTTGGGAATGAGCTCCCTTCTCCCTATTAGTGATTTTGCATTTTGTTCCTAGTTGGGTGGTGTTGTTGTTGTTGTTTCTTTTTTGAAGACAGGGTCTTGCTGTGTAGTTCAGGCTAGCCTAGAACTCACTATATAGCCTAGGGTGGCCTGGAACTGACAGGAAGCCTCCTGCCTCAGTCCCCTGAGAGCTGAGATCACAAGAATTTACCAACACATCTGACCTATTAATATTGTGCATTTTCACATACAAGAAACCTTGGAATATTTAAGCTTGTATGTCTGACTGATTTTGCTTAATATCATGGTATTAAGGTATATTCATTTTCCTACCAAGGACTTGAGCTTTTCCTGCCTTGAGGCTGAGCAGCACGTTACCGTGCGTAAATACCACATTGTCATTGCGCATTCATCTATTTTTTATTGGACACAGGGTCTCACTACGCAGCTCAGACTCTTAGTGCCTCTCCCATCTCAGCCTCCCTAGCACTGTGATTGCAGGCACGCACCACCTCCACTCCTGGTTTTGGGGCCTGCATGATGCCCTTGGGGTTTCAGGGTCAGCATGGCATTCGGTATCAGGGATTGAACTCAGGTCCTTGTGCTTGCCAGGCAGGTACTTAGACCGCTGAGCTATCTCCCCTGCTCTGTGCATTCATCTTTGGATGGATACACAGGCCATTTCCAAGATGTAGCCATCATGACTGGTGCTGCGATAAGCGTGGTTGTGCGTGGGTCCGTGGAATACGACATCCTCAACTCCAGGAAGATTCTTAGGAGGGAAATAGCTGGGTGGGATGGAATTCCCAATAACAGATGCTGGCAAGGCTGCACGGGCAGGGGCCCTTGGACCTTGCTGGTGGGAGCGTAACCTCTCTCCCTGCCTGCCCAGGACATGTATTGCAATGTCTGCATGTGCCACTTGTCCTGCGGGAAGCATACTATGGGCATTTGGTGGGCAGAAACCAAGGCACCCAGCCAAGCGGGCATCAGCAGGGCAAACTCCAGACTGCATTGTGGGGACAAGACATGCACCAGTGGGGTCCCCAAGGGCAGCACACATGGCCAGACACATGGAATGGAGCTCTGGCTGCAGCGGGGTGAGGGGGCTGACACCAGGAACTTGCAACTCATTCCTTTAAGATTGCCTAAGCAAAAGTAGGACAAGAACTACAAAACCTTGTCCTATTAAAAGTAGGTTAAAACT
>NW_004524867.1:210477-222032 GCF_000260255.1 Octodon degus | reverse complement strand
AAAAAAAAAGAAGAAGCAATCAACGAGGCACTCTCAGCCACAAGCAGCTTCATGAGCTCTTCTCCGGCTTTGAGAAATCAGTGAGCGGCTTCCACCCAGACTCGCATTTGTTTGCCACCACCAACAGGCTCTGGAGGGAAGCCCCAAGTTTCTGGTGTAATTTAGCTGGCAGTTTGGCCTTTATTTGGGGCAGGCTTGTTGAACTAGAGCAGGTAACGCCAGCTGCCTTCACAGAGCAGGGGATGGAGTGGTGTCCTCTGCGACAGGTTCCACATGGCATTACCTGTGCAGCACACAACGCTCTTCATGGGATGGATGGCCAGCTAACAGGGACTAACGCTGGCAGCCAGCCAGAAAGGATAGGCGGGGGAAGGCCAAGCATCCGAACCAAAAACGTTCACAGAGGTAAGCCAGAAACCAGAGCCACGTTGCCCAATGTGCAGATGACCACCATCGTCATTAGGACCATTGTTATTCTCTGGTGCTAGCAAATGTCTTGGAGGTCGCTTTCTTCTGCTGCAGGCTAAGCAAAGCCATGCAAGGCTTTCATCTGCAGCAGCAGCACCAGGACCTCTGCTAGGGACACGGGTGTGACAGGCACCACGACACCATGTGCGTGCTTTTTCAAGTGCCTCTCAGTATTCGGGGCTTGCAACTCTGTCGCAGCTTCCTCTCTTAGTCCACGCAGTGCAACCAACAGGACACCATTCAAAACGGTCCGCCCACTCTAGCTGGGCAGCAGATTGCCGGCAAGGGCCGAGCCAGGGGTGAAAGGCTGCATTTGTGAACTATGCATTAGGAGAGAATTGAACAAGAGCTGACAGCCCCTCCCTGAATACAGCAGCCGTCACCAAGCAGGTGCACGGGAGACAGGTGCAGGCGCCTCCGGGGAGCTTTATATCTGTCTCCTGCAGTCTGTCCTGTAAAGAAGCTGTCCGTGAGCTGCCAGGTGAACATACCATCCCTCTGGTTTTTCTTTACAGGAGGCTCTCATTTGCTCTGGGGAGGAAGGCACCCAACAACATGGCCATGTCTTCCCGACGGATCAATTATTAATGCATTAGAGTGAATTGGGAAACAAAACTAAGTGGGAAGTGTGGAGAGAAACTGACCCTAAGTCTCCTAAGTTAGGTGCATTCCCATTATCCGCCTCCCCCTGGAAGGGCAGGATTAGTGGCATTTTTGAGAAGGTGATGGATTGCAATCCAAAAGTAATGCTTCTCATTTCATTAAGTGAGCTCTGTTTTGTATTTTCATTTCTGGGCTTATGAAAATTGTCACTTTTCTCAGATATGCCCAGAAATTAGCGATGGAATTTCAAAGGTAATTGTAATAACTACACAGAACACTGAAGGGTGTAGGAAGCTGTTTTGCTCTCTTTAGGAAATCTGAGACCATATACATGCAAATTAAGAAAATATCTTTCACTAAAATTTAAGATTCTGCTTACCATGAACTATGGCCCTATTTAAGAGGTGACAACACTTCTGCCCGATCTTTAAAGGCAAGAAAATAAAAGGAGAAGCAGACTTTTGAGATCCTAATCTAACAGAATTATCACTCTCTGGGCTAGCTGGATAGTAATCCTATAAATTTTTTTGACGTACTTGGTATAGGGTCTCACTACACAGCTCTGACTCACAATGATCCTCCTGTCTCAGTCTCCCCAGCACTGGGATTACAGGCGGGCGCCACCATGCCCAGTCTCAGTGGCCAGCTCAGCATGCCTGTGGGTGTGCAGCATGGGGTACCTGGGATTGAACCCCCAGTCCTTGTGTCTTCCTAAGCAGACACTTAGTCCTCTGAGCTATATCACACACCCTTAATCCCGTAACTTGAATGGAAAAAAAAAGTGCTAAATGATAGGTTACAATTAAAATAAGGGGGTCAGTAAAGTATGAATTTAAAATTTGATGCAGGTTTTAATGACCTTTGGAATTAAAACAATTTTTTTTGCCATTTCTTTCCATGTGGGGGCCAGGGATAGAGCTCAGAGGCATACATACATGCCTGACAAGGACAAGGTCCCAAGTTTAATCCCTGGTACTACAAATAAATAAATAATAGATTTTTAAAAAACATTACTTTCCATGTGTATCCTTGAGAACTTGCAGAATTTCTCTTTTCTTGGAATTTTTCATTGTGCAGCTCTTCCAGCTAACCCTGGAGCCACACAGCTTAAACACACACAAACACAAACACACAAAGAAGGAAAACACAGGAGCCAGGGAGATGGCTCAGTGGAATAAGCGCTTCCCTGGCAAGCGCAAGGGCCTGAGTTCAATCCCCGGTTCCACCAAAAAAAAAAAAAAAAAAAAAAGAGCCACATCTTTTTGGAAAGTTAGAAGCACACAATAAATGCTGAAGGGGCTGTAGGGAAAAAGGAACCCTTCTCCACTGTTGGTAGAAGTGTAGAGTGATATAACCACTATGGAAATCAGTGTGGAGATTCCTCGGAAAGCTAGAATTAGAGGTTCCATTCAATCCAGCTCGCTCGCTCCTGGATACTTTTGCAGAAGGACTGAAAACATACCACAGCAATATATGGGCACCCATGTTTATAGCAATGCAATCTGTCATAGCTAAATATTGGAAATAATCCAAATGCCTATGAATGGAGGGATGCATAAAAAAGATGTGGTATTTTTTACACAATGGAGTATTACTCAGCTATGAAAAAGATAAACTCGAGGCACTTATAGGTAAATGGATGCAATTAGAGACCTTACGCATAAGTGAAACAAATCAGAACTGCATGTGTAAATGTTTTGTCTCACTAGTGTAAGAACTTGAAAGAAATTCTTCATGCTTACATCTGTTAATCTAAACAACTAATTTGAAGACAACACTATGCAATAAAACAAACATTGTTGAATTCCTGTTTTTCGCTCAGTGAAATTGTGTGCTTCTAATTTTTTTACTACATTTTATTCTCATTTTATTTATTTATTTTTATTTGTGTGTGTGTGTGTGTGTGTGTGTGTGTGTGTGTGTCCAGCTCAGCCCACCAGGGGGCGGGGCTGGCTGGCATGTGGTGCTGGGGGATTGAACCATGGTCCCTGTGCTTTGCTGAACTTGTTCTAAGTAGGTGCTTCAGACCACTGAGCCATCTCACCAGCCCCATTTTATTCTCTTTAAAAAATAAAAAAAGAGGAGTTGTGAATATAGTGCTTTTGTGTTCACTTGGGCAGCACATGCACTAAAATTGAATAGAGTGCTTCTTTTGTGCACTCTCACAAGTCGTTGCAGCAGTTTTCATCCCTTGCTGCTGTCCCTGACTCCAGAAAAAGTCATCGTGTGGGAGGCAGGAGCAGGTCTCACATGGCTGGGTCCTCACAACCTCCGGCTCCTGAGGTCAGCAGTGTTTGGCAGATTCTGACAGGTGGAAGAAGAGTTCTGAAGATACAGCGCTCCTGGTATGGTGTTGAGGCATGGGTGCTCCGAAGGCTTTCCCTTCATCAGCCCTCACTGTGGGACGGACACACAGCAGCCCCAGCAGCCCTGCAGAGGCAGGAACACAGTCTGTTTTGCTCCCTACTCGGGTGACCGAGCTTTCCTCTAGCCTTGAGCACACTGGATCGCAGGGTCACTCCCTACAAACATTTGGGATGCGACCTTTGGGGCTTGACTGCCTGCTAGGAGGCCTCGATTGTCTCATGTACAGACCTTCAGTTTTCTTATTTAGAAAAGAAACACTCCTATCAAACGGATATTTTATGGGACTCTGACAACCCCACAAAATTATCAAGTGCAGTGCTAAATACCTCCCACCCCGTGACTGGGTAATACGTGGGATCCTTTCGTGAGTCAGCCTCTTCCCTCCTTCTTCTACCCATCTGGGCCTCTTCCTTGTGGTCAGGGGCTGAGGATTGGGTGGGCTACAAATGCATTGGAATGTTGCTAGGGATGTAAATTAGCAAGGTTCTATGGAAATCAGGATAAAGTTCCTTGAAAGCTAAAACTAGAACCACTATCTGATCCAGCTGAACCACTCCTCAGTCTACACCTGAAAGAAATGAAGCCAGCCTACCCATGTTTCCTGGGGCACAACTGACAGTAGCTCAGTTGTGGAAACACTGGCACTTTTCCCAGTCGGAACTCATCCATGGTACCCACTCACAGATGCAGGGATGATGGCATAAAGAAAATATGGCATACATATGCAACGCAGTATTTTTCAGCAAGAGGAAAAATGAAATTATGCCATTTGTGGAAAAAATGGGTAAAATTGGGAGACATCACGTTAAGTGAAATAAGTAAGACTCAGAAGGTCAAATACTACATGTTTCTTCTTGTGTGAGGAATCGTGGGGTGGAGGTGGGGGTGGGGAGAGAGATACACAGACAGACAGACAGACAGACAGACAGACAGACAGACAGACAGACAGACAGAGATAGAGACAGAGGACATAAAATTAGAAGGGAAGTTGTTAGAGAAGAGGAAGGGGATAGGTGGAGAGGATGAGGAAAGGAGCAAAAGATCAGCGTGTGTCTCATCATGTACAAATATGCCCAAGTGGACACAAGGGGATAGGTCCCCTTCCCCTCTCCTCCAATCATCCAAAGTTAATTCCATTTTACCCCTCCCTGCTTATTCAGGTGGCCCACACCCACACACATCTTTGCCCCTAGGAGAATCCAAGCTCCTTATGGGCAGACGTTCTACAACCTCAACCTTAGAGCTATAGCAGTCCATAGGTGTCAACTGAAAGGCTTGGTAGTGATTTAATTAGTCATTTTTTAAAGAAAGAGGAAAACAGCTCTCACCCTCATAGCCTGACAGTGATGTAAAACACCACCTTTTTTTTTTTTTTTTTTTTCCATTCTCATGAATTAACTATCAAGAAGTACTTGCATTCAGCCTTCTGCACTATCAGGGAAAGGTCTCCCTTCATTTCTCTGAAATCACCTGTGCCATCTCTGCAGAATACAGAAATGGCTGCAAGACGTAGATGGAGGACATTATCCCTTCTGGTTCCATGCCATGTCCAGAAGTGGTGCATTGGTCAGTGTTCATTACTATGACAAAATACCTGAGAAAAATCGATGGATAAGGATGAAAGGTTAATTTTAGCTTACGGTTTCAGAGGTTCCGCTCCATGGTTGCTAACTCCATTGCGTGTAGGCCTAGGGTGAGGCAGAAGTGTGTGGGGAAGGAAAGTGCCCTGCCTCGTAGCACCCAGGAAGTAGAGAGAATGTGAGATCCAGGGAAAGGTCCCAACCTTAATGGCCTACCTTGTCTAGCCAGCCCTACCCCAACAGCCTGCTTAGCTGCGAATTCGTCACTGGTGATGTCACTGCCCTCACAACTCAAGCATCTTTGAACCCTATCAGGGTGGCAATCAGGTTTAACCATCACAGCTCATTAATACCTGAATTACTTTGGCATTTGTGGGTCATTCACATCAGCTTCCTGGACCTCCCAGGAAGTGGTGTGGCTAAAGACGTCTGCTGGCCCCACCCACTGCTCACCCGACAAGTATTTGAAGATCTCCTGAATGTTATGTATGTTTCACACTTGAATGAATTCTGGGCAAGGAGTAGTGGAGATTTGAAATCCGCTTGCAGAAAGCATCGGGAGATATAAACTAACTCAAATAACAGAGAAGAGTATGCCTCTTAGTTTCTTCATTTGGATGTTTTAAAATTTGAATACACTCATGATTTTTTTTTCTCGCAAATAATAATGAAAAACTCTGAGCCGGGAGTGGTGACAGGTGAGTTATATTTTCTTTGACTTTCCAGTTTGATGTGTTTGAGTGAGTCACTTCTACAAGAACTGAGTTACTTAACCTGACCAAAAAAAAAAAAAGAAAAAAAAAAAAAAAAGAAAAGCAAACAAACAAACAAAAACCCCAAAATTCCTTGTCCAAAAAGATAGCAGTGTCTTGCTGGACCAGCTTGTCTCCACAGAGAGCAGCTCCAGTTTGGACGTCCAACGCCCTGCACTGGCCTGTGTGATAAAGACTTGGCCTTCAGGGTTGCACTATTGGGAAGAGGGGGAGGCTTTCTTTTCTCTCTCATGCTGAGCCATGAGGAGAACGCTGCCATATACTCCCAACAAGATGTGCTCCATCCATAAGCCCAAAAGCCACAGGGCCAATGGATCATCCACCAGAACCCTCAAATCAACTTTTTCTACTGACAGGTTAAGGCTTGGTGGTATCTGTTATAGCAACAGAACCTGACCAACACAGAGGTCGTCTTAGGCTGGGTTTCCTAGAAGCCCAGTTGGAATGGGTTTTATGTGTGTGTGTGCGTGCACGTGCATGAGATACACTGAGGAGGCTCTCAGTAGAAAGAAGAAAGCAAGCAGAGGGTGGTGACCAGGCCACGCTACTGCCGCTAGCTCCCTAGAGACATGCATGAACCCATCCCATGTGATGCCCCAGAGCACAAACTCCACTGAGAGGTGATTTCAGCAGGCCCTGAGCTCACATGCTGGTAACGGAGAGGCAAAGCCAGTGGCTTGGCAGAAGAAAGCTATGCCGCCTCTCTCTCAAGCTGGCAGCACAAGCCCAAGGATTTCCCACTAAAGAGAACAGGTGTTCACCTTCAGCAGCTGACGGAGAAGCAAGGGGAAGGGGTGAGCGACAGGAGGTCCGTGACTGTGCTTCCCAGAAAAAGAAAGTGGTGCCGGTGACCCGCTGACCCGTGTTCCACAGCATCCCAAGAGATGATGTGAGTGGCTAGGACGAGGCTGCAGAGACTGCTCCAGTGGCCATGAAGATCACATCCCAGGTGACCTCATGCCAACCTGAAGCTGAAGTCATAGATGCCTTACACCGACTGGGTTGGACCAAATAAGTGGCACATGCTAGCAGGGAGTATGCTTTCAAAATACAGAGCCCACAGCGAATGAAACAGGAAGCCTATAAGTGGCTGGGCTTGTAATCATGAAGCCAACTTCATCAACCCATGTTCCACTTTTCATGGCTCAATTTTATCTCATCTTATTGTATTTGGTACCAGGGATCGAACTGAGGACCTTGCACTTACAAGGAAGGCGTTTATACTGCTGAGCTGTATCCCCAGCCCCTACAGTTCTATTTTATAAATAAAATTGAATTAATACCATAGATATGCCTTGCTGCTATCCTAAGCTCTTCCCTTCAAAACTGCACCACAAACGTGGTGGTGATGTTCCACACCTGTCATGCCCGCAGTAGGGGTGCTGAAGCAGGAGGGTCACCATGAATCTGAGGCTAGTCTTGACCACACAGTTAGTTTAAAGCCAGTCTGAGGGCTGGCAAGATAGCTCAGCAGACTAAGTTCCTGCTTAGGCAAGTGCAGGGACCAGGGTTTAATCCCCGGTCCCACATGCCGCACTGGCCCTGCTCCCGTAGCACACTGAGCCCGTGAACGACTCTAGGCATGGTAGTACACACCTGTAATCCCAGTGCTGGAGAGGCTGAAGATAGGAGGATCACTATGAGTCTGCGCTGCCTAGTGAGACCCTGTACCAAATACATACATTTTAAAAATAATAACTGTATGGTTTGTGTCTAGGTGTCTCCCCCAAAGCCTCATGCAGTCTTGGGACGGCTTCTGGAGTTTGTGATTGATTACTGTGCTTGCGGATGCTGCACCTGCCCTGGGGCAGGTAATTAGCATTTTAATGTAAGGAGGAAAGAGAAGTTAGCAGCTGGAGTGGCTCCTCCTCTTTTTGCACTCTTGCTCTTTGCTGCCGCCATGAAAGGTTGCTCTCTGTCCTGCGCCGCTCTGCCTTGGAGCCAGCTGAATATGGACTGAAACCTCCACCAGCTGTGAGCTAAATAAAACTTTCCTTCCTTCACTTTGGGTGTTGAGTATTTGTCCCAGCAATGAGAGAAGAGTTACTAAGACAATGACAATAAAATAAAGCCAGTGTGACCTGCATATTGAGACCCTGTCTCAAAAGAAAAATACAACAAAAATCACACATATTTTTCTAGAAAACTACACCACGTCACACAAAGAGTGTCTGAAACTTATTGTGGATATTTACATTTTAAAACTGCATTCCAATAAAAGATGAAACGTCCTTCATCTCTGCTCAAAATAGACTCCCTGTACTCTGCTCCGTCATCCCACAGTGCAAGCTACCCTGAAGAAATTCTGGGCACTCTCCTTCCTGAGTGTCTTCATGAGGTGTGGCCAAAAATACAGTTCAAGTTGTAGCTGCTGAATGCCACCTAGCAGAGATGTCAGCTCCTAAAAACACAACACCGTGTCCTCTTCCACATTATGCACTGCCTCTGGCGCGGTACAATGCCTGGCTCTTCCACAAAATGGCCATGCAGGCCGCCCTGCAAGCACAGCTGAAGACCCTCGTGAAAGAAGACTTCCAGAACTGCCTCAGAAAGGGGCAAGAATCACGGGACAAGTGTGTCCAGAAAGAAGAGGGAGAAGGATCGTGCAGGCCATCAAATGGCACTGCATCTTGCCCCGCGATGCTCTTTAAACTCTAAATAGTCGCTGTATTTTGAGGTACACTGTGCAGCTATACAAGAGCGTCCCCGTTTCTGCTGCAATAAAACTGGCACCCATCGAACCGCCCCCACATTCTCCACCTTATCTGTGAGGACTGATACTCATTCACTGAAATATAGCACAAAAATTTACCATGACTCCTGGGGAGTCCACGTTTAATAAATATTATAACCTCCAAACCAGCACTGGGGAGGCTGAAAACAGGCGGATCACTAGGAGTCTGAGCTGCGGAGTGGGACCCTGTACCAAATACATAATTTAGAAAATAATAATAAAATAAAGCCAGTCTGAACTGCATGAGCCCCTTCTCATTTGCATAATTGCATATGCAAATATGTGTGCATATGTAATAGATACAGTTCACAAAGAAATGAATGAGTCAGTAAGCATATTTTCTGCTACACATGTGGAGTGCTTTTTGTCGGGTGGTTTTATTTTTGCAGGGCTGGGTGTACGGAACCCAGTGCTTTGCGCATATCAGGTATGTGTTTTACCACCGAGCTATGCCCCAGGGCTCTACTGTGCCTTCAAAATGTCCTATTAAAATCAAAAGAAGTTGCACTTTGAAATTTCCCATAACATTTTCATACAATCATTGTATTAAAACATTGCCATGAATAACCCAGTGTTTTGCCAGGTCATATTCACAACTTCTGCTTTCTCCATGAGCCCTGCTGAGGTCTGGCAAAGAGACAAACGTGCACACACACACACACACACATGCATGCACACACACATGCTTGCACACAAGCACACCCATCTAATATCTACAATATATAAAGAATTCCAGGGCTGGGCAGAGAGCTCAGTGGACTAAAGCACTTGCTTAGGCAGACCACAGAGGCAGGGGTTTGATCCCCGGGCCTGCTGTGCTGGTCCCGCCCCCCGGGCATGCTGAGATGGCAACTGAGACTGGGCGCGGTGGCACAAGCCTGTGATCCCAGCACTGGGGAGACTGTAAACAGGTGGATCACTATGAGTTCGACCTAGGGGTAAAACTCTGAACACTCTGTAGGCCCTTCCTCCAGTGTGTCATACTGGCCCCGCCCCCAGGGTGTGCTGAGACTGGGATGGAGACTGGGTGTGGTGGCGCGTGCTTGTAATTCCAGCACTTAGGATTCTTGTCCTATGGAATTCTCCTGAAAACAAGAGAATCACTACGAGTCCAATCTGTGTAGTGAGACTCTGTAGACCCTGTAACAAATGCATTAAAAATAAAATTCCAAAACAACAGACTGTGAAAAGTAAATGGGTCCATCGAAAAGGGGGGGGAGGCAACTGAAATGAACAAGAACTTCACAAAAGAAGTATAAAAGAGCATCTTTTGTCACCAGAGAAAGACAAATCAGAACAGCACTGGGATTCCATCTTAGTTCTGTAGCAAAGGCCATGATGGACCACTCAAAAGATCCCAAATGCTGGGGCCAGGGAGATGGCTCAGTAGAATAAGTGCTTGCCTGCAAAGCGCAAGGGCCTGAGTTCAATCCCTGGTTCCGCAAAAATAAAAAAAAGAAACAGAGAGGGAGCTAGGCATGGTTGTGCACACCTGTAATCCCAGCACTTGGTAGGCTGAGACAGGAGGATCGAACAGCCTGGGTTACAAAGTGAGCTCAAGGCCAGCCTGAACTGCATAGTAAGGCCCTGTCTCAAAAAGACAAAAGAAGGAGGGATGGAGGAGGAGGAGGAGGAGGAGGAGGAGGAGGAGGAGGAGGAGGAGGAGGAGGAAAAAGAAAGAAAGAAAGAAAGAAAGAAAGAAAGAAAGAAAGAAAGAAAGAAAGAAAGAAAAGAAAAGAAAAGAAAAGAAAAGAAAAGAAAAGAAAAGAAAAGAAAAGAAAAAGAAACAGGATTGGGAGACTCAGTTGGGAAAGGGAAGGAGCTCTTGGGAAGGGAGAGTAAAAATTTCTTGAGATACACATAGATGAGGTATAGATATATCAAACTCACAGGCTGCATGCCATAGCTATGTAGGGCAATCAAGCACTAATAAAAATAAACCCCAAGGTTACCCCTCACACAGTGCCCTTTTTCAGGCGCTCCGAATGCTGGCCCAGGTTGGCACACCCATAAAGCTTGCCTGGGGGCCAGCATTACATCACAGATTGGCAGAGTCTCCCAGGAAGCACGCCTCTGAAATCTGTGTGCCAGGGGCAGGGGGCAGGGCCGGGGCTGGGCAGGGAGGGACCAGGCAGTGGATGCACTAATTGTTTGTTTACTTTTTCTTGGGGTGAGACTGCTTCTCTAAGAAAAGCAGTGAATCACGGCTGGCTCTGTTCTCTGGCTTGCTTGCCAAAACAAACAGCTTCCAATTACTGCCGCTGATCTCTAATCAGCTACCTAAGAGGGCCTATCAGTGGTCTTTATAGGGTGAATAATGTCCCATCAAGCAAGAAGCTCTAAGACGAATAAAAATCTAGAACCTTGGGGCCAAGGCTGCCTGCAACCTGCTACTTATCTTCAGGCAGGATTCCATCTGCTTTCTTGCTGAGGTCTGGCAAAGATGTGCACACACACACACACACACAGGCACACACCCACTCTCCTCGGAGACAATGGCTACTTATTTTCAAACACTATGCTCTTGAGTGTCTTTTGAGGAAACATGACAGAGAGAGAGCAGATGCAGGATCCCTAAATACTTCATGGACTCTTTTTCGGCTTCTAAAATGTAGTTCTGCTGCGGGCCCCAAGTAGATCCCAGTGGAGGAGGATACTCCACTCTAAATGTCCTCAATGGCCTATGACACAAGGTCGTTCTCATGTTAGACAAAATTGGGCAAAAAAGACACAGTTTATTTTATTTCCTCTTTAATCATCTTGGGAAGGTAAAGAAAATTGTAGTAGAGGCAGGTGTATTGGTGCCTGCCTGTGACATTCTGAAAGGCTGAGGCAGGAGGGCTGGCGTGTCAAGTTGGCCACTTACCAAGACCTTGTCTCAAAATGTATAAGAAAGAAAGAGTTAAGGGTGCAGTTCAGTGTAAAATTCCAGGGTTCCACCCACAAGAAAGAAAGGAAAGGGAAAAAAAGGCAGGCTGGGGAGGGGAGGAGAAGGGAGGAGAGGAGAGGAGCGGAGCTGGGAGAGGAGGG
>NW_004524867.1:198351-210176 GCF_000260255.1 Octodon degus | reverse complement strand
GGAAGAAGAGGGGAGGGGAAGGGAGAGGAGAGGAGGAGAAAGGAGAGGAGGGGAGGGGAAAGGAAGGAAGAAGAGGGGAGGGGAGGGGAGGGGAGAGGAGGGGGCGGTGGCTGTGTCCCATGCAAGTCCAGCCAGCATCAGGATGCTGTCACGCCCACCATGCAAGCACACCGAAACCCTCTGAAGTCCCTGCACCCGGGCCACACAGACACAGAGCTGGCTTCCTGGATGAATGACTGGTGCCCCCACTGCTGGCTGCAAGGTCAGGAGTCACGCCACTTCGGAAAGGAAGGAAGGCTTCCCTCATGCTCTTCAGCGACCATGCTGAAATTCCTCATGATTCTGGGGGGGGTGAGGAGGTCCATAAGAGCCCCCGGAAGCCGGACACATGGGGAGACCTGCAGAACACCCCATTCGGCTTCCCGCTGCCGCCTCCCCTCTCCAGGGCAGGTTCTAGCTGCCCTTTCTGCCATCCCCCAGCATCTGAGAGCCCACGGGCTCCCTCCTGCCCACAACCTATACCACGACAGCATGCGGCCAACTGCAGGAACCTGTCTGCACATACGGACAGCCAGGAAATTCAGGGCTGGGCACCCATGCTCTGTGCTGTCCGGGGCAGGAGCTATCTGTCCCCTGCCCGTGCTGGTGACACCATGGCACGTCTGCAGGGCATCTCAAACTAACAGGGACAAGGACTGTGCTACCCTGCCCCAGCTGGCTGGCTGCCAGGGTGGGGGACTTATGGAGCCACTCAGGGCCAACTGCCTGCAGCTCTGAGAGCATCTGGTCACGGGAAGGGTGCTGCCTGCCTCACCTTGTGGCCAGGTTGTTGGCCCAGCAGCTGCCAGAACAGGAGCCCAAGCCACACTCTTTCCTTGGCACACTTGAGTGCCCAAGGCGCAGGCATCTGCGCAGCCCTTGCACACAGCAGCCTGCAGGGGCACCTGGGGGAGTCCCCTCTTCTCCCTCTTAGCCCCCTCCAAGTGCCATGCAGGAGGTACCAGCGGTGTGGCACAGGTGATGCTGCCTCCACATTCAATGCCCTCAGAGTTTCCTGTAAAAGCGGCCCTGCCCCATGAGATGATGAACAGCAAAATTCCTGCAAATAAACTACTCAGCATCTCTCTGCTGAAAACAACACTGACTAGCACATTCAAAGCGTGTTGTATGCCCGTAATGCCAGCACTCTGGGAGGCTGAGGCAGGAGGATCACAAGTTGGAGCCAAGCCTGAACGATTAATGACTTAGGGAAACACCCCGAGTTTTTTGTTTTTTTTGCGGAACTGGGGATTGAACTCAGGCCCTTGCACTTGCCCGGAAAGCGCTTATTCCACTGAGCCATCTCCCAAGCCTTTTTTTTTTTTTTTTTTTTTTTTTTTTTTTAATAGCAGGGATGGAACTCAAGACCTTGCACTTGCCAGCCCTGCAATGTCAATATTTTAAAAATTAAAGTTAGAAAAGGGGACTAGGGAGGAGCCCAGTGCAAAGGGGCCTGGCTTTATTTCCCAGTACTGGAAGAAGGGAGAAAGAGGAGGAGGAGGAATAGAGAAGAAGGAGGAGGAGGAGGAGGAGGAGGAGGAGATGGAGTAGGAAGAGGAGGAGGAGGAGGAATAGAGGAGAAGGAGGAGGAGGAGGAGGAGATGGAGCAGGAAGAGGAGGAGGAGGAGGAGATGGAGAGAGAGGAGGGGTTGATGAAGGAGGAGGAGATGGAGGACATGTAGGGGGAGGAGACAGAGGAGGAGAAGAGAGAAGAAGAGGAGATGGAGGAGGAGATGCAAGAGGAGGAGATGGAGAAGAACAAGATCAAGGAGATGAGAGAGAAGAAAGAAAAAAAATCAAGAAATCAAGAAGGATACACAAGAGCTGTAGAAAAAAAATTTTTTTTGCATTTCAGTTCCTTGAATCAACATCTCTTAGCACCTAAATGAAAAGCCACCATGTCTCCAGTTGGCACCAGCCTTGAAATTCAGATTCTCAGTCCTGAAGTAGACTCTCCACCTGGACAATACAATTCTAAAGACAGAAGGAAAACAAAAAAAATATAAGCCACCTCCGCTGTGAACTCTGCCGTCTAGAGGTTCCACGAGTAGCCAATCTTCTCAGCATGACTCCTCAATTTAAGAGGATGAAAACTAGCACCTGTCTCCCGTGCCTTCGCTCTGATTACATGAGACGGAACTGAGCCACGATTAAGTCGGTGTGGAGAGTCCTCAGAAAACCAGAGCTAGACACGCCATTCGGTGCTGCTGTGCTCCTTCTAGGTATGTTCCCAAGAGAGCGTCACGTATGACAGTCCCCCGCGTGCACTCCCTAGCTCAATCTTGGAAGCAACCTAAGTACCACCGATAGATGAATGGCTAAAGAAAACGTGGTATCTCCACATAACGGAGCTCTACTGAGCCATAAAGAACGATACAAGAGGGTCATGCGCGGGAAAGCGGACGCACCCCAAGATCGTAACGTGAAGTGGCACGAACCAGATGCACAAGCTGCGATACCAAGCTCATGGCGTCTCCAACGTGAGAGGCCCACAGCGCAAACAGAAAGCAAGACACAAGCTGGATAATGGGAAAGGGAGCGATAGATCTTTCTCAAACAGGAAAACAGAGCAAGAGATAGAGGGACGGGAAGGGAACGGGGATAAAAAAGGAATTAAGATTTTTTGGTGCGCGCCCCAGCTCCTCACGGATGAGTGAATGGAATTATGTACTATGAACATGGACTCATAACGAAATAAATGAGACAGTACTTGTTGCACACCCCGCAGAAAGCCTGTGACTTAGTAATCTTCCAGCGCGAGTTAGCCGCCCCCCCACGACACGATGCGGAGGTCTCCGGCCTGTTCTAGACTGCGCTTGCGCCTTCCAGACCGGCTCAGCAGCACCAAGCAAAGGTGGGGGCTGACATTCAGGAAGGTCGCTCGCTGGGCCTTACCCAGTACAAAAACCTGAATCGAGCAGATCCACCTGGCTCCAAGGCTCACCTCCCTCTTCCTAGCCACAGGCGTAGGGCGTGATAGGCCTGCGGAATTCCTGACCACCTCATTCGGCAGCAAGTGGCGAGTGCTAAACGCACACGTGCTTATCACTGGTCGAGTGGCGGCTGCTTTTCACTCCCAGCATTAATTCAATTCCAGCCTCTCCAGGTCAGGAGCGCTGTGGGCAAATCCTGCGTCAGGCCTCTCTCTCTCTGGAGGGTGAGTAGCAGCCTGCGTCCAGGCGACCGCACCTGTCGGCAGCTCACCCTTCGAGCTGCTGCCTGGCTGGGCAGTAGGGGGAAAGGTCTGCGGTGGCCGTGGTTAGATCGCAGGGCCGCTCCGGCTGGTCACTGTACCCACGGAATCCAAGCCCGTGTGTCCACCTGCGGCACATAGACTGCGTCCTTCACGGCTCAATCGGGCTGCTTACACACCCGGGAGTTCACACCCATGGCTGGTACCCAGGCTGGCTGCTTGCAAGCTTCCTCCATCCTAAAAAAGAGACCTTGAACCTCGCCAGCAAAGATGGAAGCGCCAGCGCCGCAGCACGCACGCACAGGAGACCCGTGGCGACTGATCAATGGGTTCCTCTCGCGGCTCCCGCAGCCCAGCCTTCCGCCCATTCATAAATCCTGCCGGCGGTCCTGCCCATCCTGCCAATCATTCTTTACAAGTTTTAAGAAAACCAAATCCCTGCCATTTAAGTAAATCAGAGGCACTACCAGGTTAGAGTTAAACCTCCAAAAATGGCTTTGCAAGTTAAAAAAAAAAAAAAGCCCAGCAGTTATTAAGCCCTAACTGAGTAATTTGCAGCTTATTTTGCCCAAGCTAATTAAAATGTAATCGGCATTGTCTGGCAACGTGTATTCTGTCAGCAGTTTTTCTTGGGAAGAGAAATCCAGCCAAGACACCACAAGAAAAGCCTTTCACGGGATTTGGCTGAATCTAAACTGCTTCTGTAGCCGCTGCAACTGTAAAACAAATAAATTACTGCAACTGACAATTCAGTAAAAAGGTGGAGGAGATCCGCTTCCTCCCCGGAGATGGGCTGCCGAGTTTGGTTTGGTTTTGCGCTGAAGTACTGCTTAAACAATAGTGTGGCGTCTTCGCGGGAGAGTGACTTTCAAGGTAAGGCGGTGGGTTTGAGTCGGTGCCTGCGGACAGGCTCGCTCTTGGACGTCCTGCTGACTCACTACGGGACCTCAATGCTGGGTTTCCCTTCCCCGAAGACCCTGGGTGAGGCTGTGCCTGTCCTTGTCTCTTTTCTCCGACGATGTTCGGTTTAGAACAGAGCCACGCAAACTTTCCCTGTGGACTCGAGCTCTTCAGATCCCAGCTCTGAGCGACGCGTGGGTGTCTTTTTCACACACTTGTCAAGAAGGCCAGCCCAAGGGCTGCTGCGGAGACACACCCCACACTGCACCCTTATACATTTCACAGTTCCGCTGCTCACCCCCTCGTTCGCGGATTCCCTGATTCCGGGGGCCCCTCCCTCGGTGAACCCCCTCCAATCGGCCTCGGCGGAAACCCTTCCCAGTTTATTCAAGCGCAAAGGGGCTGGGCTCGCGCTTCCAGCCTCGCCTGAGAGCCCGCTGGGGCGAGAGTTGGGATCTTGCAACAGGTGGGTAGCTAAGGGGAGAGGCGAGCGGTGGAGGAGGAAGGAGGCACGCAAGTGGAGGACTTCTGAGCCCAGCGCCCACGGAGTCCGGGAGCTGCCGGGAGGAGCCCACCCGCACTGCAAACCCGGCGCGAATGCTGCTGCCGGGAGTCCTCGCTAGCGTGCAGGGTCCAAAGGCGCCAGGAGGGCTGGTTCATGAGCCTCCCGCACGCAGGCGCGCGCGCGCGCGCGCACACACACACACACACACACACACCTTTCTGGCTCTGGACCTGGAACAACGCACTTGAGCTAGTGGATACCATAGCCCCAGGAATTCTTCCCCAGACAATCCAAGCATAGCCCCTGCGACCTGAAGCCCCTGTCCATCCCCTGCCACTCTCTGTCCCTTATGATAGTCCTTACAACGCCGAGAATCCTTGGAGCTGAGAACGAGATGCGCATAGCCGCCAAGAACCAACACACGCGCCGCGCACCCGAGAGCACACAAGTTGGCCCGGGGGCCCTGGCTGTGTCTCCAAGGGCGCCCAGCGAGCCCCAGATCCGCCAGGTGCGGAAGCCACCGCCCCAAAGCGTTCGAAGCGTGCGCAGGCTGGGCACCTGCGACGTCCGGGCAGCTGGACGCGCCTTGGGGAATCCGGGAGCGTGGGCGCCGGTAGGGACGAGCGTCCTGGGGGCTCCAGAGTTGGAGGACGGAACTCGTCCCCCGCGCAGAGTTGCACGCGCTGTGGTCCCGGGAAAATCACAAGCCCAGGCGGCCACTCGGGGAACCCACTGAGCAGCGCTTTCTCTATCCCCAAGGAAGCCTCAGTCGCTTTCCTGTTGGCCGCCGGGGAGAAGGGAAAGGGGCGATCTTTGCGCTTCGCTGCCAAGGTGAGAGGCTTGGGGCTCCCCGATCGTGCACCCCACGCGGAGGGAAAGCGGGGCAGAACTGTGGCGCCCTCCGAGGCTGGGAGACATCTCGCGCGCACCCCGAGGCGCCTCTCGGGCTGCAGCGGGGATCCCGGCGGAGGGCGGGTGAGGGTGAGGGTGAGGGCGAGGGCGCGCATACCTGGAAGTGCTGGAAAAAGGCGGAGATGCGCGTGATCTGCAGGCTGAGGCACCTGGAGGCGCAGCGCGCGCGCTGGACGCTCCCAGCGGACAGGGACTCGTCCAGCCGCCGCGCCGCCGCCACCAAGCCAGGGCTCGGAGCCAGGCAGCCCCCCGAGGCCGCCAGCCAGAGCCACAGGCACAGGCGCAGGGTGAGGGCCGCGCGCGGCGCCCCGGGCTCCATGGCTGCGCCTGGCGCGCACGGGCCGAGGCTCCCAGCTCCAGCCGGGGCCGCTCCGCCGGGCACCTCGCGGCCGCGGCAACTCGGCTGCAAAGTTCAATCCCCGCACTCTGGCGCCGAGCGCGCCCTCCTCCCTTGCTCCGCTCCCCGGGGGCGGGGCCCTGGTGACAGCCGCCGCGCCATTGGCCGCCAGCGGCGTGAGTGACAGGGGGCCGGGCCTGGGCGCCCCGGCAAGTCTGAGGTCTGCGAGCAGAGCGCGCGGGGAAGGCGACGCTGAGCCGGCCCCGGCTGCGTGAGAGACTCGGGGCTGACGCGCCGGCGCGTCCAGAGCCGCACTGACCCCTTCCTGTCCCCTCCCTGTCATCCAAGGGGAACTCGGGAGTGGGCGAGGGAAGGTGCCCTCGTGGGTGGCTGGGACCCCCCGGGAATGGCTAGGGAAGGCCCGATGGCCCCTGGCGCCCCTGCTCTGTGTCCGCTTCCCACCTGGGGCAGGCCCTGCTGGATCTTCAGCGTTGGTCAGCGCCCTAGCCGCGGGAAGGAGGGAAGGGAACCGAAATGGACAGACGTAAATCAAGGAGGACAGGGCGGGGTGGAGCAGGATCTTCTTCCCTCTGGGCCTCCAGCCTCCCTTCCTTCCTCCTCCCTCCCTTTCTTCCCTTCCTCCCCTCCTTTCTGCTGTCCTCCCTTCCCTTCCTTCTCTCCTCCATTCTTCTTTCTTCCCTCCTCCCTCGCTCCCTTCTTCCCTTCCTCTCTTTCTCCTTTCCCTCTTTTGCCCTCTGTCTTTCCTTCCTCCTTCTCTCCCTCCTTCCTTTCCTAATTTTTCCTCCCTCCTGTCTTCTCTTTCTCTAACACCCACTGCTCACCCAGGGTAAGTGACTCGTTCCTAGTAGGATTCTTTCCGTGTCCTCCCATGTTTGCACAGCACCCCTTGAGGCGGCCTTGTTAGCTTCGGAGATCGCACCTCCTGAGTCCCCTGGAATCTTACCCAATACCTCTTCACACGCAAATTCTCCACCCCACGGCCAACCTTGCTGGGGCAAGGATGCCTGCACTAATCGTCCATGCCTACTTTTGGCAAGCAAAGTGTGAGCACCATGGGGGAAGCGACAGCCACCTTGCAGGTACAAGGCCCTGGATACAAGGACCTACACACCCCTCTTGCCACATGGAGCCTCTGGTTGTCACTGCTGGGCTGCACCTGCTCAAAGAGAACCTCTAGTCCTTTGGGGTTGCTGTGTGCGGAACCTGTACAGGTTTCTGTTTCCCCAGTGTCCCACCCGCCCCCCACGCGCTTGGCAAGCACATCCCTTGCGTGTGTTTCCTTACACAGCTGAAAACAGCCAGGCCAGCAGAATTAATCAGCCTTGCTGTGTTCATCGGAGTATACGGGGATCCACTAGAGTCTGGTGGTTCCGAGGACCCTAAAGATACAGCAGGCCCCGGGGCTGTCTGTGTGTCCTGGGCAGTTGTACCCACCCAGCTGGCCTCTTACAAGGAACCACATTTAGTTAAATGTTTCGCTGTCACTACCTTGAAACTTTTATCTTTTTTTTTTTTTTAATTTAGTACAGGTTTACAGGGTCTCACTACACAGATCAGCCTCATAGTGATCCTACTGTTTTCAGCCTCCCAAACGCTGGGATTGCAGGCGTGTGCCACCACGCCCAGTCTCAATCGCCATCTCCAGGGATAGAACACCAGTTCCTGTGTCTGCCTAGCAGGGCCCACCAGATCGCTCAGGTGCTTGAATCCGCCAGGGGATCTGGTGGGCCCTCGTTTATCATTTCTTATTTATTTATTTGTGTGTGTGTGTGTGTGTGTGTGTGTGTGGCCAGCTCAGCCCACCAGGGGGCGGGGCTGGCTGGCGTGTGGTGCTGGGGGATTGAACCGCGGTCCCTGTGCTTTGCTAAGCTTGTTCTAAGTAGGTGCTTTAGACCACTGAGCCATCTCACCAGCCCTCGTTTATCATTTCTGAATGAGTTTCCTTGCATGGTCCTGTGGCGCGAGGCCTACCCAGTCAGGCAGCAGAACCCGACCTATGCGATCTGCATGTGATATTTCATCCATGCGCTAGAAACCTAGAACGTTAGGCCTGATCTCGAAGGATCCCAGCGGTTTATTGGACAGAGGTTTAGAAATATGAAGGGAGATCCTCCGTGTTGTCAGAGAGTAGAGTCATTACAGAGGAGAAAGGCGAGGCCTGAGGCCAGGAAGTGCAGGCTGGGAGAATTCACCTCTGGTCTTCTGAAAGCTGTCACTTGCATTTGCAAATTACTGAAAACAATGTTGGAGGCTGCAGGAGAGCCCTCCCCAGTGTTCCCTTTTGAGTTTTAAAGTAAGGCAAATGCCTGGCCTTGGGGAAGGTGGGATGGCGCAGGACAAATGCCTGGCCTGGGGGAAGGCAGGATGGTACCTACACCCTCATCTTCCTAAGGGGACTGTGACCCCTAATTTTGCGTGACACATCGTGAAACTTGTGTTCCAGAAGGCGGAGGGCAGGCCTGCTGAGCTTCTCACTTCTCAGAGGGATCACCATACTCTTCAAAGCAACGTGTGTGCTACCGTTAGGGGCCCCTTGGCGTGTCTCTTTCCACGAATAGATGCATTTCATGATAAGCTACAAGAGAGCCACTAGGCAGTGAACCAGCCAGCCTGGGCTGAAGTACACACGGTCCCTTCCTATGCCTGCGGGAAAATACAACTCAAGGTTCTATTGCTTTCTGCCCTTGGAGTTATCCCAGACGTGCTCTGGTGTCCGCAGGCCTTTCTAGGGTTGTTTACTTGAATTGCAGTGGAAAGCTCCTTTTCAAAAGAAAAAACAACGTAGTCAAGTCAGAGGGGCAGTGAAGAACTAGTTTTCTATGCGCTGTCCACCTCTTTCAGATTTATAACACAGCTCTCTCCCTGCTGGCTGTACAGGGCCTGCTACTCTGGACACAGTGTAAGTTCAGCATGACCAACCACAGCCGAGAAGTGTGAGAGTGTGTGTGTGTGTGTGTGTGTGTGTGTGTGTGTGTGTTCAGAGACCTGGACCCAAGGCTGGTGCAGACCATCCAGTACAGCTAATAAGTGGTTCCCCAAGATGAATGTATTTATTATATATTCTAAACATACTCAAAATTTAATAAATGATATAAAAGAGGGAACACTCATCTGGTATATTTCAGATAAATAAATCATGTTGCGTTTTCACCCTGCGCTGCGTGGGTGAATGTCAGGTCTGCCTCCTGCACAGTCTGACTTTAGGTAAGAACGGAACAGACCCCTAATGGAAAAGAAAAGAACTTATGAAGTTTGTCTTCCAAATGACCTGAACTCAGTGGTCTGACTATGAGAACGGACTTTAGTTTGCGGTAATATACAAGACATGTTTAGAGTTTTTACAAGTATCTCCCTTTCTCTTATTTTTTTCAAACTCTTATTTTGGAGAACAAACACAAAAGCAAAAGCAAATAGCAGAAACATGCAGAAACGGGGTAACACACTGCATTGCATATGTTAGATTTTCAAAGCAAGAATAGCAAATTAGCAATGGTTGCTGTATTACTTATTTTTAGCACCAAATCTGTTGCTCAGATTAACAGCTATAGCTATGCAATATTGAACAAATAATTGAATATTAACGTTTGCTTTCAATAAACTTTTTTTTTCTTGTCTCTTTAGTTTAAAGAAAAAAAAAGACTTTCTCTTATTTACATCTGTGTGAATGAAGATAGACCCAATTGTGTGGTAGGTTCAGGTCAGAGAAGGGTCACACCACACAACCTCACTTAAAGGGAGTTATTCTTGTTATTTGTCTGTTGTGTTTTCTTTGATTTCTCAGTTTTTTTCTCTGCTGCTTTTTTTCCTTTTTGCCTCATCACAGAATGAAATCCACTCTGAATGCTTGCTACAGGTAGACTCCAGGACACACACACACACACACACACACACACACACATACCCCATCCAGACGTTCTGTTGTCAGTTTCTCTAGGGGGAAGTCATTGCAATCTCAGCTTTTAAACACTGGAGGCTCCACAGCAGGTCAACGAGGCACTGACAGCTGAAGAAAGAAGGCATTTCAAAAGCACAAATCTCAGTAAAAACCACTGAATCTTTGACCAAAATAGAATCTTTGACTTAATGTTCATCACAATACCTTTTGGGGGCATGTGTCAAGGTGAAGACTGGGCCTACTAATCTATTCCATCATAACCACACTGACATCCTTCTTCCCATATGTTAATCCCCTCTTCACCTCCACATTCTTGCAGGCTAGCAAGGTTTTCCACCTGCACTTGGTAAGCATAAAGTATGAAGGGCGGTGGCATCCTCTGTCTTTGGTATATCCACCCATTCCTCTTGGGAAAGCAAATCCAAAACTCACTCTAGAATCAGAGAAGAGTAAAACATATAAATGAGGAAACTCTGAAGAGACTACTGCCCTGGGAGACTATTGGTTTCTACCTATTTCTATATTGCTGAGATAAGCTCCAGAGGTTCCAGGTAAGAACCCAGCGTTGTGTCTGCCTCCTGCACAGTCTGATTTCGGGTAAGAATGGAATGGACCCCCCCAATGCACTCATATAAATGTAATCACTTTATACATGGCAAGTATAGCTTTCTGTATAAAGTAATTAAATTTATATTGTGTTTTTCACACACACACACACACACACACACACACACCCCACATCTGATTGCAACCATCTGCTCTCTTCAATCCTGCTGTAAGGTTAGTAGCCTATTTCAGGATAAGATTAGCACAGAATACATTTATCCCTACAATGAGATGATAAAATTTTAATTCCATTCTGCAGAGGCAAAAGGGTGTTGTCTGCCTTTTCAGGGTGCTGAAGATCAAAGCCCAGCGCCTCCCCCAAGCTGGCCATCCCGTGCTAGCTCTGCTGTGGAGCAATATCCACGGTACTACATTTTCAGCTTATTCTAATGATAGCAACATTTTAAGAGGCAATCACATGGATTCTCATATCTGGTTTTACATACAAGCTGTAGATTCTGGGAAAAAAAAAAAAAAAAAAAAAAACCCTGCAACTCTACATAACGAAGTACTATTTAATGTCAAGTGTTGGGAAGGTCTCAAAAGTGCAAAGAGTAACTTGTGAATTTTTTGTTCTCACACTACATATTACTAGCTTGTCCCCAGAATAACACTTGGAGAGGCATAAATAAGTTGAAAGAAACTTACATAAAGTTGGTCAAGGGCTGAATGATAGGACTTCAACTACAACAAGAAATCAGTTTGTCATCTGCGAGTGGCCTGTGTTTGCCAGTAAAGTTGATGGTGAAAACTTTGGGAGACAGGACTTCCTCCCTGTTGTTGTTTTCAACAGGGCTCCGCCAAACAATCCCGTTTCTATTCTGGATTTCAGGCTTAAACGCGGAAAGCAAGCCACATCGGCCCTTCAGTGATTGCAATTCTAGTTCTCCGGAAGTCGGAGGTGAGGTTTTCTTCTCTGATGCTTTGCAGCCCGTGGAAGTTTACGTTGAGCTGTGTAAATACCAAGAGATTGAAAAAGGGAAAGAAAAAAAAACAGCTCAAAAGCAGCTTTTTGACGGCAGACAGCGCCACGTGCTGGCCTTCCAGAGGAAACGGTAAGGAAGCAAGGCAGCGCTCGGGCTGGGGTGGCTTTAGGGCTGCACTGTGCGCTCCCAAGCGCAGATCTGACCGGAGCAAGCGCGCCGCGCCGCACGCGACGCCAGCTGCAGCCCGATCAGGGCGGACTTGCGCACAGGAGGCCTCCCTTTGAACAGCCAGCCAGCCCGCGGCTGAAGGTGAAGGACGCCCTCCGGACCTTGAGGAGAGATGGGTCGCTCTACCAGCAAGTCCCGGACCTCTGAGCCAAGGCGTGAACTAATAGTTTCCTCTTCTGAACCCATGAGGACTGCAAAGGAATCCCCGAGGGGGGGGGGGAGAAGCAAAACAAACACATGCATTTCGGTTTAGAGCTAGGGTT
>NW_004524867.1:194632-197046 GCF_000260255.1 Octodon degus | reverse complement strand
CAACCTGAGGCTGACAGCTTTGTGGAAGCAGCCACTTAAAGGCCTGAGCTAGGGCCAGGCCCCCTCATTTTTCTTATTTATCTGTATATTCTATGCTGCTGAAGATCAAGCCCACAGCCTTCACCGTATGCTACGTCCCTGGCCCTTTAAATTTTTATTTTGAGGCAGGATTTCACTAAGTTGCTAAGTGGCTTGGGCTGGGTTTAAACTTGCAATCATTCAGCCTCAGCCTGCCAAATTACAGGCAGGCGCTATCATACTCTCTCCACCATACCCTCTTATTTAACTATTATTTATCTATTTATTGTATTTTTAGGGAAGAGTCTACAGGGTGTTCAGGGGCTCACTACTAGATCGGACTCATAGTGATCCGCCTGTTTACAGCCTCCCAAGCACTGAGATTACAGGTGCGTGCCACCACACCCAGTCTCAATGGAAATCTCAGTCCCTGGAGATCGAACCCCAGGGCTCTGCACCTGCTTACAGAAAGTTGAAAAGGATTTTTTTTTTTTTTTTTGGTGGGGGCGATGCTGGCTCAGCACACCTTAAGGGTGAGTCTGGTAAGGCATGTGGAGCTGGGGATCGAACCGCATTATCCTGCACTTGACTGCATTTGCATCAGCAGGCGCTTAAACAAGTGAGCTAACTGGCAGGCCCAACCTCTTATTTAACTATTTTCCCACCAGTTTTTTCAGGATCAGTTTACAGAATATACAGCCAGTTTATGTAAAAGCAAATGCACAGTTTTAAAGCTACCATTGGATGAGCACTGTGGATTGGACCTTGAATGTCCCCCAAAGGCTGGGTGTTAGAAGTTAGGCCTCCATGACAGAGTGCCAGTCAGAGGTGGTGGACTCTTAAGAGGTGGGACCTAGTGGGAGGGCTTTAGTTCATGGGGGGTATGTCTTTAAAAGTGGTCATGGGATTGGTGTCTTCTTTCTTTCACTTTCTGCAGGTGGCGTGAGTGGATTTGCCAGACCACACTTCACGCCATCTTATGCTTTCTGGTCACATGCTCAAAAGTGTTGGGGCTAATAGGGCTCTACCTGGGACTTCTTCTTTGCTGCCTGCACTCACCCGCTCCAGCCAAACTATGGCTAGCAGCTGGAGGTCCCCGTGTGCGAGACTCACCACTGGGGCCTGTGGCACCCCAGTCATCCTGCTCTTGTCTCTGCCTGGCAGCCCTTGCCCACTTAGGAAAGTTATTTCTCACGCTGACTGCAAATAAATAGATCCTGCTAAATGCAGAGTGCTCTATCGTTCTTGGATTAAACCTCTTCCACATTACCTCAGTCTCCATTTTCATAGCCAACTTGTCGCACTGTATCACGTCTTTGATCGTGGACCAGTCTCCATCTTTGTTTCTCTGGTAACCTCTTATAGAATATGGCTATTTCTTTTTTTTTTTTTTTGAGAGAGAGAGAGAGAGAGAGAGAGAGAGAGAGAGAGAGTGTGGTGTGTGTGTGTGGCCAGCTCAGCCCACCAGGGGGCGGGGCTGGCTGGCATGTGGTGCTGGGGGGATTGAACCGCGGTCCCTGATGCTTTGCTAAGCTTGTTCTAAGTAGGTGCTTTAGACCACTGAGCCATCTCTCCAGCCCCGAATATGGCTATTTCTAAAAGCTGTCCAACAAATTCCTTTTTATTTTTTCTTTTCATGGTGCCTGGGATCCCACCCAGCAGGGCTATACTCCTGGGCTGCATCCCTGCCCCTTTTTTTGTTTGTTTGTTTTGAGTAGAGCCTTGCTTCACTGCCCAGGCTGGCCTGAAACAATCCTCCTACCTCAGCCTCCTGAGCTTTGGATGTTTTACATGAATCTAGAACAGTCACATATTTTCTCCTTCTACTACATACAGCTTTATTGTTGTTCTTACTTCACCTTAGAAAGAGTCTTCATTATATTCTATCTATAATTTTTATTCACTGTCTGGGGGTATGATGTAGGTTGTAGTATAGCTTAAGAACAACCTGCAGTTATTGAAGCCTGGAACTTTAGGAGCCCTCCATGACACGATGCCGTCCACTTCCCAGAATGCAACTCAGCTGCTGCAGTTAACTCAGCTCCTATTACACCTGACTTCACAGAATGCAACTCGGCTGCTGCAGTTAACAAAGCTCCGATTACGCCTGACTTCCCAGAATGCAACTCGGCTGCTGCAGTTAACACAACTCCTATTACACCTGCTGGTCGGAGACATCCCCACACCTGCCCCAAGTCTTGGAAAATCTGAAGCCGGAAACTCCTCCAGGGCAAAACAGGTTGACCCACAGAGCTTCAAAAGGTAATAGTGACTTACCCTCCAGAAGAAGAGAGGAAGAAAATCTTCAAACTCTAACAGGAGAAAGCAGCGCAGTGATTAGACTGGAGACAAGTCCAATACCAGAGATAGAGTTCTGTTTTTTTTTTTTTAATAAT
>NW_004524867.1:190916-194486 GCF_000260255.1 Octodon degus | reverse complement strand
CTAAACTTGTTCTAAGTAGGTGCTTTAGACTACTTAGCCATCTCACCAGCCCCCTAGAGATAGAGTTCTTAAGTAAAGCAAAGGAGAGTGGGAAAGCAGAGAGGAGAGAAGTGACAGAGATTTCTGATCCATGGAAAAGAGACCAATTGCAGTTCATTAAAATATTTCCCCCTATGAAAGGTGGACAATGTAACTGAACGAAGAGTGTGGCGCTAATTCTTACAGATCAGTAAAAATCAGAAATGGGTCAAGCGAAAAGTGGGCAATAACTTATGGTCAGCCAGGGAGAGATGAGAAAACACAGATGTGAAAAAAAAAAAAAAAAGGCTTACGAAATGATACTCAGCGACACTGGTGGCCTGGAAAACAGTATTTGCAATTAGACCACGCCTACATTGCTTCCAGGGAAGCTCACGTTATGTGACCTCTCTGTCTATAGCTGAGGTCTGCGGTGCTGGCTTGGAGCAGAAGACAAGTCCGACATGCGGGGGTCCTGCAGCACGTGTGCATCAGCGGCATCGTGCACAGTTTTCTGGCAGGGGTCTTCATGACTTTTCTCACTGCTGAGACAAAATACCAGCACCGCGAGTTCAAAGAGGGAAGGCTTGCTTGGCTCACAGGTGGCAGAAGTTTGGGCGCACGTCGGGCTACTCCGTGGCAGAGGGGCGTGGCAGGGGCTGCAAAGGAGAAATGGCCTGCGGCAGGGTAGGCAGGAGGCAGCAGAGCAGCCTGCCTCTCCCTGATATCCACTCTGGGAGTCCTACCCTTCGGCTGGTGTCACCACCCTGGGATGGCCTTCCCATTGGCACACCCGGGACTGTGCTGTGCCAATCAGTGGATGCATTAGTAAGACACACCCTTAATCTTGGCCTCACACATGGAATCCCAGTGTCACATCCACTGCATCCAGCCGCCTCTAAAAGGCCGCACCTATGACCGCAGCGGGCTTTGGGGGGACATCTAGACACAGGGTGTAGACTGATGCCAGGGCTCTGGAAGACAGCCAGAGCGCCCCCTTTGGCAACCTAGCCAAAGCTGCTGCTTCCTGAACAAGCGAGTTTAAAAGCCCACAGCTTCGGTTAACAAGATAACTGTCATACAGTAGTCCAAGTAAATCAATTGCAAGTTTGGTATAGCGGTGCAGTCCCAGCACCGTGGGAGGCTGAAGCAGGAGGATGTCAAATATCAGTCCTGTCTGGGTAACTCAGTGACATCGCAAGGCCCTGTCTCGGAACAGCAAAGGAAAAGGAACAGGGATGTAACTCTGCCCTGGCTTATGTGTAGACATCCCCTGCCAATGCCTCAGTCATACGCAGGGTTTTTGGAAGGTGAATGGGTCACGGGTGTGTGTGACTCAGCGGTGGGTTTATAGCTCAATGTGGTGATAAGAGGTGAAAACTGCTTAGACATGGTTTCTCAAATAGCCCAGCAGATTAAAGTGCCTGCTCAGGCAGACACAGGGACCAGGATTGGATCCCCAGAATGCTACGCTGGCCCCACCCCTAGGGCACACTGAGACTGGATGTGGTGGTGCGCACCTGTAATCCCAGTGCTTGGGAGGCTGAAAACAGGACGATCACTCTGAGTCTGATCTGTGTAGTGAGACCCTGCAGACCCTGTACTAAATACATAATAAAAGAGGTATCTCACTGGGGACACGGCCTGGAAGGGTTCACCACCCTCCTCCAGCCTTGACCCTCTGTGCTTTCTGCTGCCACCATGCCCTGGGCTGTCTCCCCTCTGCCATACCACCCTACTTTGGAAACACCCAGCTAAGGGCTGAAGTCTTTACAAACAAACCTCCAAATAAACCTGCCCTCCTCACAGTCAGGGATGCCACACATCGACATCTCAGCAAGAAGCAAGTATAAAGACAAATCCAGTGTGAAGGCCCAACCCATCAATCGCAGAGGTTGATACCTTACATAAAATTCTGAATACTGTAATAATAATTATGGAAAAAATCTTTCCACAGATGACATGTGCCATGCTATCTCCTTTGTAAAGTCGAAAGTACCTAAAATAAAACTGTACTCATCAGTAAATACATATATGCAATGACTCTATATTTAAAGGAAAGTTAAGGGCCAGCCAAATAGCTCAGTGGATTAAAGCACCTACAAACAGGCACAGGGGCCAGGGGTTCGATTCTCAGGCCTGCAGTGCCGGCCCTGCCCCCTAGGGCATGCTCAGCTGGCGAATGAGACTGGGCATGGTGGCATGCACCTGTAATCCCAGCACTTAGGAGGCTGTAAACAGGAGAATCACTATGAGTCCTATCTAGGAGTGAGACCCTGAACACCCTGTAGACCCTTCCCTAAAATACAGAAAAATAAATAAATAAGTAAAGTGAAGTTAAAAGGAATAATTAATATGGATTACAGGGACCTTGTAGAGAAAAACAAAAGGATTGCTTAGGTGTAGAGCACCTAGCTTTGGTTAGTGGTGATGAGACAGGCTGGTGCCCATCTCGAGATTGACACTAATTCATTAAATAGCTACTGAGTGTTTAAAATGAGCTGTACTTTCAAAAATAACTAAAAATGCCACGAACCATGAATTAAACTTTATCCAACCTCTCGGCTGTGAAATTCAAAATATAGTGAGGTGAAAGTATCAGGCATTCCATGGCTTTTATTTTATTACTTATTAAAATGTCATTTCTTGGGGCTGGTGAGATGGCTCAGTGGTCTAAAGCACCTACTTAGAACAAGCTTGGCAAAGCACGGGGACCACGGTTCAATCCCCCAGCACCACATGCCGGCCAGCACCGCCCCCTGGTGGGCTGAGCTGGCTACACACACACACACACACACACACACACACACACACATAAATAAATAAAATTTTAAAAAAAATGTCATTTCTTTACTTTCTGGTGCAGGGTTCAAATGCAAGGCTCGTACATGCCAGGCAAATGCTCTACCACTGAGCTACACACTAGATCTCCTACCACTTGTTTATTTAACCAGCTGTGCGGGGGTCCAAGTCTCAGATAGCAAGATCAAATGCATTTTTTTCCTTGAAAGTGTACATCAAAAAGCCCAACTCTTTTCTATGTTCAAAGTCAAAGAAGAATAAGGCTTGAGAACAGAGTATCACCACTGGAGATGAACAGGAATAAACAGCTAATGTTCAGAAGCAGCACGACGTTGCCCTGGAGACGGAAGTCATATCAGACTTTGTAGAGCTGCCGCGAGTCCCAAGTGGAATAGTGCGTCCTTAGTGGGAGAAACGTGAAGGGACTGACCGAGATCTCAGGTCTGGGGTGGGGGGCGCGAGCGTCCAGCAGATGAAGTCTGTCGCTGAACGTCCGAGTTCCGCAGAGCCCGCCATGCCTGGGACACTGGGGAAACTGACCAGGCCGCCAGTCTCTCAGGACACGGAGCTGTGCACATCAGCATCCTGTAGACAACACAGGAAGCCACGGGCTGGAGAAGGGTGCAGAGAGGGCAACGGGGACCTGTGAAGGAGGTGCTCCGAGGAGGTGTGCAACATCCTCTAGCTGTCACAGGCCGGAAGAAACAGGCTCACCTGTACTGTAACAACGTGTAACTCAGTTGCGCTCCA
>NW_004524867.1:182044-189562 GCF_000260255.1 Octodon degus | reverse complement strand
ACAGAGGATGAATAGGAGGGGAAGGGATGAAAGAAGAGAAGAAAAGAAGAGAAGGAGTAAGAGGAGGAAGGAGCAGGAGAGCAAGGTGAAGGAGAAGGGGAAGAAATAGAGGAGCAGAAGAAGGAGGTGAAGAAGCAGGAGAAAGTAGGAAGAGAAGAAAACAGCAAACAACACAAAGGAAAGAAGAAAGCCCCTCACACTTTTTCTTAAGATAAAAGAAAGAAAATCACAAATAATAATCCAGCTGAAAAACCAGAATATTCGAGTCTAAATCACAACCAATTATTCGGAAAAGTTTTTGTTAGTTTGTTTGTTTGTTTGTTTGTTTGTTTTGCGGTAGTGGGGATTGAACTCAGGGCCTCACACTGGCCAGGCAAGCGCTTATTCTACTGAGCTATCTCCCCAGCCCCTGAAAGTTATTTTAACTGATCAATGTACAAGTGTTTTTATGTCTTAGTTTTTATTTGTAAATTACCTTGGCGTTTTACTTAAACTAAGAGCTTTGAACACCACGTAAAGAAAATAATCATTTCAAAACAAGGGGGATCAGGGAGATAGCTCAATGGTGTAAGCACCTCCCTGGCAAGCACTAGGTCCCAATTTCAATCCCCAGTACCAAAACCATAAACATAATGATACCACTGTATCTCTGATGAGTCACTGTAAGGTCCACCATAAGAAAATGGACTTCAGAATTGAGCATTACTACAAATACATCAAAAAGATCAAAATATGCATCAAAAAAGTGCCTATTCTAGAGCCACCTTTCTGAGACCAGAAACATTTTTAATGCAGATTTGTTCCTTCTGTAAGTGGGAGAGAACTCTACCAGGGCCTCATGCATGCTAAGCACATGCTCTACCACTGAGCTACCTCCAGCCCAGACCTTTTTATTTTTCTTCTTTTGAGCCAGAGGGGTCCCTCGAGATCCTCCTGCCTCGGCATTCTGAATACAGAAGCTGAGGTGATGAGCAGCTCCAGCCCCAGGAGGATTCTTTTTACTGGGTCTGAGCCTTCCCAGGAAGCTGTGGAGTAATGCTAACTGTGACAGTCTCCACTCCAGAGGCAGAGCTGTAGCTTCCTGCTTTCAGGTACTTTATTTAAACCTAGAAAACTAGCGGTTCTGATTTCCTGCTTTGCACCACTTAAACCAGGGTTACTCAACACTGACGACGATTAGTCATTTTACAGTGCAAAGGTCCATACTGTAGGTATGTACTAATAAAATATAGAGATTGGAGAAAATTTAAGCAAGAAAGCCCTGGAAAGAAAAAAAAATAATAATTTACAGAAATGCAAATCTCTGGGAAACAGGACCAGGCATGCTCTTGTAACTGGCCTGGATGTGTTAGACGGTGGTATCTCTGCGCTTGTTTCTTTGTTCATTTTGCAGTTCCAGGGATGGGACAGGAGCTCTGCATCGGCAAGGTGAGGGCTCTACCCCGAGCTCCACCCTCGCTCACTGAGCTATTGCTTTGAGAAGCATGGGGGTGATTCTGGTTCCTTGGTAGTAGGCATCAACAAGCATCTTTTCCCCTAAAGTCTCATGGTGTATTTGAGAAAAGTTATGAGAACGTGGCAAAGAAAAAGAAAAAAGATGGGCTCCCGTGGCTTCTCAGCACCCAGAACTCTACTGCAGGGAGAACCACCCTGTGATGGAGCCACAGGAAACAGCGACACCCTGCCTCTGGCCACTAGATGCCAGTGTTACCTCTCCCCACTGTGACAGCCCACTCCTGACACTGCCAAAGGCCCCTGCGGACAAAAATCGCTTCCATCCCCATTAATAACCCTGGAGAGAACCAGCTCCCATGGAAACAAATGTTCAACTAGTATATTAGTTCTTAGAAAACCAAACCATTATGCACATCCTTCAGTGGAAACAACAGTATACAGTTCAGGCTGAGAAAGTAACCATTTTCCACTTATTCTCCTTCAAGGGCTCCATCCCTCAACCCTTGCCTGGACCCACTGTACTTATTCTCAAGTAGCTTCTATTGAACATCTTGAAGGCATAAAGCCGTCTCACTCTTCCTCTCCCGAACTCTGGGAAGGCTGTAAAACAGGCCCATTACGCAATCTCAGAGGTCCCAGCCAGTGCATGGGCAGGTGTTAACCTTCTGACTTCCATCAGTGACCCGGGGCAGGCCCGGAGGAAAGCATGTTTTTTCATCTGCTTGCTTTGGTACCCTTTTCCCTCCAAAGCAGGAGAAAAAAAAATCAAGTGAAACAGGTTTCTAGTATGAGCCCCACTACTGAGGGGATTTGGCTTGCTACCCATATAGGACTACGTTACCAAGCACCCCTCAGATCTGTGGCTCGCTTGCTGTGTTTTTAAGCTCTGGTCAAGAAACCCATCATCAGTGACTCAAGTTTGGATTCTCTTGCATGAGAAATCCAAAGTACAAACACGGAGCAAAATCAAAGGTAGAAAATAGGAGGAGGAAGATAGATCTTTTTCAAATGGGAAGTGTCTCGGTTATTTTTCTCTTGTGTCTAGGACAAACTATCCAACATCCAAGGAAAGGTTTATTCAGCTCTCAGTTAGTGGAGGTTTCAGTCCATATTTGGCTGGCTCCAAGGCAGAGTGGCACATGGCAGAGGGCAGCCATTCATAGTGGCCGAAAAAAGCAAAGAGCCAAAGGAGGAGCAGCGGCTGCAACAGCCAGGAAGCCTCTCTCCCTTCCTCATGTTGTATGGGGGCTGCCTGCCCAGGGTGGGTGCAGCGCTGACACCCATGAGCCTGGCATTGGATCAAGAATTAATTTAATGAAATGGAAAAGGAATTCAGATGTGTTACACATGAGCACCTCCTCCACACAAGGAAAGTAACCATGTAGTGCAAACGTAGAAAAATAGAACGAAAAGGTAACTTGGTTTAATAATCGGCTGCAGAAACTCTCTGTGACCATGGAGAATCGGGTACAAGATTTCTGGCTGCGCCATTTGCATTTTCCTATTGCATGAGCTTCTCTTTTTAGCAACTGCTCAACATATGAATGTCCCTGGTTCAGGAAAATTCTGAGAATGAGTTTTTGACCTTTCTAAATGTCAAAATGGATGAACCAATGTGGTGGCTAGCTAACAGGGGGTCAACTTGCTACACCCAGCTGAATTAAACTAACATGGTGCTGGGTGTGGGAGGCGCGCCTGAGGGCTGCCGCCAGCAGCATAGTTAGGAATGCTGTTTGGAGAAGCTGTTGAGGCTGCTGAGGCTGCTAGTCCTCTTGGGCTGTTCTGCTGGAGGACCTTGTCATGCTGGCTTTGCCAATGAACCTTGGAGAAGCTCTGGTCCTCATCTTGAGCATCACTTCCTGGCTCCAGGGGGGAAGGTGGTGCCCTGCTCAGCCTCATGGAGCTTGCCACATTGGCTTTCCTCATGGGAACTCAGCTTTCCTCATCACTTAGAATTCAGGACCTCGCTGTTGCTGAGAATGGCTGTGGTACTTTGGGGGAAGCTCTGGTGCTTACCCTGAGTGTTCTTTCCTGACTGCAGTTCAGATGCCTCAGCCTCCTGGCACAGATCGTTCATCCCGGTGGAACTGTCTTTCTAGCTTCCGCCAATGGCCTTGGGGCCTTTCCAGAACAGATCCGTGAAGTGGGCCTGCGTGACACTTTGTTGTGGGCTCTAGGCCTCCAGGTGCACTGGTGGGAGGCTATGAGCTCTGAGCCCTCGGCTGGATTCGCTGCTATTTAGTGTGTGGATAGACCTCCTGCGTGCATAGTATGTGATTCTTGAGTGATTCATTATAAAATACTATTACAAAACATGTCCTGTACTATATTGTTCATCTTGCAAAAACTCCAGACCATAACAGCCAAGTACCTGAATGACAGTGAATCCTGTTAAGGTCCACCGGGCAGGATGATTTTGTAGCCAGCATTTAGTTAGGGGCATATGATAAACATTACTGGCACCATGTTGAGTAAGTTCAGACGCAATAAATGTTTTCATTATAAGGAGCAGAAACCTCAAGGAGGTCCCGGGTCTACTGCCTCCCATCCCCAAGGACAGGAGGACCAGGGACCTGTCCCTCACTTCCACCCACCTCCTCTGACACAGGGCTGCCCCTGGGCCATTGGTGCATTGATGAGCCATGTGTTTCCACTGGTCGCTGCAATGCCTGTAAATGGCAAAGCGGCAGCTACAGAGAGTCTATAAAGTAAACAGGATTCATTAAGGAAAGTCTTCATGGAGCTACAAGAGAGGTCTCGAGTTCCACCTGCTGTTAGTTCTGCACTACTAGGGCAGAAGTGGCCCATCGCGGCACTCTAGGGGCACTCGTGGGTTTCAGCTTCCCCACACCATGGGTGAACAGGAGCTGGGACTTAGGAGACCCTCAGAGACCTTGGAGACCCATTAAAGCCCCAGCTTTGCTTCTAGATGGGCCAGAGGGAGACCAAGCTTCCTAATGGAACAATTTCCTGGGTGTGAAGGTCAGGTGTCGGAGGCATGCCACCTTTCATCCTGAATATATCATTTCTAGGGGGGAACCATGGCTTGTGGGCCCCTCTCCACTTTTATCAATCATTCATTCAGGGTCACTATGCCCCTAAGAGGAAATATCAAGCTGGACCCTCACAGACCTTCCATGTCTCAGGGCTCTGGCCTGGACAAGAGCCCCATGGCCCTGCTGCTTTGCAGAGGTGTGCAGCTGGGAGAAATAGTGAGAAAACAACCCAGTCCTTGAGATACCAGGGGAGGCAGCTTCCTTTCTGTGGAAGACTCTGGTCGGCAAATCATCCGCTGAAGAAAGTGGAATCAGGGTAGAAAATCAGAGTCAGTGACTCCAAAGTTACTAGCCATCCTGTATATGCCTCTTCTAGAACTCACAGGGCAGGGCTGGTGCAGGCAGTTAATAAGACAGCAATTGCTACAATAGCTTCAGATGCAAGCGTAGCACTGGCCCCGAATGGGTCCCAAATGTCAGGACACTTGGCTGTCTGCACGGTATCTCACTGTTTGTGCCCAAGGTGCAGGGTGTGGGTGGGCATTCCCCATGGAACCAGGTAGGAAGGTCGCCTGGAGAATGTGCTTAATGAAGCCTTTGCATCTGTTTGGCTCTGCGCACAGCTCCCCAGCACAACTGGACACAGGCCTGTGGACCTCAGCTCTACATTAGACGAGGGAGACCTACGGCCAAACCTGCCTGCAAACACAGCCGAGCTTGGCCCCAGCTGAGGGGGAGGGGCTGTCCAGCGCCCCAGTGGATCCACTGCAGTGGTCCCCGACATTTGCTCATGGTCCTTAGCTACCCAATAACAGTGGCCTGATAGAATACATTCTCACGCTATACATCCTAGGAATGGTCACCCTGGAATATGTATGTACAGATGTATTTTGCTGGAGATTTTATGCAGGGCCTCTGTACTGAGCTACATATTCACCCTTTTTTATCTGAGGTAGTATCTCTAAATGTCCCAGCTGCATTCAAAGTTGGAATCCTCTTATCCCGGCCTCCTAGATTGCTCGGATTAAAAGCACAAACAACCACGCCTGCTGAGCGCATGTATTTCGAACTATGAGAGACCCTTGTGACCAGCCTGGGCACAGAGAAGGGTATCATAATGTCTCTGACTTCAATCTGTAAGAAATTTTAGGTTGATTACATCAAGAATTGTTCCAACTAGTCATGGTGGAGCATGCCTGTAATCCCAGCACCCTGGAAGACTGAGGCAGGAGGATCAAAAGTCCAAGCCCAGCCTGGACAACTGAGTGATTTAACAAGAGCAAGATCCTAGGTCAAAATTTGAAAAAAATTAGAGAAAGAATGGAAATGTAACTCAGTGCAAAGGGCTTGGATTTGATCCAGTACCAGAAAAGATGAGGGAGGCCAGGGGATAGGAAATAGTAAGAGAAGAAAAAAAGCAATGCACTCTTTGACCGGGAAGGAACTAGGAAATGACCTTGCCCTCTCTGGGCATGTGAATCCCCGCAACGCACTTGAAGTTCGTCCTGGTGGTTGCAAGCATGGGGCGGGTGAAGGCGGGTGTGGCCATCCCCCACGCACGCACGTGGTCAGACCAGAATTGTTTCAGTTTTGGAGAGGCTAGCATTCATGAGCATTCCAGCTCCCCAAACTACAGGACAGGAAGCTCCAGTGCAAAGCTTGGTTGCATCGGCTCAGGGCCCTGAGCCTCATCCCTGGAACTAAGCGCAGAGAATGCCAAGAATGCATTCAAGTAATTCTCACTCCCCACTTGTGTCACAGAGACAGGAATACTGAGTGTGGTGGGCTGGGTCAAAACTGCCCTGCACAAGGCCCGGTGTCTAGGGTAGGGCTTTTTTTTTTTTTTTTTTTTTTTTTTTTTTTTTTTTTTTTTTAATGTATTTAGCACAGGGTCTACAGGGTCTCACTATGTAGATTGGACTCATAGTGATTCAGCCTCCCAAACGCTGGGATTACAGGTGCGCACCACCATGCCGAGTCAGCATGCCTAGAGGGCAGGGCTGGCAGGGCATGTCAGGGATTGAACCCCCAGATGCTGCATCTGCCTAAGCAGGTGCTTTAATCTCCTGAGCTATTTGGCTGGCTCTTAGGGGTAGGGCTTTTGGAAGGAGGTTGACTCATGGGACTGTGAACCTCAGCTTGGACTAGGCCACTGATTAGTCTGCAGCTAGAACAGGTTAGGAGGTAGGGCCAGGCATAGGGAGTAGCTCGTGGGTGTGGGACCTGGGAGGTCTTTCGGGCTCTGTCTGGCCCCTGGTCCTTTCCACTGGGGCCATTGCTTGTTCTGTCCCATTCCCTGAACCCAGGAGTTAGCAGTTCGCTCTGCCACACACTCACAGTGTGAAGCTCCTGCCTCTGAGCCTGGACTGACTCCTCTGAAACCGAGAGCTATGTATGCCGGCTCTGTGGTCCAAAGCCGACTAATAAGACAGGAACCCATGTTTCCAAGAGGGATCAAAGCATCCCATTTAGGATGAAAAATAAAACCAATGGCTCTGTTAAAAACAAACAAACAAAAAAAAACAAAACAAAAACAGAAATTAGAAGCATGAAATCTGTGACAAGTTGTATGCAAAAACCTGACACAGACTCTGGTTGCTGGTGTGCTGCTCAAATACTTAACTCGGTTTTTTAGTCCAGATAGACACTACGAACACCCTGCGTAGCATGGGGCCTGACTTTCCATTCTGTATTCTAGATGTGTACGGCTCCTATTTATTTCCCATCTTACGAGATTCTAGAAGGCATTTCAAAGCAACTCTAAAGCCATCACACCAGACTTTACAATCGCTCTGACCGTATTGATTTTTATTTCTCACTCAGAATGACAAACCTAGTAAATGTGAAATGTAAGTGAAAAAGAAACAGTTGGTTCATCATAAAGTAATAGAATTGGAGACACTATTTGCTGAATTTCAAAAACGAGCACACACATTCGCAAGACCCACCAGGAGTGAATAAAATAAGATGCCTGGTGCTTTTTATGAGATTATTATAATGTGTGTGAGTACAGCTGCAAAATGGGTGATCTGTCTTTATCGCCCTTTATGAAGCGTCAGTTGGCAGC
>NW_004524867.1:170740-180669 GCF_000260255.1 Octodon degus | reverse complement strand
CACACATAAATAAATAAAATTTTTAAAAAAGAAAAAACCCTTAAATATACAACTATACTTTTTCCTATTTTTAATGGTTGCCTGAGAAATCAGGTCAGACAATGAAAATAAAGGTAGTGGACATTGTATTCTTCTCCCACCATAAAAAAGCCAAATAATTTTGTAACTCAGTCCCATTGATGGAATAGCTCTAGTTTTATAGGGTTCCTCATTATCGGAAGAGAGATGCACTATAAATCACTATGCATGGACAAGACCTATAATCTGATATACAGTAAAATCAGAGTCACATACAGTCGAGTAATTTATCATGAGCTTTTAATTATATGAAGAGACATATTAAATTTATCTCTATGTCCTTATCATTCAGTTCAATGCCTGGAATGTAAAAGTTACCTGACAAATGGTTGTTTAATGACGAGATGAATGAACTGAAAGTATTGAAAAATTACTCATGCTGTGGCTATATGTCACCCTATAAGAGATAGTCCAAGAATCCTGGCAACCTAGCAGCACACGGATGAAAAAAAAAAAAAGTCCCCTAACTTGCAACACAAAAATGCTGAGGTTAAAAGTACTGAGCAGGCCGTCGCCCTGTGAATTACGCCTTTTTGGTTCCTGGACACCTGGCCAGCCTGGTTTCTCCACAGGATCTCAACATCCTGGGTAATAATTGTTCGTTGCTCAAAACACTGGATGAAATACTCAGAACTTGGAACTTCTTGAAGAAAGTTGTTGCCATGAGCTTCATCATGCTTTAGGCCACTGGAGTCCAAAGGACACATGCCCAGCTAGCCACAGGACAAGAAAGCAGGAGATGGTGTGGTGTCTCACCCTATGGTGTAAGGTGTTGTTACCATCTTTGAATGAGTAGCCATGGAAGATTCATCCATGAGTTTTGTTCACTGGTTTCTTCAGCAAACACCAATGGTGTGGTTTATGTAAATGCCCCTCACATACCTATGTACTACAGGCTTACTTGCCCGTGCTGGCCACTAAGGGACCCTGAGCTATGGTACCTTAAGGAGATGGGGCTGAGGGGGAGGTAGTCTGGTCATGGGCTATTTGCCCTTAAGGGGAGTGTTGGGTCCCTCAGCTCTTCCTGGTTGTCTCTGCTGAACAGACCTCCTGCTGTAAATCTTCCCATCATAATAATATACTGCCCACCTTAGACCTAAAGCAATACACATGTTAGTCTATTTCCCACTGCTGGGAAATTCCCAACACCACTGTTATGGTTTGCGTCTGGATGTCCCTGCAAAGCCTCATGTAGTCATTGGGGTGGCTTCTAGAATTTGTGATTCATTCTTTTTTTTTTTTTTTTGAAATTTTTTTTCTAAGTTTTATTGATAAACAGATAGCAATGAGACAGTTTCAAATCAAATCAGAAGTACAGTTTCAACAAATAATACACTGCATTTATTCTTCTTAGTGGTTAATTGCTGTACAAGATGCAGACTTGTGATCCTATTTACAAACACCATTAGAACAAATCATTCTATTCATTAAGTTGTGATTCATTCTTGATCCAATGCGGGGATTGTGGGTGTGAGTGCTATTCCTGCCTTGGGTGGGTAATCTGTATACAATATAAGGAAGACAGAAAGGCTTGCTAACTGCCTCAGCCACTGCTCCTCCTTTTGCTCTTTGCTGCTTTCCCACCTCCATAAACTGCTGGTAGTCTCTGCCCTGTGCTGCTCTGCCGTGAAGCCAGCTGAGTGTGGACTGAAACCTCCACTAACTGTGAGCTCAATAAACCTTTCCTTCCTTCATTTAGCGTGTTGAGTATTTTGTCTCAGCAATGAGAGAAGAGTAATCGAGATACCCACAATGCCTGAAGACAGCTTTGCTTTGGCTCACATATTCAGAGAGTTCAGTCCATGGTTGACTTGCTCCGTGGCAGAAATGAGAGAAAGACACAGAGAGAGAGACATACACACATACAGAAAGAGACAGACAGAGACACAGACATAGAAACACAGACAGAGACACAGAGGGAGAAAGAGACACAGAGACAGAGATGTAGAGACACAGAAAGAAACAGAGATAGACAGAGACAGAGACAGAGACAGAGACAGAGACAGACAGGGATAGACACAGACAGAGACAGAGACAGAGACACAGAGATAGGCAGAGACAGAGAGACTAAGACCTTCTAAAGGCCAGGCCTCCAGTGACTCACCTCCTTTAAGGGGACTTCCCGCCTAACAGTACCTTCAATGAAGAATTCATCAATGGATTAATCCACATGAAGTGTATACCACATACATGATCCAATCATCTTTCCAAAGTCCACAAATCTAAGCACATAAGACTTTTAGGGTAGATTGTTGACCTAAATCATAGCCATGGGTCAGTTGCCCATGAACTGAAACATCTAAACCATGAGCCAAACAAATCTTTCTTCTGTGTAAACTGTCCTAGGTGATTGGTTATAGCTATGGAAAACCAGTGATAGGGGCCGGGGACACAGCTCAGCAGAATAAGCGCTTCCCTGACAAGCGCCAAGGGCCTGAGTTCAATCCCCGGTTCTGCCAAAAAAAAGAAGAAAAAAGAAAACCAGTGATTAACACAAACTCCATGCAGTTTTAATACATAGTTAATGCTGCATTCTGAAATTTCCTGTCAAGTCCCTGTAGCAAGTGTGTGGAGGACCACCTGGGCAGCTCCTCTTGAAAGAAGAGCAGTTGTCTCCATTTTGGCTGAGTGTGACCCTCTTTCCTTGTGTTGATATTTACAGAGCTGGCTAGGACTTCTCTTTATCCTTTCAATTGGCCTTGAGCAGTATATTCTGGTCTAGCCAAGGTGCTGGAGGTAGTCTTTGAAGGTGGTATGTATATTTCCCTGATGACCTACACCTTCATCTCTTTAATGTGAGCCAGATTGAAACAGGATGAAGAGCCAGTGCTCCACGCTGTTGGCTGGGATTGAGCCTTGAGATAGAGGCTATGACTTCCTGGGGCTTAAAAGATGACACATCAGAGCTGAAGCACTGGACCCCAAAACATTAGATACTATGTCAATAGTACAATGCAAATTACTTTCTCTGCATAGCCTTCTCTCTGCATATGACAGAGGTAAATGCAGGCCTTCTACCCAGCTCAGCTCATGGTACTCACCTACTTCCCACAATTCTCAGTCATTTTTCCTCAAACCACTCCCTCCTCACTGAATAAAATCAGGGTGCAGCCCTGGGTCAGTCTCTTTGTTCTGGAAAGCCATGTTGATGGCTGGACTTGGAGTCCCTTGGCTCTCCAATAATTATAAAGATGTTTTAGTGTCTTTACTTTCCCCATGGGTTGTAGCGGGAGTAGTAGATTGGAATTAACTTGGTGGGATTCCAATAACATATCTTTGGGGTTATGAATATTGACTTCTTAGATCGAGATGAGAACCTGCAGAGGACTCCTACAAAGAGCCTCTGGTAGCTCACAGGAGATACACGCTAGGACCTATGGCTTTCCAAGATACAGAGCCCATCCTTAGTCGCTGGTCAGTTGTTTGCAGAGTGTTGGCTCCGCCATGCTGTGCTGACATCTTGCCCGTCTTCACACGGGCTGTGCAGTGAGAGTTTCATGATGTTCGAACTTCTGTCCCAAGTGGAATATCCTGCGATTGTTTCCAAAGCTAGAGCAGACCGTGGGATGAGGTACTTGAGCCATTTCCCAGGGCCTGTCTCCTTGAGGAAGTGGGCACACAGCCATTGCTCCTTCATGCATCTCTGAGGTTAGCTGAGTGTGTGCCTTTCCTTGTCACTGCTGTGCAAGATGCAGCTGCAGGCTTCTGGGTGTCTCGGTAGTTGCTGGACTATGGATATGGATATGAGATGTAGATCCTTAGCAGCAGAGCCACTGTAGCTCTTGTTGCCTCCCATCAGGCCATTCTGCTTTGGTGGTGTTCTGTGGGACTTGAGTCTTACAATGGTGAGGCTAGGTTCCCTGGATTCTGCCGACTATGTAAGAAATTCTGCATCAGAATCCATTCAGGAGCAGTGTCTCTTTATTGTCTACATTCACAGAATGGAGAGGGATGTAATACCCGAGACCACGCAGATCCTTCAGTGCAGGATCTCTTCAGTGATGTGGCCACAGGTGCCCTCACCTGCAACCAGCATCAACAAGAGGCATTCTGGGAGATGAGTCCCTGGGCATTTCGTCATTGTGTAGGTACCAGAGAGTGACCTTAAGCATCTATGTCTCACCATCAGTAAGTCCTATAATCTTCTGGGAACACTGCCCTATATTCCTTCTCTCATTGAGGGGGACATCATTACATAGCAGGAAACTATTCATGAATGATTTGTGAATTTTCTTCATTTTTCTGAAGGCTGAGGGCTTCTTTTACACCTCCCTGAAAGTCTTACGGAACATCCAAGTGGGCTGTATGATTTAGATCCTCTGATAAATGGCTGCTTTGATGAGACTCCAATAGGGTGAAATTACTCATTGTCCTGAAATGCACTGAATATGGAGATGATTTCTTCATGGAAAGGCATACATTCCTGCAGGCTAGCAGCATGCCATGCTCCACCATGGAAGACGTGCTTCACACATCCCCAGCGCAGCAGCATTACCCAAGCAGTTACCAGGTCCCAGGACAGACCCAAGAGCAGGAACGTTCAGGAGGGTGTTGGAGTTTACTCATGGAGTATTTTACTTTTGCCACCGAAGCTGTTTTCTCCCAATGGCTTAGAAATACATAAACAAAAGCCCCGGCTTTCTGAGCACACTGTCACCCTGTCATATGTTTCCAATCTTGGCTCTTGCTTTCTTTTTTTGAATTCCCAAAGAACATAAGTTCATTTTTAATTATAACATTTCTATACTTTCGCAAAGTATGACCCAGATGTGACACATGGAGAATAAAAAGCAGATTTTTGTCCGCCCAGCCTGAATGCTTTCCTCTCATAAAACCTTTCTGATCATAAATGTCTTGGGTGAGGTGATGATTTATTGCTGCTGAGGTTTTTATGCTGTGCTGGAAGGAAATCCAGAAGCACGGTGACAGTGTAGCCTGCCATCCCGACCAGGCTGTTGCCATGGTGGAGCTCAGGCACAGTTTTTAAAAATAATCATGCTACATCAGCGAGTTTTGGTACAAACAAGGTTGTACTTTTCTAGTTCTTCTGAGAATGACAAGTTCCCAAGAAGAAAACCAGAGAAGAATATTATCCAATCTATCATCGCTCAATATTCAGAAGGAATGAGGAAATAAGATTTACTGCAGATACAAATGAGATTGTAAACAGAACATAATTTTCACGATTTGTGGGAGGCACAAAAACTCCAGGCCTCCAATCCTATTGCAAGTGGGTTTCCGGGTTCCTCCTCCCCTACCTCTGATGAGCTAGGTTCCTAGTTCTTACCCCATCTATTTCCCATAAGTCTCCTGCTATGCCCTGAGGTGGGACTTCCTGTCATAGCCCAGTTGCCTAGTTACTTGAGCCTTTTTACCCTCCCACGTCATTTCCCTGCGTCTCCACTATATATACCCAGCACCTCCCCTGAATAAAACGAGACTTGATCAGAATCCTGTCTTGTCTCCATTCTTTGCATCTCCTGTCCTTTGTCCCCTCTTCAATTCCCTGCTTCTCCCCCAGGTGACCTTCGTTGACTGACCCACTGGTTCGGGACAACTATTTGGACGGTATGATGTGTCCTCTACGCCACTGCCCGCTCACATGTTCATGCCATGGAAAATTACAGATTATTTGGATGCTCACTGCCATGAAAACAATGTGGGACTTCAAGGCCGGATCTACTAAGGGACCACTATTCAGGATGTGAAGTTACCGCAGTTCCAGCATTTACATTTTTCTTTCCATTTGGGAGAAGCTTGCTGGTGTCTACATAATGCACCTGAGGGGTAGTTGTAGAGAAACAGAAGCGTCCCAAGCTTAAGGGGACGTTAAATATTATACAACTCCCAATCCTTAGAGGAAGAAAGGAGGCTGGGGATTGCCAGAGGCTGAGGGAGGGGACAATGACGAGTGGTGGTGGTCGGTGGGATTTCTTTTTACTTCCTTTGAGGTGATAAAGATGACAGCAAAGATTGGTTTTTGTCCTCATGAATAGATTTAAAACCACTGAACTGTTACACTCTCAAGTGGTGAATTTCGTGATTTGTAAATAACATTGCAATAGAAACGAAAGTCAATACTGTGCTTCAAGTTCTTTTACACATGCACTCATACAAAGACACACACACACACACACACACACACACACACACCATCAGCAGCAGCAGCAGCCGCCAATCCGACCATCCCATCCACTAATCCTACGCTATCACCCTACTGTGTGATCATCCAATTTATAACCAGATATTCAAGATAGGGCAAGACAACAGGTTTCAGAACAGCTCCTCCTGTCTGTGCATTGGACAGGAATTCCACCCCACTTGTGTTACTTACATAAAGCTTTAGAAAATGACCCGGTGAGCTGTTTTCTTGAAAAACCATGTTGCAATGACTTTACTATTATGCATGGATCTTCTATTCTCCCAATTACACAGCCTAAGTTCTTCCACTGAGCATCGTGGGACTTTCTCATGCCTCTTGGAAGGGTCAGTCCCGTTCGCAGTAGATCCTTCAGAAGGGCGGAGTTGTGACATAAGTACCCAGCAATCAAGTCTGTGGATGATCCACTGTGTGCAGATCCATTCATCTCCCCTAAGTGCGTCTCATTCGCTTCCAGATTTTGACAGCGACAAACAAGCTGCTTAAGGAGGTGGCATGTGCCTTTTTGGGTGCGCACTGGTTTGTAGTTCAGCGTTGCCTGTGCCGGATCCTCAGTTAAGTTTTGTCAGACTCCCTTTAGTCCCGCTATGTTTGGCAACGCTGTTCTCCAGCAACTTCCAGTTGGCCAGAATAGTGAATGAACAAGACATATGTCAATGACAAAGGAAAATAGAGCACATCTGAAAATTATTGGTTCATATGTTCATTCACAGGATATTTGTTGAGTACATAAATACACTGGACACTGGGCCAACAATGTGTAATGGAAGAAACTTATGCTGCAAAACAAAGTAAAGCAGCGCAGTGAGGACATCGGTGCACGTTCCCAACACACAAGTGCCAGAACAGAGAAAAAGTGGGGAAGCACTCCCTACTAAGTGCTCCTAAGAGTCTCAAAGAAAAGCAAGATTTGTTTCTTGAAAAGCTAGATCATGACTTTCCCATTACCCCTGGATTATCTTCAAACTCTTTAGGCTTTCTTTGAAAAGCTGCTATCTTTTCTGAAAAACTTTGGAGGATCCTACAGGAGTTTGGATGGGAGATGCAGGGAGCAAAGGATGCATGCGTGCATACACACACACACACACACACACACACACACACACACACACGGGGATAACATGTAGCTATGGACCACGTGTTCCTCCAACCATCCTGGGACTGAAGGCCCAACCACCAGCAGCCCATCACTCTGGTATTCTTTCAGAAAACAGGTGCATTTGTACAACTCAGAGCTACGAGCCTTTCCTCATGGTCAGAACAATAGCTGCCTTGAAAGATGGTCTTTTCCCAGTGTTTTTGCTCTTTCATCTTCAGAAGAAAACACTACCTACAGTTCTTCCCACATGAAAAGAGAAACGGTGTATATGCATAAAGAGTGGTTACCACTTTTAGAATTTCAAGTTTTGCTTTGGGAATTCCTCCCTGCTAGCCCCAGGCTATTGAAATTCCTTAAGCTGGATCAACATGCAGAACTGCCAGGATTAGCCTATGTGGAAATTTTGTACCTCGCATCCAACACGTTAGACATTTCTTTATAGGCAGTTTAAGATTTACAGGTGCACTTGATCAAATAACTGGAATGATTTGAGGTGTGTTTCATTGGATAATTTATTCCATATGTACCCAACATCCAAGCATTTGGCAAATGACCAGAAGATCTGATTTTAAAAGCTAAATAGTTCAAACAGGAAAGAAGCAGCTGACAGATAAAGAAAAACGGCGACTTTATGTTTTAATGGCAACATAAACTCTCTAGAAGGGACATTTATCAGTTCAACAGGAATTGATCTTCTTCACTTTCAGCTCCTATAACAAATCTTCTTCTAAAAGGTAGGCGCATTTGCTATGGTAATTTTATTTATTTATGGGTATGGAGCAAATGTCCGTAAGACATCTTTCTCTGGCACATATTTTATCTTGATGCTGGCTGGAAGGTAACAGTAACCCAGTGACCTAATCAATATGACACACTCAAAAGCAAGGTGAGCGGATGTGATTTACGGTGCATTAAGGGGACAGCACGCCGAGTGTCGCGTGAGGACTGAGACAGGTAGGCCGAAGCCTGGGCGAACTTCACCCTTGGAAGCGGAAGAATTTGAATGTGAAAACCATCTGCTTTTGTTCCACCTGGTATTTTTAAATGACATAAGTCGAAAGAGATTTAGCTGTTTAATCGGCAAGACTGTAAAAACAAAGGGTGCCTGGTGAAGGTGTTGAAAATGGAAAGCGTAGATGAATTGGATGACAAGGCTTGAGCTGCACACATCAAACTAATCCTCATGTTTGTAGAAGCAGAGAACAGAGAGCGACTGGGTGTTCAACACGTATTCTTCCTGCTAGGCAATGCTTTGTCTATGTAGCACCTACGTGCTGAGCACACCCTACACACTCTACAGCTGGAGTCAGGCGAGGCCCAAGGAACAAAGCCGGGACTGTGACGTAAGTCCTGCTCTCCAGAGGAGCCAGTAAGCATTTACCTCTGTCTAGGTGTGTTTTCAGGGCTACAGAACCATGACAAAGAAGAGAAAAAGCATACTTCAGTTTGAAAAGCCAGAGGATGCAGAGAAGAACACGTGAGGTAGGAAGTGGTCTTTGACAACAGCCTTCAGAAATTAAATAAGAATTTACTGTGCATAGATAAAAGAAAATACGGCATAGACAAACAACAGGCCATAATAAAAGTAGAAGTAAAAATAAAAGGTCATACTAAAATAATCTAAGAATGATTATGAAGCACCCACTGTGGAATGTTTTACTCACGAGTAGCTACTCATTCCTAGACAAAATATGTAGCTCTGTTTCCACCCCTGGGAAGTGGAGATGCTAACATCTCATTTACAGATGACTGAAAGTGTCAGATGAGACACTGAACCTTACACACAGAGCACGTGGCCACAAGGGCCGACCGTGTGGGGCAGCCCAGATGTGGCAGCTGTGGATGGGAAGATGGCTGCACCCCTTGGCCTTTGGCTCTGATTGAGGTAGGCACAGAGAAATGGAAGTTAGCTCTTCCTGTTCTTATGGTAAGCAACATCTCACTATGTACAACAGCTCCCTAAAGTGCACGTGGATCCCAACGACCGCACTCGTCCTGTCTACAATTTCTTACCACTTTAGTATGATTTTTGACATTATCTTTCTAGTGGTCAGAGATCTAAGGACAAGCAGAAGTGGCATCCAATGTCATCCCTAAAATGTTGATTTCAGCGTTGCCCATGCTTATTCTGAGGTCTGTCCAGATTCCCCCAGTGAGTGTGTTCTGATATTTTGATGAGTAGCGTAAGACTGCTGGGTTGTAGTTAATCAAGGTGCACAGTTTGCAAGAGCAGATGGAAAGATAAAGAAATGCAGCGTTTGCACACAAGGGAGGACTTCTCTGCATAAATCATGGAAAACTGGAGCAATTCGTAGGGAAGCAGATGCACCTCGAGACGTCATGCCAGGTGACATCAGTCAGACACCGGAGCTTCAGGATCACACTTTCTCTTCAGTGAGGACCTCAGAGTATAGATAAAGAGCAAAGTAAAACATAGCTAAGAGGAAGTAGGAAGAGAGGTCTAGTAGGAAAGGAATAGAGAAAAGGAAGGAGGGCTCTGGAGCGAAAGGAAAAAGGATGAAAACAAGAACGGATATTGCTACATGTGTGTGCACCAGCTCTCCACAAGGAGTGTCAACACTATGTACTACA
>NW_004524867.1:165675-169595 GCF_000260255.1 Octodon degus | reverse complement strand
AATATTATGAACTTATATTATGGACTACTGGACTAGATTGGATTATTTTGCTGAATTCACGCACCTACAATATTTAAATGGCAATGGAATACCCATCTCTGGAAAAACTAAACAAAAAAAAGGGCTACAAATGAAGGACCATTTTGTATGTATATATACAAAATAGTTAGGATAGATATATAGCTTCTTGCTCTTAATTCAATGAGAAGAAAGATTTGTACCAACAGTGTTTGGGCAGGATACCATGTCTGCATCTTGTACTATGACTAATCACTACAAAGACAATCTGCAATGTATCAATTATAGAAAATGTCCTACTAATTGGTTTTGAAACTGTCTCATTGCTATTTGTTTCTCAATAAAATTAAAAAAAAATACCAAACATTACATACTGTGGATGTGTTCAAAAAAGTAAAAGGGAAGGGACAGAGGAAGCCTGGAGGGATGGAAGAGCGTGGGACTACAGAAGGGAATAAAGCTCTAACAACTGGAGCACAGCTGTCAGGACCAGGGTGGCTTCCTTGTGGAGAGAGATGAGTCCGGCCCACCTTCTCTTCAGAGTCCAACAGCTGGCAGGCACTGAGGAGGATTCCTTAAGGACGGGAGTAAGTGTTTGGTCTTCCTTTTCTGGGATGCCACAACAGCAGAGATTCTTTTAAGAACTACCCTTACTTTGGGACATGTAATGCATTCATCTTCAGCTTGTTTAGACTGGGTGTATACGTGTGGGAGGCGTTACAAGAGATTGGACCCAGATCTTATAGTGAACTACCTCACCAGCCCTTTCATATCTTTCTGAAAATGTCTCATTACCCAGACCCTGTGACCTTCCTGCCTCAGCCTCCTGAACACCTGTAATTACACACCACATCATGATGTCCAGCTCTGTTAAAGGACTTCATGTGTTCCGATTGCTCACCTGTTACTGGTGAGGTGGTTTGTTGCAACCGTAGGAAAAATGTTGTAAGCATAATTGTGAATAATGTGCAAAATCAAACTGGCACAAAAACTGAAAAATAAGCAAATGAAGTCATATCACTTGAAGGAACATTAAACATTCAGAAACTAGCCTGGTGGTCTAAGCACATCATTCCACTTGAGAAGCCAGTTGCTGGAAACACAGTTTTGATGGTGCTATTGTTTAAAGCAATTATTCTTTCTGAACTTTTTTTTTTTTTAACTTAGTCACAAGCTACTAAAGCTGGCAAGCAGGAGACATGAAACAGCAGGGAAAGCCAGGAGCATCACCTATGAATCATACACACCGTTCCGCTACTATTATTGATGGGGTAAAGGAGAAAGTATTTCCAAATTCCTCAAAGGCCACTTCATTCCACTCATGCCTCTGGGACAAATATTGCAATATCTTAAAACATGGTGAACCCTGGATGCGAGGAAGGAGGAGTCGTGAGTGAGGTCAGTAACCATGTAATCTCCATGACTAGCTGGCTTGGGAACATGCGAAGGGAACACTAATGCTGTATCAAATGATTTCGCAAACATCACAGGATGGTTGGGTTAAGTGCAGTTGACATAGGTTTCTAGTTCTCATTTCTCTTTAAAGCATTCATTAGAATCTTTGCTAGGTATGTGTTCCACAGTGAAATATTCATCCTCAAAGGGAAAATTCACTATTTACTATTTAGATTTTTTTTTTTCAGAACTGGGTATTAAACTCAGGCCCTTGTGCTTGCCAGACAAGTGCTTATTCTACTGAGCTATCTCCCCAGCCCCAATCTTTTTTTTTTTTTTTTAAATATATTTGGTACAATGTCTCACTTCACAGCTCAGACTCGTACTGATCCTCCTGTTTTCAGCCTCCCCATTGCTGGGATTACAGGCCTGCACCAACACACTAGGTTTTGGTAGCTGGCTCAGTGCACCCGGGGGTGGGGTTGGCGCAGTCTGCGGCGCTAGGGATTGAACCCCGGTCCCTGTGCTTGACTAGGCAGGCACTTGGTCCACTGAGCTACCTCACTGACCCTTCTTTTCATGCTTTTAATTGACTTATAATTCACATACTACAAAATTCACCACTGAAAGATGTACAGCTCAGTGATTTTAGTGTATCTAGAGGTTGTACAATCATCCTTGCGGTCTAATCCCACAGTATTTTCATCGCCCCCAGGAGAAAGCCTGTAGCAACTCGATCGTTCATTGTTGCCCTTGCCCCAGGCACTAAAACCCCAAGTAACCTTTCTGCCTCTCTCTGGGTCTTTCTCCACCTGCATTTGCTATCATGCAGCACGTGGCCTGTTGTGTCTGCCTTTTGTCACTTAGCATTGTCCTTTTCAAGGTCTATCCACGAAACAGAATAAAGCAGCCTCTCTTTCCCTTTAATTGCTGAGTAACATCCTATAATATGAGTGGACCACATTTTGTGCATCTACTCATCAGTTGAATAATGGGACTATTACATCTACTTTTGAGTATCATAAACACAGAGCTCCAGGCATTCCCACCCAAGTTATCCTGAAAACCTACATTTCCAGTTCTCCTGGGAACATGTCTAGAGGGGATAATGGGGAGAGGCACGGTTGTTCCCGGCTTTTGAGGAAATGCCAAGCGGCTGCCTAATTTTACACTGCCACCAGCAGTGGGCTTTGTTTATGCCACACAGCTCCCAAAATTGTTAGTCTCATTTGCTTTGACGCTTATCACGGAGGAAAAATGATGCCTGTCTCATGAAGGATACAGTTATGACAAAAACAGAGTTTGACTTTCAGATGATAACGGGGGAAAGTTCTAAGAACTGTGGCAAATTCAAATTTCCCAGATAACTTTCATCAGAAGCATAAAATTGGCACCTGGCAGTGACAGTTGGTGACTATATAGCCATATTTCAAGCCATCCTTTAGCAGAGAATAGTTAAGAGAAAATAAAACACAGTTCAGGGGCTGACCAGATAGCTCATCAAACTAAGTGCCTGCTTAGGCAAAGTGCAGTGGCCAGGGTTCGATCCCTAGCCTTCTGTGCCAGTCCCGCCCCCGGGACGTGCTGAGGTGGGGATTGAGACTGGGTGTGGTGGTGTGCACCTGTAATCCCAGTGCTTGGGATGCTGAAAACAAGAGAATCACTACGAGTCTGATCTACATGGTGAGACCTTGTAAACCCTGTAGACCTTGTTCTATATGCAAAAGAAAAAAAAAAAAAAGTTTAGGAGAACTTACAGAAGTAAAGCTGAACTGGATTCAATGAAATGGAGGAATGGTAAGACTTGAACACGAGTTTCAAAAACGTAAAGCAAGCATGGTCTCCCACCGTGGGTTTCACAAGGATGGAAGACTGACACAGCTTAAATTGACCGTCATCGCAGATGGCAACCCACGAGCAACTCATTCGGGAGTGCATGTCCAGCCATTGCAACAGAATGGGATTTTGGTTTTCTTCAAGCCCTGGCCATTGTTGGACATCACAAGCAGAAGGGAGAGAAGGCAGGGAACAGCTGGGAAGGAACATGGAAGGAATTCCAGGGAGGGAGTGTGTCATGGGGTGGCAGGCTCGGTACAAAGGAGGTAGGCTGCAAGTATACAGGGACAAGGACAGCAAAGAGCCAACACACAGCTGGGCTGGGATCACCCTCCTTGGAAAGACCGGAGCTGGGTTAGAGTCAGAAACTTGAACAGGAGAAATTGGATGCCATTCCCTGAATGGCCTCTGTGCCTACACCGTTTGTACCAACAGCTGCCTCTGTGCTGAACCCCGGGTTTCCTCCTGGGAGCCTGGTACTGTGGTCCCACCAGGCGGCAGGTGTCCGTGAGACCATCACACAGCAAAACCCCAGATGCTGGGCTGCCCGGACACACGTTAACTAAAGCGATCACACAAACCTAGGCACAAACACAGAACCGCTCCCTTTAGTCTGTGGAGAGCAGAGGAAATTCCCTTCTAAGTTGTACATTTTGGAGCACCTGCCTAAT
>NW_004524867.1:162710-165505 GCF_000260255.1 Octodon degus | reverse complement strand
GTCCCTGGGCTTTGCTAAGCTTGTTCTAAGTAGGTGCTTTAGACCACTGAGCCATCTCACCAGCCCCCTAATTGCTAATTAATCAGTTCTAAAATCTAGTTGAGGGCTGGAGCTGTCGCTCAGTGGCAGAGTTCTTACCTAGCACGTGTGAGAGTCTGGATCAGAGCTCAGCACCCCAAAAGGCTAACAGAAATATAAAAACACACATCTTAAATGAGGCAAAAGACATATTGCCAACTGAATGACAGGAAAGAGACTTCCAAACTATTGCATGATCCAAGACTTTTGAGCAGTCAAAATATTTATGCCATAAAGAATGATTTTGGGGAATCTCCATACTGATTTCTATCATGGTTGTATTCATGTACATTCCCACCAACAGTGAAAAGGGGTTCCTTGGCGCCTACTCCTCTGCAGCATTTGCGCTTAGGTATTTTTGATGAGAGACCTTCAGACTGGGATGAGACAGAATTACAGTGTCATTTGGATTTGAATCTGTCTAATGGCTAAATGCAGAAAAAAATTTCTTCATATACTTGTTGGCCATTTGTCCTTCTTTTGAGAAGTGTCTGTTAAATTCTTTCACCTATTTACAGATTAGGCAGCTTGATGTTTTGGAGTTAAAAGTTTGGGGTTCTTTATGTATGCTAGATGTTAAGGTTCTGTTTTAAGAGCATCTGGCAAAGATTTTTCTCCCACTCTGTAGGCTGTCTTTGCTCTGTTGGTTGCTTTTTTGGTTGTGCAGAAACTTTTCAATCTTCCAGATTCTGTTGGCTCTTGCTAGTGTTCTTTATCCCACTGACACCAGATCTGAGAAGTGTTTCCTTGTACTTATGGCTTCAAGAGTTTTCCCTATGTTTTCTTTTAGCAGTTTTAAAGCTTCAGGTCTTATACTTAGATCTTTGATCCATTTTGGATGATTTTAATTTTAATACAGGGTGAGCCATAGGGGTCCAGTTTCAATCTTCTCCGGCTAAATATCCAAACTTCCCAGCAGTGTTCCTTAAAGAGGTTGTCTTTTGTTCAACGTATGTTTTTGGCCCCTTTTGCCAGAATCAAGTGGTTGTAATGGTGTGAGTTGGTTTCTGTGTCCACTGTTCCCTCCTATTAATCTGCAGGTCTACTTTGTTCCAGTACTGTGCTGTTTTGTTACTATGGCTGTAGTATAACTTGAAATTCTGCTATCTCCACCCTTGCTGTTGTTGCTTGAGATTGCTTTGGCTCTTCAGGGCCTTTTGAGTTTCCATGTGAATTCAAGTTGTCTGAAAAATAGTACTGATATTCCTGTAACAGAAATGGCCCCCTCCAGCAAGTATTCTTCAGTTTCTTAGAGTTGCCCGGGTAAGATTGTTCCTGCTCCTGCTCCACTTGATTCTGGTCCCTTTAGAAAGGGCTGGTCACTGTGACGTGGAGCTGCTCACTGTGGTACACTCTAGGTAAGCCGGTCCTCAGTTGTCAAGCCATTTGGTACTTCACGCTTGCTTTATCCATGTAAGCCTCAGTTGACCAGCGAGAAGGGCCCGATGCTTTGAGAACAATCTCCATCAGTGCCCATGATGTAGATGTAAATGAGTCTGTGTCCAAATCCTGGGTGTTGTTTGGGTGTTTCTGTTTACTATTGCATTGTAATGGAGATTGCACTGAATTTTTCTTTGATACGAGGGCCATTCTAACAATAATAATGGGTTCTGATAACCCCTGAGAAGGAAAGGTCTTTCCACATTCTAGTGTCTTCTTCAATTTCCTTCTTCAGTGTTCTGAAATTTCCATTGAAGAATATTTCGCCTCCTTGGCTAGATTCCTAGGGATCTTAGTGTTTTGTTTGCTTGTTTTTTAAGTTATTGAAAATGAAATTATTTCCCTGATTTATTTCTCAGCCATCCTATTATTGGTGTACAGAAAAGCTATTGATTTTTTAATGTTTATTTTATGCCCTGCTACTTTGATGAATTCAGTTATCAGTTCTAAAACTCCTTTGGTAGAATCTTTAGGGTCTTCTACACATAGACTCATGTCATGTGCATGCAAGGATAACTGGGCTCCTTCCCTTCTTATTTGTATACCTAGTATGGCTTTTTCTTGCCTAATTGCTCTAGATAGGGCTGGGGAGATGGCTCAGTAGAATAAGCGCTTGCCTGGCAAGTGCAAGGTCCTGAGTTCAATCCCTAGTACCCCTCCCCCCCAAAAAAAAAGCAAATAACCTAGATAAATCCCATTCATTGTGTTATGTAGGAGGGGTCAGCATAGGCCTCCTTACCTTGTTCCGGAGTTCAGAGGAACTGTTTTCAGTTTTCCCTCATTCAGAATATTGTTTGCTATGGGTCTGTCATGCATGAATTTTGCTACATTGAGCAATGATCCTTCAATACCTGGTTTCTTTGGAGAGTTTATCAGGAAAGGGCAGCGAATTTTCTCAAAGGCATTTGCTATGTCAATTGAGACGATCATATGATTTTTATCCTTGATTCTTGCTATCTGTGTGTTACACTTACTGATTTATATTGAATCATCCTTGCATCCCTAGAATGAAGGACTATACAACCCCTTGCTATATACTCAAAGTTGTTAAATTCAGCATACATACAATAGGGATACCCACAACCCACGTTTCTTGTGACGTGGTTTACAATAAGCAAGGTATGGAACCAGCCTAGGTGTGACCACCAGACAAATGGATGGAGAAACTACGGAGTCCTTCTTAGCCACAAAAAATAACAGAAGTTTGTCATTTTACAAAGACAAAGAAACAAACAAAACATAGATTTATTTTTTTGTTTGTATTTTTGGGAAGGGTC
>NW_004524867.1:159294-161147 GCF_000260255.1 Octodon degus | reverse complement strand
ACTTTGCAGGGCCGGGGAGATGGCTCAGTAGGATAAGCGCTTGACTGGCAAACACAAGGATCTGAGTTCAATCCCCGGTTCTGCAAAATAAAAAAGAATCTACTTTGGGGCTAGCCAGATAACTCAGTGGCCTAAAACACCTCCTTAGGCAGAGGCCTGGTTTGATCCCCGGGGTGCCCCGCCCCCAGGCGCACTGAGGAGGGGATTGAGAAATGGGCATGGTGGCGCACTTATAATCCCAGCACTTGGGAGGCTGAAAACAGGAGGATCACTATGAGTCCAAGCTACACAGTGAGACACTGTGCACCTTGTAGACCCTGTCCTAAATTCATTTGAAAAAAGAATCTACTTCGGTCTAACACACAAACCAAACTTTAAAGTAAAACTGTACAACATAAGTCCACAGTGGCCATTTCCGCTGAGGAATCAGTCCAGACAGCTGGCAACCTGCCTGCTGAACTACTTTTCCAACTTTCCAACCCTGGGCATCATGTCATAAGTGGAATAATAACGATATCATTGGTGTCTTGTATTCCTGATTGAAGAAGCAAAGACAGATAATAGTCCCAAATGAATTCTACTATTCAGTTTCAAATTATTTTTATCAAAGATAGCAACAAGAAAAAGGAATGTACATTTCAAACCAGTTAGTTTGCCAGACAGGTGGTTACTTTATGAGGTAGGGTCTTGTTATGTTAAACCTACTTTATGAGGTAGGGTCTTGTTATATTGCCAAGGGTGGCCTTAAACTTGTGATCCTCCAGCTTTAGCCTCCTGAATAGAGGGGATCACGGGTATCTAAAGCCACATCCAACTCAGAGTCTTTTTAAAAATTTTAATTGACATGTAATAAGTGAACATTTATGGTATACTGTACCGCATTCCAACACTTGCACAATGTGTAATGACCAGATTCGCTTTTATATCACCTCTAGCATTTCCTTTTATTGGGAACATTAGAAATCCTCTCCACTAGCTTTTTTTTTTTTTTTTTTTCTTTTTTTTCTTTTTTTGCGGCACCAGAGATTGAACTCAGGACCCTGTGCTTGCCAGGCAAGCACTTATTCTACTGAGCTATCTCCCCAACCCAAAGTAAGCATTTGTAAAAGGGCAGAGGAATTGGCAAGATAGCTCAGAGGACTAAAGTGCCTGCTTAGGCAAGCGCAGGCACCACGGTTCCATCCCAGCACCACATGCCATTATAGCCCCACCCCCAAGGTGGGTTGACCTGGCCACGGAGTCTGGGTGTGGTGGTGCACGCCTGTAATCCAAGCGCTGGGGAGGCTGAAAACAGCAGGATCACTGAGTCCAAGCTGCACAGTGAGACCCTGCAACAACTAAATACATCTAAAAAATAATAAATCAATAAATATAATACAAGGGTTAAGGAGGCTGAGCTCAGCAGCATAACCACCTGTCTGGCAAGTGCAAGGTGCTGAGTTTACTTCCCAGTACAAAAAAGAAAAAGAAAAATCTATAAAAGGTATAAGGATATAGCTCATTGGTAGATTAATTTGAGATTATAAATGAGCTGTTGAGGTAAAGAAATGAAGATGAAACAGATTTTAAAAACTGCCAACAGGCCTCCTGGTCTTCGTGGGTGACTTGAGGTGCAGTTGGAAGGTTCTGTGGGGTCGGGCCGGGTTGGGCTCTATCCTCTTACGTTTCGAGTGGTTCGACAGGCTCCAGAGCGCCGTGTTCACGCAGTCCCGGGCCGGTGCGACCGGTCTTGCCACAGCCCCTAGCCCGAAACACCGCGCCGGACTGTCACGCAATTTAGGACCTCGCACCTGTGACAAAGGTGTGCATTCCTTGCATAGTCATTCCGGTTCTGCTCTGGATCTACAAAAAAT
>NW_004524867.1:156832-157504 GCF_000260255.1 Octodon degus | reverse complement strand
GTGTGTGTGTGTGTGTGTGTGTATAGAACCAGGGATTGAACTCAGGCCCTTGCACTTGCCAAGAAAGCACTTATTCTACTAAGCCATCTCCCCAGCCCAACATATATATTTTCTATTTCCTTCTTTTTTTCTCCCTTCCCCACCCCAATTGTTTTTTTCTATTGACCGCACTCATAAGAGAAATCAGATTTATGTATATAAACATCATGTTATCTCCCTAATGTGAAAGAGTAAACAAGCTCTAAAAAGTACAATAGTTTTTTGTTTGTTTGTTTGTTTTTTGGCGGAACTGGGGATTGAACTCAGGCCCTTGCACTCGCCAAGCAAGCACGCACTTATCCTACTGAGCCATCTCCCTGGCCCTAAAAAGTACAACAGATATTGTGAAAGGAAAATAAACTACTGATAGAGAGAGAGAAAGAAAGAGAGAGGGGAGGGGAGGGGAGGAAAAAGGAGGGGAGGGAACAGGAACGGGGAGAGGAGAGACTATGGAGATGGTTGGCCTTTATAATAGGGCGGTGAATTCATATGAAATATTCAGAATCAGAAAATCCATAGGGATTAGAAAGCAGGGCATGGGGGCTGGTGAGATGGCTCAGTGGTCTAAAGCACCTACTTAGAACAAGCTTAACAAAGCACAGGGACCACGGTTCAATCCCCCAGCACCACATG
>NW_004524867.1:154054-155542 GCF_000260255.1 Octodon degus | reverse complement strand
CTCTCTCTCTCTCTCCAGCTATATTTTTTTAATTTTTTTTTCAGAACTGGGGATTGAACTCAGGCCCTTGTGCTTGCTAGGCAAGCACTTATTCTACTGCGCTGTCTCCCCGGCCCTTATTTGTATATTTTAAGACAAGGGCTTGCTAAATTATTAAGTTTCCTAAGCTGGGCTCAAACTCAATATCCTCCTGCATCAGCCTCCCAGAGTTCTGGGATTATAGACATCTACTACCATGCCTGGTTTAGAATAATTTCTCTCAGGGCTGGCCAAATAGCTCAGCAGATTAAAGAGCCTGCTTAGGCAGATGCAGGGGCCAGGAGTTTAATCCCCAGGACTGCCTTTCTGGCCCCGCCCCTGGGGCACGCTGAGAAGATAATTGAGACTGGGCATGGTGGTGCACGCCTGTAATCCCAGCTCTCAGGAGGCTGAAAACAGGAGGATCACTATGAGTCTGCTCTACACAGTGAAACCCTGTACACCCTGTCCTAAAATACAAAGGAAAAAAATTTCTCTCTAGCAGACTAGAGGACAAGGAGAAGGAAAGAACTCAGAAGGAATACTGAAGAGAGGTTTTGAACTTCAGTAGTGGGATCCATTTCACAAGGGAGAAAGCAAAGGAAGAAAATAAAAAAAAATATGTATCTAAGTAAGTAAGAATGTTAAGTGAGTTCTGATTTAATTGTCTTTTTTTTTTTTTTCCTTCTAGAGTAGGGGAAACTCACTACAGTCATGCATCTTATCTGTGCAACAGACATTCCAAGGCTCTGAGCATATGCCTGAAGCTTTGAACAGTACTGATCACTACAGACAGTAGGTTTTTTCCTACACAGGAAACATTTTTATGATATGCCATGGGCAGTTCTCCAAATTGCCAGCATAGTTACTTTCTCTTGGGGCTATTATAAAACAGACTAAGGGTCCTTTTGGCACAAACAGTGATACTATGACAGGTGTTCTGATAACTGAGACAGCTGTTAAGTTACTAATGGGCAGGCAGCATATACAGCATGGATACACTGGACAGACTTGGTTTACATTAAGGATGGGACAGAGCTAGACAGCAAGAGAATCCATCACAGAACTTCAGACTTAGGAATTGCTTATTTCTGGAGCATTCCTTTTCCAAAAAACAAAACCACCCAATGCCATTTCATGCATATTTGTATCACTTCAAACAGATTTTTGTGGGGCTGGCCAAATAGCTCAGCTGGTTAAAAAGTGCCTGCAAGCAGGCACAGCGGCCGGGGGTTCGATCCCCCAGCCTGCCGGCCCTACCCCTGGGGTGTGCTGAAATGGCAATTGAGACTGGGCATGGTGGCACACGCCTGTAATACCAGCCCTTCGGAGGCTGTAAACACGTGGATCACTACGAGTCCAATCTAGTGGTGAGACCCTGAACATCCTGCAGACCCTTCCCTAAAATATAAAAAAGAAAGGAAGGAAGGGAGGAAGGAAGGAAGGAAGGAAGGAAGGAAGGAAGGAAGG
>NW_004524867.1:149646-153757 GCF_000260255.1 Octodon degus | reverse complement strand
AGAAAGAAAGAAGAAAGAAAGAGTTTTGTGGCCTCATTGCTTTGGGAACTGCTGGCTCAAACAAAATTAACAGATTTTCCCGTTTTATTTCAGAGACTGTAGACACTAACATGAAGTCCAAATCCATGACAGTGGACGAAGCATTCAGCAGCTGCCAAATTCAGCTGCTTTCAGAACTCGGATGTCAGACCATAAAAAAACACCCGTGTTTCTCCTGCCAAGTTCAAGAAATCAGACTCACTAACAAGTGGTTGTTTTGTGAAAGTGATCGATGACACATCAGGAATGACCCAGGACAGCCCCCAAAACATGTACAAAGGTCTGTCGGCAGTTTCTGCTGCCAGATGCCTTGCTTTCGTCAGATTCTCAGGGTCACTAAGACACCCAGTCATTACTGACAGTTCTGCAGAGGTGAGGAATAATTGGGAGATGGGCAGAGAGAGTCCTCTGCAGTTGTGTGGCAAGTCATCTAGCTACCATCTAACTGGCCACCATCCCCTGGTTCCCAAAATTGCTCTGGACGGCACCTATGTAGCCATGTTTCTATCTAGTTGTCCCCACAAAGCCTCACACAGTCATGTGATGGACTTCTAGAGCTTCTGATTAACTCATGATGCACTGGGATTATGGGTGTGAGTGCTGCTGGGATTATGGGTGTGAGTGCTGCTGCGATTATGGGTGTGAGTGCTACATCCAGCCCGGGGCAGATAGCCTGAATGCCTCTTAAGGAAGACAGACTTGCTCTCTGTAGCCATTGTTGCCACTGTTCCTGCCCTTTTGCTTTCACTCTCTGCTCTTTGCTGTCACTCTCTGCCATTTCCCACTCTGCCTTGGAGCCAGTTGAGTATGGACTGAAACCTTCATTAACTGTAAGTTAAATACGCCTTTTTTTTTTTTTTTTCAGAACTGTGGATTGAACTGAGGCCCTTGTGCTTGCCAGGGAAGCGCTTATTCCACTGAGTCATCTCCCCGGCCTCTCCTTCCTTAACTTTTGAGTGTCAGGTATTTGTCCCAGCAATGAGGGAAGAGTAACTGAAACACCATGGGAACAGGCAGGGCCGGCCCCTCCAAGGACCGTCACAGTGTCTCTGTTCAGGTGGTTTTCACAACTTCACCCACAGAAGTCAAACAACAGGGTCTAAAATCATATGGACAGCAACAGAAGACACGGTGGCAGCTGCCCACGGCCAAAACAAGACCTCAGCTTGGGTACCATAGAAGATCCCTTTCTACCCATATTGATTTTCGGAGGCTGTAGAGGTAAGAGAAAAAAGAACAGAGAAGAAAACTGCGCATCCTCCAAAGTTGCTTTCCAACAGAACTTTTTCTTGGTCCTGGTGCCACGGTCCGATTCACCTGTCATTTTTACAGATACATGTCCAGAAACACAAACATCTTATTCATCAAGGGTAGATTTCATACTCACCCATAACACATGTGGTAACATACATGAGAATTTACAAAGAAGTGCTAACACTTTTTCCCTCTCTGCAAAAGTGCACTGTGTTGCTTTTCCTAGCAGATTTTCTCTATAAAGAGGACATTTGGCTCCGTATAGTCTCCCCAGCTTTATAGGAGGCTGGACTGCTTCATCCCGGGACCCTGTTACGGGTTACGCTCCTCGCTGCAGGGCTGGCTCGTTATGCCTGATGGTACCGCTGCCTGGAACCACAGGGTTTGTTTAATTAGCCAGCGAGGCTGATCCTGCGAGCTGGGAGCACATCAAAAGAGTTCTCAGAGGAGTATTTGTCACACTTTCATGATGCAAGAGACATCAGCTATGATGTGGATAGTTCTAATAGACTTGATCAGACAGATGTGAGACTTTCATCTTGGCATGCCCTTCTTGCCAACCAGGGCCCTGGGTGAAAATGAATGAGAGAAGAAGAAACAGTTGCATCTGTTTGATCTAACAGAGAGATTGCTTGAAATCACTGTTGATCATCAGCATGAAGTGGATTAGCATTTTTACAATGCTCGACAAGACAGTTACAAAGGGGAGCAACGCGTGACCATTTCCTAATTCTTGCCTTGGGAATAGTCCCCAGCTTAACATCCCTGTGGGCTCAAGTCCCCCAAGCCCGCCCATTTTATACCAGACTATAATAGAGACACAAAGAAATTCTGAGCTTACTTCACACATGCATATATTTCTGCTCAAGTTATTATAATCCTGTGTCTGAATTTAATCATTGAATTCTACCTGGATGCATTAAAAACCTGCCCGTAATTGTGATGCATGACCCAACTCTTGAAATTCGGTCCAAGGAGCAACCCGGGTTATAATTCTTTTATCTTGGAGGGACATTCGCACACATATGCATGGGACTCCCTTAGGCCCCAGCAGCAGTGCATTGGCCCAGGTTCCCGTGTGGAACACAGCAGAGAGGGCTGGAGCACTTCAGGGTAATAGCACCCAAGGAAAGCGCTTTGAACTAGCCAGGCTGGCCCTTTCTCAGCACACATCTGCAAGTGTCACTCTAGTACTTACAGCAATGGCATCAAAGTGATCCGAAGCACCTTCCCCGGGGAGTTCCCCAGCGAGACCCCCAAGTTCCTAAAGCTTCTGCCCAAGCACCGGGGCTCATGTACCAGGTCAACCAAATAGTAGTTAATTAGTCAAAGAGCTCTAGAGAAAAACCAAACACCAGCACCTTCACAAGGCAACGTGGCAATCCAGCTTTGTGCTTTTGCAGTAGATCACTATGTCATACATATAGCCTCACATTCTTTTTTTTTTTTTTAAGTTTTTAAAAGAGAATACAAAATGGTAAGCAAGAAAAACATTAGAAACAACACAGAACTTCTCTACACAGGGTCTAGAGCGATAGCTCAGAGCCGTAAGCACCTATCTGGCAAGCGCAAGGACCCACGTTCGATCCCCAGCTCCACATGCTGTGTGGTCTTGGTCCCAGATGCCCGGGTGCACCATCTCAGTCCCGGCCCCAGACACAGGTGCCCACTGTGTGCCCCTGGGTAATCCCAGCATTCAGGAGGTTGAGCCAGGAGGATCTCTGAGAGTTCAAAACCAGCCTAGGGACTACCAGCCCAAACTGCATAGTGAGACCCTGGACCCTGTCTCAAAAAAATAAAAAATAAAAAAAAAAGAAAAGAAAGAAAGAAAGAAAAAAATTCACTACACAAAATAATAGGAATTCAACAATAGTTGCTGTATTACATAATGTCATCTTTGAATTAGTTGTTTAGGTTACCAGACTCTTATATTCTGATACTGTGGTAGAATCAATCAGGATTTGTAAACTAGATAAGAGCCCCTCACCAACTACTTCTGCAATGTTGGGCAAGATAATTAAGTACTCACAGTATCTCCTAAGTTGGGGAAGGGTCTGCGCTGGCTAATCGTAAAGCCAGCCTCCCATGAAGTTGGGACATCGTAGACTCATAGTCTTCATATCTTCAACTGGGGAACTATATTTTTCTTTAATTTTTAGTTTTTAAAGAGGGTAGAAAACAGTATTAAAACAGGAAAATTACAAATGATACAGAATTTCACTAAACAAAATAATATGAATTTCACAGTATTTGTTGTATTGATAAATGTTGTCTTCAGATTAGTTGTTTATATTGCCAGATATATGCTTGTAAAATTGGAAGAAAAGAATATACGAAATTGAGATGCAAAAAAGTAAAAAAAAAAAAAAAAAGAAAGAAAGAAAGAAAGAAAAATTTTGAAAAAAGGAGACCAAATAAATTAAGCACCAACTACTCCTTTCCATAGGCAAACAGAAATCCATAGTTCAGTTGTCCAAACCATCCTGCTTATATGCATAAATAAATCTCTTTCCCCCACTCCCTCTCTTGTCCTTCTCCTCAACTCAGTAACTCTTTGCTTTTGAACAGGTTCATTCCCTTCTCCCAGTATCTGTACCCTTCACATTTTATTTTCTCTTTCAGGTTCTTACACTAAGGAAACAATATGATGTTTGCACATGTGGGTCTGATTTATTTCACTTGAGAGTATGGTCTCTAGTTGTATCTATTTACCACCAATAGGGCTGGGGAGATGGCTCAGTAGACTAAGTGCTTCCCTGGCAAGTGCAAGGGCTTGAGTTCAATCCTTGGTTCCACCAAAAAAAAATTAAGTTATTTA
>NW_004524867.1:144148-145716 GCF_000260255.1 Octodon degus | reverse complement strand
AAAAAAAAAAATTCTTACATTAAAGTCAGAATCCTCCACTTCATTTTTGAAAAACCAGTTAGTCTAAAACTGTATTAAAAAAATAAATAAATAAAACTGTATTAAGGGACAGCCAGACAGCTCAATGGATTAAAGTACCTGTTTAGGCAGGCGCAGGGATTGGGGGTTCCGTCCCTGGCTTGTCATGCCAGTCCTGCCCCCAGGGCGAGCTGAGATGGCAATTGACACTGGGCGTGGTGGCGCATGCCTGTAATCCCAGTGCTTGGGAGGCTGAAAACAGGAGGATCACTACGAGTCCGATCTAAGTAGTGAGACCCTGTAGACCCTGTACACACTGCCCTAAATTCATAAAAATAAATAAATAAATAAAACTGCAATAAGTTGTCTGTTGAGATATTTAAAAGCTAGAAGAACTTAAACTTTCCCAGAATGGCATTGTTTTTAAATTCAACTCATGTTCGGTTTCTGTAACGGATGAAATTGCACAGCTGATTTTACTTGTAATCTAGTTGGGGGATTGCGCTTATCCCTGGTGCTATAACAAATACATATTTTTTTTTTTTTAACAAATACCTATTTTTGTGTGAAGTGCATTCACTCTACGGGATGGCTCTCTTCTAAGCCAACAAATGTCACAGGACACCATTAAAATATTCCTGGCTCCAAAGACTCTGAATTACCATTCTTCTCAAGGGACTCACAGAGAAAGTTGATAGGTAGAGACCATATTGATTTATTAGGGGAAAAAAAATATATGTATATATATTCTTTTGAAGTGCTGGAAATGGAACCCAAGGTCTCACACAGGCTGGGCAACTCCTCCATCACTGTACTACATCCCCAGCCCTCTATTTTTAATGTAGGAAACAAAGTCAATCTCCATATGAATGTTCTTCATCAGCAACTGTAGCCAGTTAAATATGCAAAATCCAACAACATAGAGACCCCCATAAACTGGTGGGCCATGAGGAGATGGATTTTTATTTATTTTTATGTACTTAAGGCAGGGTCTATAGGGTCCCACTACACAGATCACACTCGTAGTCATCCTCCTGTTTTCAGCCTCCCAAGCGCTGGGATTCCAGGAGCGCCCAGTCTCAGGGCAACCCCAGGGGCGGGGCTGGCACATTACCACTGGGGATCTGGGATCGCACCTGTGTCTCCTAACTTTGAATTGAATTGAAATGATTAGTTTCCCCACGGCAGCTGGGAAACCAACGCAAAGGATGGATTAGCAAGCACCAGCGGGGCCTGTGTCAGAGATAAAGGACTGCTGCAGAGGCAGCTGCTAAAAGCCTCTGTGGCTCTAGTCCAGGAAAATCTGAGAGCCAGCCCACTGAGTCCCAGAGGTGAGGCTCTAATTCTTTAAACAGGGGATGAGGGGCAGAGAGTTAGTTGTTCCAATAAAACTTTTCAGCCTCAGTATCTGTAGGCTACAGCACCATTTTTTTTTCTGATATTTTCTTTATCTGCTAGGGATTGAACCCAGCGTGTTTAATAGGATGGGTGTATATTTGAGCACTAAGCGGATACCCTATGGTCCTCAGCAATTTCTCAATTGCCTTTTC
>NW_004524867.1:141558-142542 GCF_000260255.1 Octodon degus | reverse complement strand
AAAAAAAAAAATAAAATAAAAAAAAAAAAAAAAAAGAACGGGAAATGCTGAAATCTGGGAAGCCCCCACCCAGGAGCTCAGTGTGCACGTGTTTGAGGCTGGGAGCCAAGCAACCATGCATCTCTTCTCGTATCCCGGTTTTGTAGCACAGAAGAAGCTCCTAACTCCTGGGACATGCTGGCCAACTGGGCAAGGAGCAGGGTACAAGAACAGCAACACTCTCCGCACACCCCTAATCCTAGCATTGGGGTCCGCGAAAGCAGGGGAATGGCAAATGCAAGCCCAGCCCAGGCAGTGACGCAACTTAACAAGATTATGTGTCAAAAAAGTAAAAATGAATTAAAAAGGCAAAAGCCTCCGATGCAATATCTACTACCTGGAAAGGAAGGGAGGGAAGGAAGGAAAGGAGGAAGAGTGGGGAGGGGAGAGAGAGAGAAAGAGAGAAAGAGAGACAGAGACAGAGACAGACAGACAGAAACAGAGACATAAACAGAAGAAAGAAAGAATAAATGAATTAATAAGTTTCTAACAAAGAGCAAAAGGACAAATATTGGCGTTCACTATTATCGCTTCTGTCTAGCCCAGGGTGGGAAACACAGCCATTTAAGGCAGGAAACCTGAGGTTCTCTCTTCCTTGCTCTGATGTATTTAAAAGTGTTTGTTGGAGAGCTTTGAATGCTGTTCCTTTCCGAGCAAAAAAAATTCAGAATTGTAGCAGGGCACGTTAAGTATTTATAAGCTTATTGGCAACGTACTGGATCCAACTCGTCATTCATAAATAGGATGATTGCACTTTAACAAATGTGCTTCATTGCTCTTAGCAACGTGTCACTTTAGTTACCAGAGGTGGCCCTAAGTTTTCTTTCTTTGAATGATTTAGTTTCCTTTGCTTGGTGACAGAGACAAAAATGCACTCCCACGCAGTGGCTCTGCCATTCTGGGGCTCCAGGCTGCCTTCTAAAGATGCCTGAGGGCCGGCCAAAT
>NW_004524867.1:140295-141053 GCF_000260255.1 Octodon degus | reverse complement strand
CCATCAGTTCCAGGATTGAACTCCTGGGACTGCGCCATTTGTGATGAGCAAATCGCCTGGCAAGCAGCAGGTGCTTTTCAAATGCCGACAGCACACAGCAGACTGGGGTCACCCCACTAGATCACCCGCTGTCTCCTGGGATGGGCGGTGCTATCCGATCCTCTTTCTATACTGTTTCGCTTACCAGCCAGCTGATGTTTCTTTCTGAAGCCCAGGGGCTCCCTGACAAGCACACTGGGCGAGCCTGTTCACCTAATACTCTGCACTCAGCAGGGACCTCATTGGGCTGGTATTTTGGAGGGGGGGCTGCTGACTGTGGAACCCAGGGTCTCACACAATTGGGCAGTTGCTGCCCACTTGAAGTTTTGTTTTGCTGAGCCCGCTCTCTTCCTACCACATAGAGATGGCGATCCTACCCACCCATAAATCCAGCCTTGTGTTGATGGCGATCCTACCCACCATCAACACACCCCTGGGTTCCAGCTCCCTCAAAGCCTGGGCTTTTTCATAGCTCAGCGTCACCATGCCCATAGGATGCTTCGGTCCTACCCAGGTGATACCCAGGTAAGAGGCTTCAGCCCAACTCATGCACATCCGCAGGACACATGCACCACCTTGAATCTGAATTACAGCCCATTCTCACACTCACCATTGGCCTGGGCCTCATGAATCCACACTGTCTGAATTCTCGGTTGCTTGACACCATATTTGTTGTCCGTGTGTCTTAAAGACAGGGCAATAGAAGTGGAGTGGTCCCT
>NW_004524867.1:138435-139843 GCF_000260255.1 Octodon degus | reverse complement strand
CTGGGTAACTTAATGAAACACTCTCAAAATTTAAAAATAAATAAATAAAAAGAATTGATGGTAGAGTTTAGTTCTCCCTAGCACCAATCTCTAGAGCAGCTTGAGAAAGAGGAGGAAGAGGAGGAGGATGAGGACAAGAAGGACAAGGATGAGGAGGACAAGGAGAAAGAGGAGGAAGAACAAGAGAAAGAGGGGAGGAGAAAGACAGTGCTATCTAAGTAACACACACATTCCTCTAAGCCTGGATCCCAAAGTTCTTGACACTGCCACATGAGCAGAGAACAGAAATGTACAATGGGAATCTGTTGCAGCTGTAGATTTCAGGATGGACATTCATCATCAAACCTAACTATGTCCTTACTTTGTATATATTATGTACATGACCCAAACTTCAGAGCTGTCAAAACAAACCTCGAAGATGAAGAAGGCTGACAGGTATGAAACCAAACAAAAGAAAAATACCCCTTTTGGTAAGGACTGGAATTTTCAGCTCAATTAAACTTCCTTGCTCTCTGAATAGCCCGACCCAATGGCCCAGAGAATCCCGGGGAAAACACTTGACTGTAACAGAGTGACACCTAAAGGGCTTAGCAGTGTTTCCATTGGATTTGTTCCCTCCATTCAATTTGGATTTCTATTAATTGGAATTGATGACAAGAATATGGACTATGCCATGTAGTATAATAACTTGTTCAGAACATAGCAAGTTGCATGGACGACAAAGAATAAATCCGCTTTTAAAGATCAACGCCAATAATTCCCTGCAATCAAAGCAGGTATGCTATCACCTAGCCTTGGTTCAGGGCTCTTTGCTCTTTGAGAGCTAGTGTGCTGAACGGTTTCAGAGGCCGGTGGGTGGCTCCAAATCTGAAGGACGCCAGGGATAGGTTCAGTGTCATTTCATCGCCTAAATTTTCAGTCACTTTCCTGAGTAGAGACACGGCACATACTTTTTCAGGACTGTTTAACCAAATGTCATTGTGTTTATCAAAACAGAATAATCTGGCAGGCATTCCTAGCCATATGGGACTTTTGAAAATATATGAGAAACATCTGATTATACATTTAGCTGCATATTATTAAAAATGTATGCAAACCCGAGGGAGAGCTTTTGGCTTAAGTACCCCCAAATCCTCCTCTGGAGCATCCTCTCTGACATGTTGTAGTGAGAATGGAATGACTCCAATATAAATAAGGAGCCTCATATGGAAACCAAGCCAGTGCCTCATTAGTGAGCTGATTCCATGCAGAACTGTAATTGTAAATATCCATAATCATTTATTTTGATTCTAAAGATAATATACTGACATAAAACCCATCATGCTGAAAGTAGTAGAGTCAATATAAAGATGAAGGTATTTTATCCTACTTATGAAAGATAAATATATCCTTCAAGCTCAGTGATTAC
>NW_004524867.1:135747-137280 GCF_000260255.1 Octodon degus | reverse complement strand
ACTCTTTCTAAGACAACAGGGTGTAGGACTCCATGGTAAGGCACTTGGCTAGCATGCCTGAGGCCCCGGGTTCTGCAGTTGATCCCTGGCACGGAAAGAAAAAATTCTAGCACAAAATTAAAATTCGCAGTGTCAAAACATCAAGTTCCGTGGACCAGTGCAATTCAGACAGCACAGGACACGGTGGCTACGAAGCACGATTTTCACAGCATTTTTTTCAGCATGAAGCCAGCAAGTCAAGTTTTCAGGTGAAACATGTAGGCTATTTCTAGGCCTGGGACAGAATGGTGGCACCTCATTCATTCAGTCCCTTCTTCATGTATCCGGCAGTTTTTCCAATTCTTATTTTGTGTGGGGCACGTGTTACACGGTGAAGATGCAAAATGCATTGCTTTAAGCTCAAAAGGTTGATCACATTGTAACTGTGACCAAGGGCACAGTGGTCAGCGGGAGATAAGCAAGAAACTTCAAGTAACAGTGGTCAGTGACGCAAGATGGTAAATGATAGGAGACTCTGTCCCAGTTACTCTTCTCTTGTTGCTGCCAGAAATACCCGACACTCAAAATTAGGGAAGGAAAGGTTGATTTAGCTCCCAGTTACTGGGGGTTTCAGTCCATACTCAGCTGGCTCCAAGGCAGAGCGGCACATGGCAGAGAGCGGCCTTTCATGGTGGTGGCAAAGGGCAGAGAGCAAAGGGAGTAGCAGCAGGTTGGGCAGCAGCTAGCCAGCCTCTCTCCCCTCCTTACATTGTAATGAAAACTGCCTGCCCCAGGCCAGGGGCAGCATCCACACCCACAATATAGTCAATCCCAAACTCCAGAAGCTGTCCCAAGACTGCATGAGGCTTTGGGGGAACACCTATACACAAACGATAACAGAGTCATAGGAAAGACAAAGTATAGTCTAATAAAACATTTAAGCCTAGCTTAGAAAAGAAGGACAGGGGCCGGGAAGATGGCTCAGTAGATTAAGCGCTTGCCTGGCAAGCACAAGGGCCTGAGTTCAATCCCCGGTTCCGCAAAAAAAAGAAAAAGAAAAAGAAAGAAAAGAAGGACAAGAAGATACATAGCAGAAAAGTAGGAACAGAGACACTATTTTATCTGATGTCATGAAGGGTCATAGTGTACCTGGAAAGAATGTTCCAGAATCCCAGAGAGGCCACTAGTCCCTCTCCCCAAGTAACTGGAAAGTTAAGTAACTTCTCTGCTAGCTAACCTTTATGGAACTTCATCCACAGGACCCCATTTTTCTATGACTTTTAAATCTTTTATGCCAAAACATTTTAATTCCTCTTACTGTGAACCATATACAGATATACGAGGTAATTAAAACATAGCAAAACTAATGGTTACTAAGCATCTGTAATTTGTAGAGTTGGAAATGTTGCTAATTAAAATGGCTTGTTTCTCTGGAAAAAGCTTACCAAGCATATTCTGATGGGTGCAGAATTTTTGTCACGGGATGGAAACGCTCTGCTTTCCTTTCTTTCTTTTTTTTTTTAATTTTATTTATTTATTTATGTGTGTGTGTGT
>NW_004524867.1:132042-135357 GCF_000260255.1 Octodon degus | reverse complement strand
ACTGAGCCATCTCCCTGGCCCCCCTCACACTCTTTTCTAAGTTTGAGTTTCTGCTCTAGTTTCAACCTGGACTGCCCTCCAGAGACCCAGGTATTAAGAGCTTAGTCCTGTGTTTGGGGTTACTGGGAAAGGATGGGGTCCTTAAGGAGTGGGACCTAGTGGGACATTTCAGGTCACCAGGCATGAGCTCTCAAAGGGGATTGTGGAACCTAAGCCTCTCCTCTCTCTTTTCACTTCCGGGTCATGAGGTCAGTGACATCCCCTCTCTAACCCATGATTCTGCCATGATATGCCGTCTCACCACAGGCTAAAAAAGTAGGAGTAGATTGGGTCTTCAACAACTTTGAGTCAAAAAATAAAATCTATTCTAAAGTTGATTAACTAATTCAGCTAATAGTTACAGCAATGAAAAGTTGACTGACAATCAACTGACAATCCCCTTCCAAAATTCCACCCTTTGCGCTGAATGTCATGATACATCGGAGCGTTCCTTCGGGGTGAAGGGTTTTGGCAGGATCACTTCTGAAAGATCCTCACCCTTTCCACCACAGGCATACCTCCCCACGCCCGCCTCTATTGATAAGCTGCCTTTATCTGTTTGATTTGCCTGCATATGGAGAAGTTTTCAAATGATGGCGAGATTCCCAGAGTCAGCTCCTGCTTGTACAAATCTGTTTAAGTGTGATTCAAATGTCAGTTCCCGTTCTTTCGCTTTCCCTGCTTTGTTTCACTGTTGTCTCTGTCAGCCCATTCCCTTTGGGGGGCCCTTACTTCTGTTAAGTCACAAGTGCGTTTATTGTGACAGAGAAGGTGCGAACACAATGAAGTGATCTGGGATCCTGACTGCGTTGATTGTTTCTAAATGTTATAATGTTTGGATCAAAAACTTAGTGACATGCCGGAGAGATAGCTCAGTAGAATAAGCACTTGCCTGGCAAGCACAAGGGCCTAAGTTCAATCCCCAGTTCTGCCTAAATAAATAAATAAATAAATAAGAATTATAGAAACCCAAACACTTGGCTCTTTTTCCATGCCATCATCTGTTCTGATATCTCATCTGAAAAGTATGTGACCTTTTATTTTGTCTAATAGTGTATAGTATTTTATCAAGGTATACTACAGTGTAATTCCTTTCCAATAAGGGAAGATTTGAACAAATTTGTCTTTTCAATAATAAATGCAGGGGCCAGGGAGATGGCTCAGTGGAATAAGCGCTTCCCTGGCAAGCACAAGGATCTGAGTTCAATCCCTGGTTCTGGAAAGAGAAAAAAATAATAATAATAAATGCAATCTGTGCATTTGCAAACGTAAATCTTTACTCTGTGCTTACTTACCTTCTTCGGTATATGGCTCTAGAACACGTTGACCTTCCAAGTATACATAGTATAAATGTACATCAGAAATAGACTGGTAGGAGGAACACAGACTTCTCATTAAATGTGAATTACTTTTTTTTTTTTTTTGCGGAACCAGGGATTGAACTCAGGCCCTTGCGCTTGCCAGGGAAGTGCTTATTCCACTGAGCCATCTCCCCGGCCCCTGTGAATTACTTTTTAACAGGACATAAATCTAAAAAAATTATGTGCTGTTTATCTGAAGCTCATCCTGCTTGCGGCATCCTGTATTTTTTTAAAAATTTTATTTATTTATTTATTTATTTATTTATTTATTTAGTGTGTGGCCAGCTCAGCCCACCAGGGGGGCGGGGCTGGCTGGCATGTGGTGCTTGGGGATTGAACCATGGTCCCTGTGCTTTGCTTAGCTTAGCTTGTTCTAAGTAGGTGCTTTAGACCACTGAGCCATCTCACCAGCCCCAGCATCCTGTATTTTTATCGGCACAATCTGGTAGCGATAACTGTAAGTGAGGACTGTACATGTTCTTAAAAAGCCAGAATTAGAGCAGAGGCAATATTTGTTTTCATTCTTGAAAACTAAAACAAACTACAAATAGGATACAAGTCAATAACACTGCCCATTGTCACTCAAGGAAGACTTGCTTGGAAAATCCCCTTGATCAAAGCAAGCTTTTGATCACATGCAAAATGAAAGGCTCGTGTGCATATGGCAAACATATGTTAATGTGTCTGGTGAGGACCAGGAATGGGAAGCCCGCTCCACTGGGAAAGCCCCTCCAAGGCCGGAACTGTAGTACCTGAGATCTCCCACAAATAATTCCTGCAGCTAGCATAGACCAGCCCACCCCAAGCAGAATACAATATACTATTGATCTAGGGATATCAGACCTCCAAATAATACAAATAACAGAAAGGAAATATTGTAACTCCCAACCCATTCGCCTGCTAGATATCCAGTATTGAATACTCAGGGTCAGGAAAAAGATTTGAAAAATAATAATAAAACTTCTAGATACTCTGTATTCATGTTTTTATTCTCAAAACCTGAAGAGTAAATTCTAGGAACAACAGAGATTAAGAGCAGGATATACTTATTGAGGACAGAAAGGTAGTTTCCTTGGGGGAAAGCAAGTTTCTATGAGAGACAGAGGGGATCCTGAGAGCACTACTGAGGACCCCGTTTCTCGAAGGCATCTTACAGAGCAAAACCCTGAGTGAGGCAGATCGAAGGTGGGAGAACTACAATCAACTAATAAGATTACAAGTAGAGTCACCTAGGTCACAGTGATCCAGTGGGACATGTAACGGGACCGTGAAGTACACAACTATGGTGACCCAATAAGATTATACATACAATTGCTTAGGCAGTAACAGTTAAATGGGGATCAAGTGGAGAAGCAAGCATACGTGAACCAAAAAGGCCTTTTTCTGGAGGAGGGAGGCCAGTGACACTTTCTGGCCCCTCACTCAAGGTGATTGATACCTATTTAGAATATTAATTACCACTGTTCATTCTCAGGGAAGTGTGTGGGTGTAGGCATTCCATCTTTTGTCCTGAGGTCTGGCCTTCAATGAAAGCACCTCCACAAGGGCAGTGTATTCCCAGTTTCTGCGCTGACTCTTGAGGGTGTAGCCCCGTCTTGACTGACTATAATATTTCTACCTAATTTAGCTGTCTACAATACTATGACCAACAAGTATTTTCTGTAAAGAGGCTGCCAATAGCAAATAATTTCAGCTTTGTGTCCCAGTTCAGCCACTGTAACCTGGAAAGCAGCCACATTGGTAGATGCCTTTAAAAGAATTCATTGGGGGCTGGTGAGATGGCTCAGCGGTCTAAAGCACCTACTTAGAACAAGCTTAGCAAAGCATCAGGGACCGCGGTTCAATCCCCAGCACCACATGCCAGCCAGCCCCGCCCCCTGGTGGACTGAGCTGGCCACACACACACACACACACG
>NW_004524867.1:126978-130574 GCF_000260255.1 Octodon degus | reverse complement strand
AAAAAAAAAAAAAAAAAAAAACGTACTTTACCAAAACAAATGATGCTACTTTTACTCCAATTACATTCAGTCCCACTTTATTTCACATTACAGCGTATTTAATATACTATCTCCCATTAATCACTTTAAATCAGAGGTGGGCCGCCAGGCCAATTAATTTTCAGTTTTGTGTTCTTTCTGTTTTCATTCAGTAAAGAGGAAAAGTAAGATCATGGTGTCTAAGAGAATTGTATCAGAACTTTTATAGATGGCTCCTAATTAATTACTCCTGAAGGTCCAACAGTTACATATATATTTACCAAAAGATTATGCCATGTGTCATACTGCTCATTAATGAGAACTTCCAATCTCGCATAACATACCCAGTCGCACTGGTGCAGATTAGCAAATTAAAAGCATACGGATTGATTCTGGCTTGTGTAATCTACAATCAGAATGGACAGATTCGTTACATTAGTTCTTGACTGCCTTGGATAATCAGTCTTACGGATGCCTGCTGTAATTTTTTCTTCACCAGGTCTCGTGATGTTCTTTAAAGCACATACTAACTTATGTATTTAAACTATTTAGCCTGCCTGTTTTGACAGAAAGATATTGTAATATGGCTGAGAACTTTGAGAATGATTGGCTAATGAGATTAAGCGGATGGAAATTTCGGACATAGTGAGAAAGCCTCACACACCAGTGCCTCAACAAAGCCTACGTGAGGCAAAGCTTTGTTTTGAAATGCAGTACTGGGGAAGGTTTACCGTAATTCAACAATATTTAGAATCTTCTCCATCCAGGGTTTATTGGGTTGAAGGAGTGCTGAGGGAGAAAGGAACTAAGAGCTAAAGTTAGCCAGCATTCCACAGTCCTGTTGTGATTGTTTTTTGTTTAATGAGAATTTGAGAAAGTGAAGACAGACAGTGATGGGTAATAAATTCTTTTGAAAATCAGCACTTGCCTTTCTTTTGAAAGCTGAGGGTGGTTTACTAGAAGAGTGCTTTACCCCTGAGCCACACCCCCAGGCCTCAAGGCTTCCATTCAGAAAACAGGAACTGCTCAGAGCACGCTCCCTGGGGAGCCAGAAGGGGCGACTCCCCCTGGGGAGATCTGCCCGTGGTGCGGAGATTTCTTTTGTTATTCTTGCAGCTGCGAGGAAACCCAGGGCCTTGTGCCTGCGAGGCAGCCTTGGCCACTGAACCCCGCCCCAGTCCTTGGGCAGATATTCTTTGGGTATCACAGCAGGAACGTGCTACTGACATCTAGTGGGTAGAGGCCAGGGCTGCTGCCAAGCGTCTTCCAGGGCACAGGACGATCCTCCCTCCCTACAAAAGCAACGACCAGCCCCTCCATGCCCATCGTAGGAGGTTGGCAGGGATGAGGCTCAGCGGCAATGATGGAGAAGACACATAGCTCCTAAGCCGCTAGATCGCCCATGTGCAGTTTCTGTCTCCCGAAATCGAGGAATGAACTCCAAGGAACAAGGGAGGCTAAGAGTGGAAAGGTTTATTGAGAGAGAGAGCTCCTGGAAAACAGCAGGGGTCTCCAAAGTGGGTTGCCAACCCAAACGGGTTGGCAGTTCTCTAAGAATGTTTTATAGAATGAAATCAGGAGGCAGGTACGAAACAGGAGGTGAGCGCAATGCGGGTAAAACTGCAAACAACCAATAAGATTTCAAGTAGGGCCTCGTGGCTAATATCCCAATGAAAGAAACATTCCCACGACTATTCCAGTACAGAAGCAGGTCACATAGCAAGGGTGCGTGGGAAAGACACAGGAATTCTTAGGATGGGTTAGGTGCAGACGCTCTGGACCCGGTGACACCAATTTAGTGTAACTCCAATTTGCTGCTTGGAGTGGTTGATGCACTGTGTCAACTTGGCTGAATTGGCTCCCAGTTCCAGGCGTGCCCGGGCAGGGCCCACCCTGAGGCACGACTGGTTCCACCATTGGGCGCTATTAGGCCAGCACTGGTGATACAGGGAGAAAAACTGGTCTCGGGTGGGTGACCTCCAAATGATACAGGGAACCTCCAAATGACATAGGGAAAAACGATCTCCCGACCGGACCTGCACGAGTTTGTGTTCTCTAAAACCGAAGAATGAATTTTAGGAACAAACGGAGGTTATGAGCAGAATATAGTTATTGAGAGAAAGAAAACTCCTGTCCAAGAGAGGGACAGGAGCAGGGCCCAAGCGGGTAGTTCTCCAGGAAGCTGTCTCTTCCAGGGACTTTTATAGTGTAAAACCATGTGGGGCTAAGGTAGAGAGAATGGGAACTCGCTTAGGTGGGCAGGAGGTAGGACAAAACTATGGTCAACCAATGGGATTACAAGCACCATTGCTCAGACAAAACTGATTAAATCCAGTAACAAATGGGAAAGTGAGTCACGTAGCAAGCGGCCATGAATATGGGATAGGGTCTCTCCCTGTTGGGGGTTGGAATGCGGGACAGGGTCTCTTTCTGTTGGGGGTTGGTCTAGTGACTCACTTGAGTCCGAACCTATTTAGAATATCAATCCCAGGTGCTACTCTTTTAGCATTTGTTTGGCCTTTAGGTCTTAAGATCTGGCTCACAGCAGGAGCATCCGCCCCTCCCTCCCACAGCTGTAAGGCTTCTCCTCTTCTGTGCTGTCTCCCTTGAGGGCCTGTCCCTGTCCCACTGCCTATAATATTTGTATCTAACTCAGCTGCCTGCAGTACTGGGGTGTGATTGGTTCCACCCTAGAGCGCGATTGGGCTTGCCCTGCGGTGCAGTTGGTTCCACCCTAGGGTCATGGACCGCCCCAGAGTGACTCAGCACAAAATGTGTATATAAAGGAGATGAGAAAGGCTTCCTGACCTCCCTGCCCCACTTCCTTGGAGAAGTCCCAGGCTTCGGAGGAGCTTGGTCTTTGCAGCTGGGCCACTTCTTCACAGTGGAGTGCCGGTCTTCACAGTGAGCACAGAAGGAAGAGAGGGGCTTGATGGACTCCCAGCTGCTGCTCCTCCTCTGCTCTTCATTGTCGCCTACTGCCACGAACTGCTGTCGTCTGCCTTGGAGCCAGCGGAGTATGAACTGAAACCTCCACAAACTGAGCTAAGTCACCCTTTCTGGCCTTCATTTTGGGTGTTGGGTATTTGTCCCTCCAACAAGTGAAAAGGAAGACACTGCTTACCCCTTAGGGAGGCACGTAGGTCTGGTTGCTGCATGTGTGGCTGAGGCCTGGTCTTCAGATGTGCGTCCAGCCACAGTGCTGATGGCTTGATTTTCTACTGTCTTCCTTGGGAGCCCAACCCCCCTCTCTGACTGTATATTAATTTCTGTATGTTACTATATATTAACTTAATATTATTATTATTACTATTATTATTTTGTGTGTGTGTGGAACCGGGGATTGAACTCAGGCCCTTGTGCTTGCCAGGGAAGTGCTTATTCCACTGAGCCATCTCCCCGGCCCCTTAATATATTATTAATATATAAACTGTATATTTATACCAACTTAGCTGTCTGTAATACCAGATGCTTACCTGCATGTGTGAGGCACATGCACTTAAACATGCAAAAAGCTAGTGTCAGGGCCAGGGAGATGGCTCAGTGGAATAAGCACTTCCCTGGCAAGTGCAAGGGCC
>NW_004524867.1:125304-125856 GCF_000260255.1 Octodon degus | reverse complement strand
CCAGCCCCCCTTTGGTGTTTTAAATAACATATGTCATTTGTATTAGGCAATAACAGCAATGCTACCATAAAATAACAGGCATTTTTTTTAAATTCTGAGAGACTTAGAGTTACTAAAGATCGTTAAGTGAACATTTAAAATAGCATGCAATTTTAGGTAAGTGCAATAACTAATTAAAAACAAGATTTTCAAGCATCGTGTAATATTCCCTAAAGTTAAATATTTCCGGAGAAATTGAATTGGTGATTAAAATCCAAGGAAGAAAACATGATGGAAAATCTCACTCCAAAAGAATTTTCTCAGGGATTTTAATTAATTGCAACAGACATAAAAGGGCCACATTAGACTGAATGTTTTGAAGCATGACATGAGGGGTGTTAGGGACTTCTTGCTATCTTTAGAACTGAGGAGGGAACCCAGGACCTCAAGGGTGCTAACCACACCCTCTACCACTGGGCTCCACCATGGCTCTGCAGCTTAAGTTTTACAAATCTTTCATTGGTTTATGCTTGTGATACCTAATGAGCCAATTCATCCTGGGATACTGGGATA
>NW_004524867.1:120315-123564 GCF_000260255.1 Octodon degus | reverse complement strand
AAATGCTTATTCCACTGAGCCATCTCCCCAGCCTCGATCTTTTCTACTTCCCTTCCCATCCATCTCCCCCCATCGCCATGTCTTCTTTTGCTCCACAAGACCTACCTCCCTTACAGTCCTGTTTTTAGATAGTCTCTAGTGGGCCAGACAGATAGGCCAGCTCAGTGGACTAAAGCTCTGCTTAGGCAGAGCGCAGCAGCAAGGGTTCTCTTCCCTGTGGGCTGCCGGGTGCACTGAGACGGCGATTGAGACTGGGCACAGTGGTGCGCACCTGTAATCCCAGCTCCTGGGAGCCTGAACACAGGCGGATCACTGCAAGTCTGATCTGCATAGTGAGACCCTGTAGACCCTGTACTAAGATAGAATAAATAATAAATAGTCCCTAGACACAAGCGCAGAGAAGAAGCCCTTCCTCTCAGAAGGCCGTGTGGCCTTTTCTGTCTTATGTGGTCCAAAAGTGTTTTGACCAGCAACTTTTTAAGCCTGGATTACCAGGCATTTGTGATACTAAAGGCTTTCGAATCATTGCCAAGTGAAGGAACTAAATAATATTGTGATGCACTGAAATAAGGCCAACTGCAAAAAAAAAAACAAAGGCTTTTGCATTGTCAGACTTAAAAGAATGATTCTTCCGTCCAAAGGCTTTATTGCATTTCCACATTTAAATATTCATATGTGAATTTAACATATATTCATAATCCTGTTCTTCTGAGAAAGCAAAGGATGTATTTATCTATGACTGAAATGGTTCTGGCTTAGAGAAATTCAAGGGCCATAAAGAAAGCCAGGGCCGCAGAGCGACGATAAGGAAATGCAGCACAAGATGGCAGTGTTGCTATCCGTGAGTTGCCCGAGGTCGAAACACCACTGGGCAGGCAGAACATGCACGCACACACACACACACACACACACACACACACACACACACACGCGCACACACGCACGCACACACACACACACACACACATGCACACACAGAACAGCCTCCCTGTAGAGAGACAAGTTAGGTAAGAGAGACCAAAAATTTATTAATAATATAGAATTAATTCTGACAAGGAATAAAAGGGAAAGTGAAGAAAAAACTAAACAAAACTGAAAATAAAAAAGCAAATCGTAGGATATCAGCTAATTATGGATTAATTCAAGTTTGTTTTTTCTCTAAATAACAAGCTATGTAGCTTTATCTGAATCTAATATTTCTTTTTCTTTTTTTTTTTTTTTTTTTTTGGTGGAACCGGGGATTGAACTCAGGCTCTTGTGCTTGCCAGGGAAGCACTTATTCTACTGAGCCATCTCCCCGGTCCCTAATGTTTCTAATGTTGATGGTTAATACACATATGTAAATGTCAACATGTCATCATCTACATAAAAATCCACGTATCCATGCAGGAAAGCATTATCATTTGGGGGAACATACATGTTCTATAATTCACTGCAGAAATACTGTGTATACTCTATTTTTAAAGATAACCTGAAAAATTTATCTATACAAAGCCAGGAAGACCTGCTTCTTCCAAGTTGTGTTCAGTTAAATGACTGAAAATAAATCTGGGCTTTACTTAGTCATTTCTTCTCTAAAAGCATATTTCTACCTGCCCAGCTCTAAAAAGCAGAACAGAGAGAAGGAAGCAAGCAAAGTAGGTCATGAGACATGCATCCCTATAATCCCAGCAACTGGGGAGGCTGAGGCAAGAGACGGTGATTTGGAGGTCACACTGGGCAATTTAGTGAAATCCTGCCTCGCGATACAGAAAAAGAGAGAAAGAGTGAAATTATCTGATATAGCATAAATTCGATATAGTAGGTGCTCATTAAACCAATAATCATCATGATTGGTTCATTTAGTTATTACTTCTTGTCAAGTAGAACTCTCTTTAAAATGGGAATGCCTCACATGAGTCCTTCAGTAAAAAGGCTTTCTCTCAGGAAGTGAGGAAGCTTCTCACTCCTGCACCTTCTCCGTCCAGAACAACCCATGCCATTGACACAGAGTAGCCAGTTGTACCTTTGTTTTTTCTTTTCTTTTTCTTTTTTTTTTTTTCATTTTGTGCCCATTATCTCTTCCTTCCTAAGTAGATTCTAAACATTGCTGTCAACTATCAGGTAGAAAAGAGAGGAGCCATTATTTTAGCACTCGGTTTTCAATGCTTTCAGTATCTGTCTAGCCTTGGAAGAAACATGTACATTTCTTTCTCCTGAGCTTATTTTACAGTGCAAGACCTGGGGGTGTGAGTAGGAGCCTTTGTCTAAACCATGGGGCAAGTTTCCTCAGGATTTGGCAAGGGTGGGCTGTCCCTGGGCACCACCTACTTGCTAACACCCCATGTTTCTCATGCACATTCTTCTGAGAGAAAACGCAGAAGCCACGAGCTGTGCAGAGGTTTGATGGTCATAGATAGGTGCGAGTTTCCATCTGTCAGGAAGGTTTGCATGGGAGCACAAAGCCCAGCTTGGCCACACGTGTCTTGGGTATCAGCTGGGACCCAGAGGGGAAGCAGCCCAGAATCCATTTCTTCTCCATCTCAACTTGTCCCAGGCCTCTGCCTTCAGGCTCCAAATAGCCATCTTCTCCCCATCCCTGTGAGCCCACTCTGGATTTCCTGGGACAGAGCTGGTCCTGGGCTTTGCTCTCTATTTATTTCAGGCATTCAGTATGAAATCCAGAGCTTGCCCTTTTCTAGTGATAAGCGTCATCTTCACCACCTCCAATATCACCAACATCACTGTCCCATCAGGTTAAGTGTTTCCTCCTTGTAAATTGTTTCCCAAAACCCATCACGAGCTCTGGGGACCACATGTGCCCCAGACTTTCCCTGGTGACAGTGCTGCAGATATGACAGCCCCCATCCCAGGCTTTCAAAGACCGAACCTGCCCTCCAGCCTCCGAAGCACATGGCATTTTCTCATCAATGCAGAGATCAGATAGCAGAGCGCAGAGAACCCAAACCCAGCTGTTCCTACTTGGATACCACCATGGACCAAGGGTCATATTTTACCCCAGTCATCTGGCTCTGGAGGAGCTTGGTGTAGGCAAAATAAAGCCAACCTGACTGCTTCCGATAAATGACCTGAATCCAAGTGGCTCTAGCGTCAAGCAAATGGCTCCTGTCCCTCCTGTCTGCGGGGGTTCTGCTTCTCATGTAAGGCAGCATGGCTTTCTTTTTTTAAAATTAATTATTTATTTATTTGTGTGTGTGTGTGTGTGTGTGTGTGTGTGTGGCCAGCTCAGCCCACAAGGGGGCGGGGATG
>NW_004524867.1:117760-118940 GCF_000260255.1 Octodon degus | reverse complement strand
AAATAAAAAAAAAACCACAACACTAAAATATATGCATATATGTTTTTCCTATGAATTTTGCATACTTCTATTTGTAATCTGGACAACTAGTTTGAAGACAACAACATGCAATACAAGAACCATGGTTGAGGGGCCAGGGAGATGGCTCAGTAGAATAAGCGCTTCCCTGGCAAGCGCAAGGACCTGAGTTCAATCCCCAGTTCTAAAAAAAAAGAACCATGGTTGCATGCACAACCCTCTCAAGCCCCCTCCTACCCCTCTCTTGGACAGTAGTTTTCTTTCCCCTATAAATATATTCTGCTAAAAAAAAAAAAAGCTATGGTTGCATTCCTATCATTTTGTTTAGTGAAATTCTGAGTGTGTGTGTGTGTGTGTGTGTGTGTGTGTGTGTGTGTGTGGTACTGGGGATTGAACTCAGGACCTTGCACTTCCCAGACATGTTCTTATTCTACTGATCTATCTCCCCAGCCCTCTGCATGATTTCTAATGAAGGATTATTTTTTTACTTTTTTTTCTTCTCTTAAACAAATTTGTTGTGGTGTCATTGAACAGCCAATTGAACCAGAAAGTTGTAGTTCAGTTTCTCAGAAAACATATCTGTCTGCCTCAGGTTTGGCACCAGAGAGCTAGCCCGCTGATGAAGCACAGTGACCACCTGTCTCCAACCCAAGTTATGCCAGGTCTCAGAGCCACAGGAGGTTCTCGGTCACCAAGCTCTTTCCTGAGGTGGCCCTTGTCAAGCCAGGAAATATGTTCTATACTCAGTGTGGTTAGTGGGCTCCAACCCAAGCGTTCCAGCTGGAAGAAAGTCCCCTCCATGCTAGGCCTCATGACCAGAAGCTGTCCTTTTTGTGCCTTGCTCCTTTCCCACCAATGCTTGGAGCTGTTTCTTGCCAGCCCCCACTAATTTTCAGAGAATCACAAAGGAGCAAAATATTCCTGGAGGGTTCAGAAGCAAACTCATGCCAGGATGACAAGTGGAGACTTGTTTGTACAAGAAAGTTTATTACTAGGAAAATGTGCAAATGCAGCCCAAAATAGACAGGCCAGGGTCATAGAACTCTAGGCAGCCTTTGTCTAGTCTCACCCACTACTGAGGTTTTCCTGTTTCCATGTGGTTTTCCTTTGGTGTAGCATTATAAATCAAACCACTGTCCCAATTTGCCCAGAACCATCTAAC
>NW_004524867.1:113252-116440 GCF_000260255.1 Octodon degus | reverse complement strand
TCCTGGAGGGGCGAATATGCCCGTCCAGGCACCGAGCCTCACACACTGCTTCAGACGCCTCTTCACTGTTCATCTCAGCTCTCCTTCCTTTTAAATTCTCCTCAAAGTTACCTGAGATCTCCCACAGGAACTAAAACACACAGAAGCGCTTGGTTCCTGCTTGTTCTTTTTCTACCTAAACTTTGTTTCCAGGTGTATGATTTAAGTTGTAAAAGAAGTCAGTTAGGGGGTCCGAGTAAACACAGGTTTAATGGCCCTTTTTCAAAGACACATTGAGTTTTTTCTTTTGTTATTATTATTAATTTTAATCAGGTTTTTAAATTATTATTACTTCTTTTGTGGTACTGGTGATTGAACTCAGGATCCTGAGTTTGCCAGGCAAGCACTTATTCTACTGAGCTATCTCCCCAAGCCCTAATCAGGAATAATCCAACCTTTCCTTGCTTCGTGTATGTTCAGACTCTGTCCGCTTTGCCAGAATAGTCACGTGCTTTTAGCAGTTACATGATTTGTATCTCTAAATGCCTCATTGTCTTAGTTACTTTTTACTCATTCCTGGAACAAATACCGAACACTCAAAATGAAGGAAGGAAAGGTTATATTTAGCTCTCAGTTTGTGGAGGTTTCAGTTCATACTCCACTAGCTCCAAGGCAGATGACAGCAGTTCATGGCGGCAGAAAACAACGAAGAGCAGAGGAGGAGCAGCAGCTGGGGCGTCCATCAAGCCTCTCCCTTCTATGCTGACTGCGAAGACCGGCACTCCACTGCGAAGATTGGAGCTCCGCTAAAGTGGCCAGCTGTGAAGATCAAACTCCTTCCAAGACTGGTACTTCTCCAAGGAAGCAGGGCAGGGCCGCCAGGCAGCCTTCCTATACTTTTTGTGTTGAGTCACTCCAGGATGGCCCATGGTCCTAGGATGGAACCAATCGCACCCCAGGGCAGGCCCAGTCGTGCTCTAGGGAGGAACCAATGACACCCCAGTGCTGGCCAATAGTGCCGCAGGGTGGGCCCTGACTGCCTGCAATGTGGAGCCCCACACCCAAACTGCCAGAGCTGATTCAGCCAAGTTGACAGCACGTATCAACTACCACAATGCACCCCTTGTCAACTTGGCAATTAGACATATACTTCTTTAAGCCAATTTTCAGGTAAGTAGACATGCTTAAACATTTTACAACTTGAACATTGTACAACATTAGAACCATGGCATGTAGGCCCTGGCCCTCCAAAGACCCATGCACATCCCTTTATGCAAAAGACATTTTAGTCCATCTCTAAGAGTTGCGAAAGTCCTAACAGTTTCAGCATTGCTGAAAAGTCCAAGTTCCAAGCCTCCAAGATCTAAGGCAAAGTCTTAGCTGTGAGCCCCTGTACAAATGAAAAGTTAAACACTTCCAACACGCAAAGGCACAAGACAAGCCCTGCCATTCCAAAACGTACACCCAGCAGCATACGAACATTTGGGACCAAGTCCAAAGTCTAGAAGGGCAAACATTAAGTCCTGTAGTTCCCTGTGAAACAACCAAAGTAACAAGCTGTGGGCTCCAAAAGCCTTACGTGGCTCTACCCCTACAGCTCTTCTGCTGGTAGCTTCTACAGCTTTTCTCCAGGCCTGCTTTGCTCCCTTTTTGTAGCTTTCCTCAGACTATGCACCTTCTTGGCTTTTTCAAACTTCTGAGTTTCCTTTGAATAGGCTTCTCACTCACGGTTTTACACACTGTCCTCTCAAGGGCCCACTGCCTGGCCTGCCAGGCCTTCTGAAATCTAGGTGGAAGCCTTCTTAACCTCAGAGCTCCTGCATTGTGCCTGCGCGTATAAACAATACGACGAGGATGATGCTAAGGTCTGCAGCCAGCTGGAGCAGTAGCCAGCCTTCCTTCTCTCTTGGCTGGTTCCGCCAAGTTGACACAATGTACCGACTACCCCACTCATGAAAATTCTTCCACTGGTGTCCTACCTTCTTACGCTCCTACTCATTTGTTAAATATTGTTTAACCCTTCTATGGTCTCCTAGTAAGACTTCCCTACTAAACTGTACAATGTTGCACTTTAATTTGTACCTAGCAAGCTGTAGGTGCACCCTGAGTGATTGTATTAATACCATAGAAAATATCCATAACTGTTTTAGATGAGAAGAAGAGCCTAACAGTCAACACTAGAGTATTTCAGTAACCCTGACACTGGTTAACATTCAATGTGGCATTTCCTTTGAACATTTTAATATTATTTCAACTTCCTGTTTTTATATCCTTGCTATTAAAAAAACAATGCAGTTCTGTGTAATCTGGCATGTGTATTTTAAGATATATGTAATACCAATACAGCATGTGCTAAGTTGCGAAAGAATTTAATTAGACCATCAGCATGAGCTATGGTTCAGATGAACAGTGATTCACTGCTTCAAACCCTGCCAACCCCACTCACAAGGGGCAGCTCTGCAGTACATACTAAGAACCTTAAAATGGATAATACCCTTCATTCCAGCAATTTCTATGAAATTCATGTCTAGGAAGGAAACCTAATGAAACAATCAAAGACGTACACCCCCAAGTAGCAACACCCAATGATGCACATCATTGATAGCTAAAACAGTGAAAATCGAAGACAACCTACAAGTTCAAATACAGGAAAATAAACTGTGATAAGTACATGTCATGAATTATTATCTTTGCCAGCTTTCGACCACTGCAGTGAAGTCCCTGAGACAAACAATGTAAAGGACAAAAGGTTTATTTTGACTCAGGATTTCTGAGACTTCGGTCCACAGGCTCTTGTTCTGAGTTCTGTGGTGAGTGAGAAGCATCATGTGGAAGGGCTGGTGGAGGGAAGCTTTTCACCTCATTGCAGCCAGGAAGCAGAAAGACAAGGAAAGAGGCAGAGAGGAAAGGGCCAGGGCCAAGCCATACCCTAAAAGGCCTATAGTACAGCCCACCCCCTCATCTAGTTCCATCCCTACAGTGCCTTAATTTAACAGTAATGCCACAAAATACTGATCTAGTCTCTTTCCCAAAGCCCCCAGCACATGGCCTTTGGGGGACATTTTAGGTCAAAACCCCAACAACTCTCAAGTAAAAGTAAAATTTAAAAGCAATAAGTAAAGTAGGGCCAGTGAGATGGCTCAGTGGTCTAAAGCACCTACTTAGAACAAGCTTAGCAAAGCACAGGGACCGCGGTTCAATCCCCCAGC
>NW_004524867.1:108783-112152 GCF_000260255.1 Octodon degus | reverse complement strand
TTTTTTTTTTGGCGGAACCGGGGATTGAATTCAGGCCCTTGTGCTTGCCAGGGAAGCACTTATTCCACTGAGCCATCTCCCCGGCCCCCCTCCTGTGACTTTTATTCTTTATGATTTTTATGTTATGATTTTATGAGCTCTTCCAAATTGTCTACAATGAATAAATATTGCTTTTAAATGCAAAACTGCTCCCTATGAAATATCTGAGGTACATGACAGATTTATGGCATTTGTTTTTAAATATATACAGAGCTAAGAGCCAACAAATATACTTCTAAGGCTATATTAATATGCACATGTTCACGAGAACCATACACAATGAGATTCAAAGCATTTTGGGGAGTGACTGTTTTGGAACTAGCCACAGGTCAAACAGTGTTTTGAGTCTACTAAATGCCCCTGAGCTATATATTTTATAATGGATAATTTTATGTTATGTGAAATTCATCCTCATGAGTAGTATAAATTTTTAAGTAAAAGTGTATTCAGGGTGTTCAGGGTCTCACTGCTAGATCGGACTCATAGCAATTCTCCTGTTTTTTGGTTTTCGGGTTTTTTTGCGGAACCGGGGATTGAATTTAGGCCCTTGTGCTTGCCAGGGAAGCGCTTATTCCACTGAGCCTTCTCCCCGGCCCGATTCTCCTGTTTTCAGCCTCCCAGACTCTGGGATTACAGGAGTGCACCAGCTCACCCAGTCTCAATCGTTGTCTCAGTGTGCCCTAGGGGGTGGGGCAAGCACGGCATGCCGGGGATCAAACCCTGGCCACTGTGTCTGCCTAAGCAGGTGCTTTAGTCCACTGAGCTATCAGGCCAGCCCTATGAAGAAAGTCTTTAATGCCAATCTGGGTGTGGGAATTTCTCTAGAATTGGTCCACAGCATTTTCGTGGAACTTATAGGGAACCAGAGGGACCTAGAGAACATTTTTCTCCCCCAATGAAATGATCTTTTTCACAGATAATTTTGCTCAAGTAAAATATGCCTCTTGGGTTTGTTAGTAGCAGCTTTGTATTTGTTCTTCTAAAATACAGAATATATACTTACAGATACTTTGAGACCTGTGTATTTGACTATGGCATTTTTAAGGGTTCAGTTTGATTGTCAGCTTGCCTGGCTTGAGAAACACCCAGCAGATCCGTAAAGCGCACTTAGCCTGATCTCTGATTCTTTCCTCTTCTCCTGTTCTCTGTTTCCTACATGCTATAAAGTGAGGAGCTTCCCTACACCACACCTCTCTCTCTCTCTCTCTCTCTCTCTCTCTCTCTCTCTCTCTCTCTCTGTATTTTAGTAAGGGTCCCCAGGGTTTACAGGGTTTTGGTACATAGATCAAACTCATAGTGATCCGCCTGTGTTCAGCCTTCCAAGAGCTGGGATTACAGGTATGTGCCACCACACCCAGTCTCAATTGCCGTCTCATCACGCCCTGGGGGTGGGACCAGCACAGCAGGCCCAGGGATGGAACCTCCCACCTCTGCATCTGCCTAAGCAGTCACACCTTTCTCTAATACTGTTTCTTCTGCCTGAGAGCCGGCTGATTCTGGACTGAACCCTTTGAAGTCAGGAGCCAAAAAAAAAACATTTTTCTTTCCCTAAATTATTATTCTCAGGCACTTGGTCACAGCAATACAAATCTGGCTAATACAGAGTTTTCTCATTTTCCCCTCAATTTGTGTGACATCTTCAAATTCTCTGAAACTTAAAAACTCTCCTGGAAAGATGTCCTCCATAGTATCCTAAATCTCTTATGTATATCAGTTAAGTTAGTTTTTTTGTATGTGTGTGTGTGTATATGTGTGTGTGTGGCCAGCTCAGCCCACCAGGGGGCGGGGGCTGGCTGGCATGTGGTGCTGGGGGATTGAACCGCGGTCCCTGTGCTTTGCTAAGCTTGTTCTATGTAGGTGCTTTAGACCACTGAGCCATCTCTCCACCCCAGTTAAGTTAGTTTTTGATGCGCACATTGTGCTGTACTTAACGCAGTCATTGTATCTGCTCAAGGCTAAACCAGTATCGTTGCATGAGGTTAATCTTCCCATATAAACAGGTAGAATGTTTCCATTAATACAATGCAACAAATAACAGTGATGCTCTTCCAGAGTGAAATTATGTAGGTTATTCAAGTTGAAATACTTTTCTGGATTTTATCAAGTGCTGTATCTTTTTTTTTAAACCTTTGCTGAAAATACTTCCTGCAAAGCATCTAGAGCTGTCAACATTACAGACAAAGCTACAAGCACAAAATTATAATCAACAATTTTTTAGGCAGCCTAAAGGGAACTGAACAGAGTATTTTTAAATTGTATTATTACTAAAACTAAGGTTTCCTTTCGTATGTAACTTTTTTTTTTTTTTTTTTTTTTTAGCACAGGGTCTACAGGGTCTCACTAGACAGATCAAACTCATACTGATTCTCCTGTTTCCAGCCTCCCAAGCACTGGGGTCACAGGCACACACCACCGAGCCCAGTCTCAGCCACCCTTTCAGGGTGCCCTGGGGTGCGGCTTGCATGACACACCAGGGATTGAACCCCAGTCCCTGTAGCGACCTAAGCAGGTACTTTAATCCACCGAGCTGGGGCCTGGGAGATGGCTCAGTAGAGTAATTGTTTCCCTGGCAAGTGCAAGGGTCTGAGTTCAATCCCCCGTTCCGGGAAAAAAAAAAAAAAAATCCTGTGAGCTATCTGGTCAGCGCTAATATCTTTCAAATAAATATTTCCCACTAAAATTCCTTATAAGCTTTATCAGTACTATGAAAGTTATCATGTATATGTATAGTAAATGAAACCAAACCGGTCAAAAACTGATTTATTATATCTAATAATGTATTTCACTAGATCTTAACATTTTTTATTTTTATTTTATTTTATTATTTTATTATTTATTTATTTATTTGGTACAGGGTCTCGCTACACAGCTCGGGCTCCCAGTGATCCTCTTGTCTCGGCCTCCGCAGCAGTGGGATTGCAGACCTGCAGCCCCATACACAGTTCTGGCGGCTGGCACAGTGTGCCCGGGGTTCTGGGTCTGGCAGTAATAATTAATAATAATAATGATATAGACTAATGAGCTATAGCCAAGCAATAAAATATATGAGTGATCTGTAGTAAAAAAATAAATAAATAATGATATAGAACTTCAAAACAAAATGATAGGAAAGGGGGCAACTGTTAGCAGTGCTGGTCATTTACTTGCCATTCCAGTATTTATCTTATGTTTTACTCTTAGTACTTCTTTGCTATCATGAAAACATTTTCTGAGTTCAATTGTTTGGAAACATTTAATTTTCTGAAGATTGCTTAATCTTAATTTTTGTTCTAAGATTTATACTGTATCTTTGACTTACAATTTATGTAAAAGACATTGTATGATATCTTC
>NW_004524867.1:98222-108313 GCF_000260255.1 Octodon degus | reverse complement strand
CAAAAAAAAAAAAAAAAAGGAAATTCACAATGCTTGTTATATTACACATTCTTACCTTCAAAGTATTTGTTTAGATTACCAGATATGGGTATGTAACATTGATTGAACAGTATAAACACTAACTGGTCCTTTCAATGCACTAATGGAAATTAGTAGTACAATTATGTTAGCTGTCTTGTATTACCTTCCTTCTTTCTTTTTTTTTTTCTTTTTTAAACTTTTATTGGTACATATTTGCAGTACATTCACTGTAAAGAATCAGTACATGTACATAACATATTACAAATCGTTCATTCTCATTGGTGTTTCATCATATATACTACAATTTGTCTTTTACCATTTGTGGACATTTAAATTAGGTCCTCCTTTTTTTTCCATAATTTCATTGAGAAACAAATGGCAATGAGACAGTTTCAAATCAAGTTGGTAGGACAGTTTCAATAATTAACACATTGCATACACTCTTCCTAGTGGCTAATTGCTGTACAAGATGTGGATATAATATCCTATTTACAAACGCCATTAGAACAAATCACTCTATTCATTAAGAGAATGTAACTATATATCTATCCTAACCACTGTGAATACACAGATACAAAATAGACATTCATCTGTATCCCCCCCTTTTTTTTAAGTTCTGTTATTTGAATATGAGGTGTGTAAACTCAGCAAAATATTCTAAAAGAGTCCAGTAGTTCATAATGGTATTGGGTCTTCCACTTGACTGGCAGTGTCAGAAACTGTTGACCTGACTCCCCTACAGCTCAACATAACAGCATGGCTTTACTTCTTATACTTCGTTTTTATACTTTTCTGCTGGATGGTTAAGACCCAGGTAAAACAGGACCTATGCAATAAGAGTTGTAGCTTTTGGGTCTGATATACCTTCCTTCTTTCTTTTCTCCTTTCCCCCAGTATTTTTATACAATTACTCAGCTACAAAGATAGATAAACTCAAAGCTTTTACAGGTAAGTGGATGCAACTAGACACCCTATTCATAATTGAAATAAGTCAGATCCTCATGTGTCAACATTGTATTGTCTCTTTAGTGTGAGAACCTGAAAGAGTAAATGGAATCTGAAAGATACAGTGGATATTGTGAAAGGGAAAGAAACTGCTCAAAAGCAAAGTCCTTGGCCTTTCATTTTCTTCATTCTTCTTGGGTCCTTATCAGCATGGGTTTCATGCTCCTGAGTGCTTTGAAGTCCTATTAACATGTTTCCTTGGTTGTGTGTAGCAAAATTATGCCGTTCACCATTTAGCTTCCTTAGCCAACTGTGTATTCTATTCTACACTCTAGGAAAACTGCAGTCTTGCATCTTATCTGTACCAGTCAGTGTTTATTAGAGAAACACATATAACACAAGGTATACAAAGGGCTACCGAGATAGCTTAGGCATGAGCAGGAACTGGAGTTTGATCCCCAGTACCACATGTGCTGGCCCCACCACAGGCATGCTGAGCCAGCCACTGAGACTGGGTGTGGTGATGCACACCTGCAATTCCAGTACTAGGGAGGCTGAAAACATGAGGATCACTATGAGTAAGGAAATAAATAATAAAAAATACAAGGTATACAAATATATAAGAATTTATAAGATTGTGGGAAGAGTGCAAAAGTTTGTATGTGCATTGGGAATCTAGAGGATCCATTCGAAAAAGATGGGAGACATCCTTCCTTCTCCATTTCCCACTTACAGAATTCTGGCAATAACCCTCCCTAGAATGGGCCTTCCACACTCAGAATGAGGCTGAGCCCATTTAGTTGGATGTTATTTACAAAAGGTGAGACAGTCAATCAACTATCACATTATCTGAGCTAAATAACATGGATATCATGAGCTATAAAAAGCATGTACTTGCCTTCTAGGTGAAAAGGGGCTTTCACTATAAATAATTACACAAGGTTTCTGTAACTTCAAACCTTGAATTCCTTCTTGGCACATTTTGCCCAAGATCCCTTCTCTACTCCCCCCCAAATGCACTACCACTCATGGGATGTTACCACACTGAACTAAGATTTTGGCACAACTAGAAATGCTATAGTTTTCCAAACACCTCTGGATAGAAATAATAATTGGCAAGTGGAAACACCAATCCCTTGGTTTCTGCGTCATAATTAACTCTGTTTCTTGGGGCAAGACATATATGGAGGCATGGTGAGCACTAAGATATTCAGAATAAGTAGAGCTTTTGGCAATGTGTACCTGGCACCATCCACATAAGTTGCATAGCCTGGCCCATTCTGGTCCCGGAATGTGAAGCTTTTCTTTGTTCCCCAAATTATGGCTAGACTCTAGACACAGCTTACATCTTATGTGCGCTACGCCCATGCTTTTTAGCTGCCCTGCTAAATCTAGGCTTTCCCTACTTATCATGAAGTGGCTTCCAGGGTACTTGAATTTGGAACACGTGCTTTAATTTCACTTCATTTAGAGCTGCTCCCCTTCGCAAATTTTGTGCTTGAGTGAAGACAGAAATCTCATTGTTTCTTGGGCAAGCGAGTCACACTCAGAGACCCAAGCACTTTCTTTGTCTGGAAAGCCCCCACTGTCCTCCCTTCTCTCATTTATAAACTCCTAAAAGACTTTCAGTCTTACTCCTAATTTGGTAGCATGGAATGCCCCAACTTTCCAAGGTAGAATACATGTAATTTTTGTCTGTTTCTGTTGTCATTTCTAAGTCACACTATTTTATACTTTAGGCATAACAGTGTTAGTCAGATTTCTGTTGCTGTTACAAACACCCAAGGTGGTCAACTAATAAAGAAAGATTTGGTTCATGGTTTTCACAAGTTTAAGTTTGTGACCGATCAACCCTGTTGCATGAGGGGCAGGGCACAGTGCCATGGTCAGGACCCTGTGGTGGAGCACAACCATTCCCCCCACGGCCAGAAAGTGAAAGGAAGAGGAACAGCTGGGCTGCCGCCACCTCCTTTGAGGACACTCTGTAATGTCTTACAGACCTCCCGCTATGACCCACCTCCTAAAATCTCCACCACTTCCCCACAGTGCCACCCTGGGGGAACACATGGCACACTTAACCAAACTATTCCAGGTGCTGAGTTACTTAGGAGACTGGTTACCTTCTGTCTCTGTGTGAGTCCTTGCTAATAGTAACTGCTCAACTTGGAGTCAGATAACATTCATTTGTGTGTTTGTTTGTTTGTTTGTTTGTTTGTTTGTTTGTTGGAAGTTACCAGGGATTGAACTCAGGACCTTGCACTTGAAAGACAGGGGCCTATTCTACTGAGCTATCTCCCTGGCCCTCTCAATTCGGAGTCATACTTAGCCAGAAGATATTATTCTCCTCCACCAACAATCGCATAGTAGACATATTATGGTGCCCGGATCCAAGGCACTAGAGATACAGTGGTGAAAAAGATGGATTTTTTTCTGCTTAAAGAATTCCCAGTCCAGGGGCTGGTGAGATGGCTCAGTGGTCTAAAGCACCTACTCAGAACAAGCTTAGCAAAGCACAGGGACCTTGGTTCAATCCCCCAGAACCACATGCCAGCCAGCCCCTACCACCTGGTGGGCTGAGCTGGCCACACACAAATAAATAAATAAATAAATAAATAGAAATTAAAAAAAAAAAGAATTCCCATTCCAGGGGCCGGGGAGATGGCTCAGTGGAATAAGCACTTCCCTGGCAAGTGCAAGGGCCTGAGTTCAATCCCTGGTTCCACAAAAAAAAAAAAAAAGAATTCCCAGTCCAGTATTAATAGTGTTTGGACAGGATATCATGTTTGCATCTTGTACGATCAATAACCACTATGAAGACAACAATATATGCAATGTATTAATTATTGAAACTGTCCTATTAATCAGTTTTGAAACTGTCTCATTGCCATTTATCAATAAAATTAATAAAAAATAGAAAAAACTTTAAAAAAAAGAATTCCCAGTCCAGGGGAGATAGCTTGGCAGTCTAAACCCCTGCCTGGCAGGCACAAAGACCCGAGTCCGATCCCCAGTTCTGCATGCTATGCTGGCCCTAGGACCCTGGGCACACTGTGCCACCCTTAAGCTGCCCTGGTGGCACAAGCCTGTCATCAGTGCCGCAAAAGCTAAGACAGAAGGATCACTACAAGTCAGAATTATGTAGAGACACCCTGTATCAAATAAAAAATAGAATTCCCAGCCCAGTAATGAAGTGATCAGTGAATGGTTACTGAGACAAGTGGTAGTTCTAGTTTTAGTTTGTTGAGGAATCTTCACATTGATCTCTATTCTTTTTCCTCCTAATACTACTGGGAGCTACAGAGGGCTACTTAACCCATGTATCTCTCCTAGGCTGGTTGCATCATCGTAATCACCTCTGGGAGAGGTTACTCACTATCACTCACCCATAGACACCTATGTACTGGAACGTGTACTAGTTTACATTTTCATCAACAATGACGGATTCTGTTTTCCCCACAATCTCACCAGCATTTGTTACTATTTAATTTCCTTTTTTCCCCCATAATTTTATTGAGAAACAAATAGCAATGAGACAGTTTCAAATCAAATTGGTAGGAAGTTTCAATAATTAACACATTGCATGCATTCTTCCTAGTGATTAGTTGCTGTACAAGATGTGGACATGATATCCTATTTACAAACACCATTAGAACAAATCACTCTATTCATTAAGAGAATGTAACTATATATCTATCCGAACCACTTTGAATACACAGATACAAAATGGACATTCATCTGTATCCCCTTTTTTTGTTAAGTTCCATTATTTGAATATTATAGGTGTGTAAACTCAGCAAAATATTCTAAAAGAGTCCAGTAGCCGATAATAGTATTGGGTCTTCCGCTTGACTGGCAATGTCAGAAATTGTTGACCTGAGTCCCCCACAGCTCAACATAACAGCATGGCTCTACTTCTCATATTTCGTTTTGTTACTATCTAATTTCTTGGTGACAGTCATTGTTTTGGGAATGGGGTAGAATCACATTATTATTTTAATCAGCATTTCTGTAGTGGCCAGTGATATTGAGCAGTTTTTCCTGTAAATATTGGCCATTTTTACTTCTTCCTCTCCTAGGTATCTTCCCAAAAGGGTTACAGATTTCCTATTACAGTTATCCATGCATACTTATATTTATAGCAGCACGACTCAAAAGAGGTAAATCTGGAAAGTCATCCATATATCTATCAACAGGTGTACGGTTAAAGAAAATGTGGTGTGTGCACACAATGGGTTACTATTGTGCCAGAAAGAAGGATAAAGTTGAGTCATTTATAGGAAAATGGACGCACCTTAATGAGACCATAATTTTTTTTTTTTTTTTTTGCAGAACCGGGGATTGAACTCGGGCTCTTGCGCTTGCCAGGGAAGTGCTTATTCCACTGAGCTATCTCCCTGGCCCCAGCGAGACCATAATTTTAAGTAAAATAAATCAAATACAAGAGCTTCAGTATTGCATGGTTCCTGTTACATGAGAAACCCAAGTTCTAAAGAGCAAAATAAAACAGAGAAAGGAGTATGGAGCTAGATGTTTCTCGAGTGTCAAGAGATGGAGGGGGAAGGAAGGAGCGAATTAAGGTGCGCTTTATACATATACCAACTCCACACATGGGATGTAATCATTATGTACCAAAAACATATGTTGATAAAAACAAATTAAAGGTAAATATATAAAAAAAAATGAATAGCTGTTGATTAAGTGTTTCTTTTTTTTTAATTTTTTTTTAAATTTTATTTATGTGTGTGTGTGTATGTGTGGCCAGCTCAGCCCACCAGGGGGCGGGGCTGGCTGGCGTGTGGTGCTGGGGGATTGAGCCGCGGTCCCTGTGCTTTGCTAAGCTTGTTCTAAGTAGGTGCTTTAGACCACTGAGCCATCTCACCAGCCCCTGATTAAGTGTTTCTAACATTTCTCCACATCACAATGGACTGGTTTCTGTGGCTATAGATGGAGATTCTCAGCTCAGGCTTCATGTGTGACAAAGATGGTTTCCTGTTTTGTGTGGTGGCTACTCGTGAGTTCCTCTGGCAATGGCCCATGGGACTCTCACCGCCCTGGGTGAACCCTTCCCATCACATTGAGCTGGGAGGTGCAGCCTGCCCTCTTGTGTCTCCAGGAAGCTGTTGTGCTCACCCAAAAACCACGACCTATTTCCCATCATGCCCTAAAACAAGCAGTAGTCACAGGAAGAGCACGAAGAACTTGAAGGCGTTAGGGCAAACTTTCTTTGGGTCTATGTATTAATTATTTCAAGCTAAAATCACTCTGAGGAACTGTAAATTCAGAAAGGACCACTTGAGTTGTCTTTCCTTATAGTGATAAGATATAAAAATCTTTTGGGAAGCAGATTGGTGCAGTGGTGTTTAACTATAACCCCAGCATCCTAGGATGCTGAGGCAGGACAAGACAAGATGGAGCCCAGGCTGGGCAACTTACAGACTGGTAAAACCTCATCTTAAAATTTAAAAAAAAAAAAAAAGTTAAAAATCTACAGAGAGGGGCTGGGGAGATGGCTCAGTAGGATAAGTGCTTGACTGACAAACGCAAGGATCTGAGTTCAATCCCCGGTTCCAAAAAAAAAAAAAAAAAAAAAAAAAAAAAAAAATCTACAGAGATAGCTCAGTCAGAAGGCCCTGAGTTCAATACCAACTAATATACACACACACTTTGGTTCCTTCACCTACTATGGCTAGAAAATAGTCCTGATCAGCAGACATTTTGTGCTTGGGGGTGCAATGAACTGAAATAATCAAATCCTTTGAGGTAACCCCCTGTTTCTCAATAACTGTTATGTCTCTGTCTACCTCTCTTAATAGCCGCCCAAGAATTAACCACTATAGCTCAGATATCCCTCTGTCCTGTGAACCCTCCACAGATTTATGGTTCCTTGTCTGAAGAACACACCCAGCTTTGGGCTGGGCAGGAGCTCAGCAGTTGAGCCCAGGCCTTGGCTTTCAAGCCCAGCACTTTCCCCAGAAAGTGTAAGGCATCTTGCCGTCTTCAGACAGCACTGCCTGTCTCAGGATATTCACATACCTCAGCTCTAATATGCTTTTCTCTTGTTAAGGATCCTTTCTGCTACCTGAATCCCTAGCTCCAACCAAGGAGCCCGCATAAGAGCTCCAGTAAGAGGACCTCTCCCTGGCCCCCACCTTCTCATTCACGCAGCTTGTGTGCTCTCATGGAGCCCAGGATCCTGATGTGGTCTGAGAGAACCCCTGGCCAGGTGTGCTGCTCTATGCCTACAATCCTGGCTCCACAGGAGGATCGTAGCTCATGACCAGCCTGAACAGCTCAGGGAGACACTGTCCCTGAACAAAACTTTAAAAGGGGCTGAAGATGGGGCCCACCATTCCTGTGTGCAGTCCCCACTACAGGAGGGCAGGGGTGCCTCTCGGAAGCTCCTTCCTCTAAGAAAGTGTAATAGTCTCAGTGCGCTCCAAACTGTATTTGAGCCAGGGAAATAGCTCAGTGGCTTAAGTGTCTGCCTGGCAAGTGCAACGTCCTGAGTTTGATCCCTGGTCCCAAATTCTATTTGATAAGAACCCACATGATCCTCTCTCTTGTCCTTTTGTATTGGACTGATAATTAAGGCTTTCCTTATAGAGGAGGCTATTCTTCCCACACCAGGTCAGTTCTCTCCCTTAGTGCTAACAGGAGAAACCCTCACCCATGAGCTGGTCTTCCAAACAGTGTTTTTTTGCTTTTTTTTTTTTAAGCAGAGAACACTGTGGTAACATCAACCATGCAGAAACACATTCTCTCTTCTCCCTGAAGCACCTCCCTTAGGCCCAGCTTCTTTCCTGAGCATTTTGAGGCACCTTGTACATTTAGAAATCATCTCCTATTGTGAACCCAAATGGGCACAGACCGTAGAAGATAATCATTTGCAAGTCCTGTAAAATGCTCACACATGGCCATAACTGCGCAAGCGCAATGTACATACATGCCACTTACACAGATGATAGAGTTTAGCATACACTCTCAGGAGGGCTGCGAAATAGTGACTATGCCTTTCATCCTTAAAAGGAAAAGCTTTTGTTTGAAAAGGGGGTGAATACATTCCCTCTAAGGGCCAGAATCCGATTCCCATCCAAGGGCTTTGATGAGATGCTAGACACAGCAAATTAAGCTCAAGGCTTTCCTACAAACAAGGATGAAGGTGGAGAGTGGAGAAGAATGACACAACAATTTAAAGTATCATTGATTTTTTTTTTTTTCCAAAACTACTCACATTGAGGCCAAAGATATAGCTCAGTGGCATAAGTGCCTGCCTGGCAGATGCAAGATCCTATGTTTGATCCCCACTACCGGGGGAAATCCCCCCCCCAAAAAAACCCAAAAAACCCTACTCACATTCAATTGTAATATACAGTTTTTAATTAGCCTAAGATTCCACGGGGAGGAAGAAGGATTGGAATAACATAAAGACTTGTTCCTAGTCAAAGGACTAAAGCAGAGAATGCTGACAGCTTACCTATTTACACAAAAGGACAACTGTGATAAAAACACATTGCTACAAAATACGAGAATGACAGCAATAACCAGGAGAGAACAGTTCTGCTAAGGTGGGCTGCAATCCCTCGGCTTTCTACAGATTCTTCTCCTTGTGCCCCAGGGCAAGCCAGCGGAGCCCAAACTCATCACTGTCAAATCTGCTATCGATATGTCACAGGATACTGGAAGAAATCAGGAAATACAAAACGCGCCGTCAATATGCCACATGATCTACCCAAAGCTGAAACCTGGAATGCGGAGGGAGACATTTTCTTGGCTCTCTTTCATCCTGAGATTATCCCTTTAGCTCTGAATCTAACGGCAGGACTCTATTACAGATAGAAAGAGACACCCTGCCACACCTCCCAATCCTGGAAATGCATTCTGGGCTTTCTCGAATCGAGTGCAACACAGCGCTGAGCTCGGTCTGTCTGTGCCGCGTCACCGTTTGTTACCACGGGAGAGGCTGAAGGTGACAGGGTGAGGCCTGCCTGGCTTGCTGCGCCAGCCGAGGATGATGAGGTCTTATGCCGTGCTTCCCCTGGGCTGCAGAACACTGCTTATTTATAGCCCAGTTCTGATGACTTGGTGGGTGTCTTAGTGCCCGTAATTATCTTTAATTTTGGAAATTGGCAGAGAAATGATTTTGCTACTAGTGCATTTTTGTATGCCAAAGAAACTGATAGAAGATCTCTAAGTCAAAAATAATTCATTCTACCATGCATATGTAATACACACACACACACACACACACACACACACACACACACACACACACACACATTTTAGCTGACAAAGTGGTGGAAAATCAATAGAACACTTTCAGATGAGAAAAGGTGTTGTTTTCTGTCCTGAAAATGTTAACATTCTATGGGACAATTATTTTGTTATTGGGTGAAAAATGCACACAGCGACAGAAAGCAGAATATAACCTTAAATTTGGTATCTTAAACTAAGGGCGGCCGGGGAGATGGCTCAGTAGAATAAGCTCTTCCCTGGCAAGCGCAAGGGACTGAGTTCAATCCCCGGTTCCGCAAAAACAAACAAATGAGCTGGTCTTCCAAACAGTGTTTTTTTGCTTTTTTTTTTTAAGCAGAGAACACTGTGGTAACATCAACCATGCAGAAACACATTCTCTCTTCTCCCTGAAGCACCTCCCTTAGGCCCAGCTTCTTTCCTGAGCATTTTGAGGCACCTTGTACATTTAGAAATCATCTCCTATTGTGAACCCAAATGGGCACAGACCGTAGAAGATAATCATTTGCAAGTCCTGTAAAATGCTCACACATGGCCATAACTGCGCAAGCGCAATGTACATACATGCCACTTACACAGATGATAGAGTTTAGCATACACTCTCAGGAGGGCTGCGAAATAGTGACTATGCCTTTCATCCTTAAAAGGAAAAGCTTTTGTTTGAAAAGGGGGTGAATACATTCCCTCTAAGGGCCAGAATCCGATTCCCATCCAAGGGCTTTGATGAGATGCTAGACACAGCAAATTAAGCTCAAGGCTTTCCTACAAACAAGGATGAAGGTGGAGAGTGGAGAAGAATGACACAACAATTTAAAGTATCATTGATTTTTTTTTTTTTCCAAAACTACTCACATTGAGGCCAAAGATATAGCTCA
>NW_004524867.1:96508-98122 GCF_000260255.1 Octodon degus | reverse complement strand
AAAAAGTACAGCAGTGAGTAGCAGAGGCTAGGGAGAATGGGAGTAAAGGAATTTAATGCTTAATGGGTATAGAATTTTCTGATTGGGTGACAGAGTTGTTTTATAAATATGATGGCTTGCAAATATTCAATTAATGTCATGGAACTGTACACTTTAAAAAGGCTAAATGACAAAGCTGATATACTTACTACAACAACAACAATAACAAAAGAGGGTTGGAACAACCTGTCCTAATGTTATAGGGGGAAAATGATCTCCTGACCTTAAAGGTACTTGGGATGAGTTCATGTTCTCTAAAACCAAAGAATGATGGGGCTGGAGAGATGGCTCAGTGGTCTAAAGCACCTCCTTGGAACAAGCTTGGCAAGGCACAGGGACCACGGTTCGATCCCCCAGCACCACATGCCAGCCAGCTGCGCCCCCTGGTGGGCTGAGATGGCCACACACACACACACACACACACACACACACAATAAATTTAAAAAAAATAAATAAATAAACAAATAAAGTTTAAAACCAAAGAATGAATTTTAGGAACAAACAGAGGTTGAGAGTAGAATATTTATTGAGAAATAAAACTTCTGTCTCAGAGATTACAGAAGAGGGGCCAGAGTGGGCTGCCCAGGAAGATGTCTCTTTCAGGTTATTTTTAAAGGGCAAAACCATGTGGGGCTAAGGTGGAGAATATGGGGACTCACTTAGGTGGATGTGGGGTGGGACAAAACTATGGTCAACCAGTGGGATTACAAGCACCATTGCTCAGGTAAAGTTGATTATGCCCAGAACCAAATGGGGGAGAGAGTCATGTAGCAAGCGGGCATGAATGCGGGACAGGTTCTCTTCCTGTTGGGGTTCAGGCTAGTGACTCATTCTGGCTCTTTCAAGGAGATTGATACCTATTTAGAATATCAATCCCTGATGCTCCTCCCTAGGGAAGGATGGAGGTATTTTTGTTTCCAATTTTGTCTTGAGGCATGGCCCATAAGGAAGTGTTTGTCTCTTCCAAGTTGTAAAGTCACCTTGTTTTCCATCTTGTCTTCTTGAGGAGGGCCTGGCCCTACCTGACTGCCTATAATATTTTTATCTAACTCGGCTTCCTGTAACAATAATGGAAGTGTGTGGTTAGCCATGTGAAAGAAATGGTGTTGGCCTGTGGAAGTGTCCACCATGCCATGTTTCTGTAATAAGACCGATGCCCTCAAGGGGCAGGAGACCTGGATTCTCAGAGTTTAATCCACGACCTGCTACCCACAGAAGGTGGTTACCCTACTTACCTCTGCCTCCCTCCCCACTTACTGTGCATGCTGTGGGCCTTTCCTTGTTCTTCCACTCTTAAAGCAAGGACTAGGTGTGCTGTAACCAAACAGGATGGGGTGCTAGGATATCTCCAAGAGTAAGACTAGCCATTCATTTATGTTTTGCCTTAGGAAGGGAGTCCCTAAAATGTGAGGCCATTTGCATGCCCTGTGGCAAGTGGCCAGCCACTGCCCCCTCCAACTAAGCCATAAAAGCAAGTTGTGTTATTCTGTCAAGAGGTCAAGCTGCTCACCACAGCTGGGCCTCCTTTACCTCCCCAAGTTAAAGCCCTTTCTCTATTTTCTCTGACTTTCTAGC
>NW_004524867.1:93391-95273 GCF_000260255.1 Octodon degus | reverse complement strand
CACACACACACACACACACACACTAAATAAATGTAAAAAATAAGAACCCAGTAACATGGAAGGAGAATTAGAAAGACTTGGATGCCATCACCTGACAAAAGAATCGACAAGACAACAGGCATTCATTCAGTTTAACTGTTCCTGGTCAGAGCAAGACAGAAAACTGCAAAATATGTACATGCATGTGTAAGACATGTAGGAATGTGATTTTGTACACTTCCACCTGTGCATGACACAAAATTCAGTGGCATTACAGAAATTTTTCATTGATTGTTTATGACAGTGTGGGGAGCGATCTCTGAGGCGGACAGCTTCGATTCCCATGCATTTGCTGAGTATCGCAAGAACCTACGTTTTATGGGTCCCGTTAGCACGTGAACTCGGAGTCAGGGTAATTAATCCAACTGACAATAATTACAGCTGAGTGTGAAGGCCATTCCTGGTAACCTTACAGGTAATAATTCAATTAATATGATCCACTGCATATAATGGATTGACTTTGTGTACGGTAGAACAGAAAGTGATCTTTTAAGACACAGCTCCATTCTTCACGAAACATGCCATTGTAGAAAGGGTGATCAGTTCTTTTAGGGGCTGTAACATCCTTGTGTTGAGTTGAAATGTTGACTGTGATGTGACAGAAAGATGAGAGAATCAGGGATTCTATATAATATAGGTCTAGCCCCTAGCTTTTCGATGCTTATTTCTATTTCTGTCATCATAAGGGACCCAGGACTGTTCATGTCTAGAAGGAAATGTCACACAGGAATAATGATGCAGGAACAGTGTGCCTGATTTCCTTTATTGGTTTTGGCTTGTCTTGAAATCAGACTTCGCTTTGGCATCTTTCCTTGGCGTATAAAGCTGGACAGGATGCTTTAACGAGGTGCAACATGGCAGGCGACTCACGGGAGAAGACACATGGGAGCTTGGGTGGGGCTTGCTGGGATTGTCACAACTTCATGTTCATGCAGCGGGGAGACGGCACAGTAGGTATGGGACAGCTGCCCAGCTTTGGCTACAAGTGTGTGCCTCCTCTTGTGTGCAGAATGTGTCATTGTCAAGCTCGGTTTTATTCTTTATGCAAATCATTCTTGTTATGAGACCCTCGGTTTGCAGCCCTCTTAGACATTAACAGTCTTTGCCCCATGTGTCATTCTGCTGGGCCTCAGAGGCACAGAGCCCATAGTTATTGAAAGTCTGGGCATAAACATGCCACAGCCCCTCCAAACTCAACGTACCCCAATATGTTCTCCATTTTGTTCCTCAGTGGATCCTCCACAGCACATGGTAGGTCAGGGAAAAGCTCTCTCACTCTCCACCCAGGGACTGTCTTGTGGGCTTCCCTCTTAGCCCCTCATCCTGAAGGTTCTGCAGTTCTTCCAGTTCCTTCTGAGTTCCGACCTGTGGACATCTGGCCCACAACCTCTCTCTAACACTGCTGGAAATGTTGCAATCATGTTTCTTCGCTGTTATCTGTTCTTCTCAGAACAGCAAAATCTTCCTCTCTTTGCAATCACCTTAGCCATGTGCTGCCTGAAACCTCTTCCTGCCTTCCCTTTCCTGCTCCAGAGAAGAAATTATAGCTCTTGGCCACAGTCTCAGATGCTCTTCCAGGTTCACTCTACAGCTTTCTCCTGCTGTCAGTCCCTGAAGAAGGCTGGTGTAGGTCTCATCTCTGTCCCTACACGCCTTTCATGGCAGAAAGTGTAGTCATTAAAAAAAAAAAATACAGGGCTGGTGAGATGGCTCAGTGGTCTAAAGCACCCACTCAGAACAAGCTAAGCTTAAGCAAAGCACAGGGACCGCGGTTCAATCCCCCAGCACCACATGCCAGCCAGCCCCGCCCCCTGGTGGGCTGAGCTGGCCACACACACACAAA
>NW_004524867.1:76340-82671 GCF_000260255.1 Octodon degus | reverse complement strand
AGAATTTCAGGAAAATTTTGCTTTCTTTTTTTTAATGCATGTGGTTATTGCAGTGTGTCACCACACAGCTCAGACTCGCGGTGATCCTCCTGCTTTCAGCCTCCCCAGCGCTGGGATTACATGCGTGCACCGCTACACCGAGACTCTGGCCAGCTCAGCCCACCCTGGAGCTGGACTGGTGTGGCATGTGCTGCCAGGGATTGAATGGAGGTCCCTGTGCTTGCCTAAGCCTGCCTAAGCTTGCCTAAGCAGGTGCTTTAGTCCACTGAGCCATCTCACCAGCCCAAATTTTGCTGTCTTATGGGTTGGTCTGGTTACTTAGTCTTCCTAGATAAATATCAGGTAGTTTCCTTTAAAAAATTATTTAAGGTGGGCCTGGGGTGATGGCTCAGTGGAATAAGTGCTTCCCTGGCAAGAGCAAGGGCCTGAGTTCAATCCCTGATTCCACCAAAAAAAAAATGAACAAAAAAATTGTTTAAGGTACTAGAGATTGAAATCAGGGTCTTGCACGGAGCTCTAACTGCCACCCTTTAGAACCTTTTTCTTTTTATTTTGAGATTTTGAGTCTTGCTAGGTTTCCCAGACCATCCTTGAACTTGGGATCCTCCTGCCTTTCAGACCTACTCCAAGCTGTTTGTACAGCCTCTATTTTCCTTCTTGCAAGGCTTATCTCTGCCAGCAGCCTCACAGCCGGAGCTCTCACCCCTTTCACAGAAGTTTACTTTTTTATTTTATTTTATATGAATTTAGTACAGGGTGTACAGGGTCTCACTACCAAGATTGGATTCGTGGTGATTCGCCTGTTTTCAGCCTCCCAAGTGCCGAGACCACAGGCATGCGCCACCACACCCAGTCTCAATCACCGGCTCAGTACACCCCGGGGACGGGGGCTGCATGGCATGTAGGGGATCGAACCCTGGCTGCTATGCTCTGCCTAAGCGGGCACGTTAGTGCGCTGAACCATGTGGCCAGCCCTCTTTCCCAGAAGTCTAAATACACCTCTGGACGTGTTAGCTCAGCACTGTGTGTCACACTGCGCCACACAGATTTCAGCTGCTGTTCAATACCCAGCCATCTGTGGCCCAGCCTACAGTCAGCTTGGAGCCAGCAAGAGGGTACACTCGTCGTGAGACTCAACCTTGTGGCAAGCCTGTGAAAGCTGGTGTTCTCTTGTGTGCATGACAGCCAAGACGCTGAGGGTCTACACAAGCTCCTCAAGCACCTATACAAAGGGCTGACTTCAAAACCCAAAATGAAAAACTGCTGCTTCCAAAACGCATACTATTGCAAGGAATAATGGTTTCAAAGCCCAAACAGGCCTCGTCTTCCCAAGAGTTTACTTCATTTTAGACATGTATGTGGGGATGGGGAAATGGGGCCTGAGACAGGACTAAGGAAGTCAGCTCCAGCTCAGGGGTCCACAAGTGACCTGTGCCCCACAGGGCCACGGCACTGCTGCGGCACAAAGAAGCCTTGGAAGCCGAGCAGGGGTGAGGTTCCAGCAGCACCCTGTAGGGGCTCCTGCAGTGCAGCTAGAGCTTGCATCAGCCCTCTCCAAAGCAAGAAGACTTGGCTTCCACCCACTCCCTCAACTCCCAACGGTGGTAACTCACTGGGAGGCATTCCGCAGCTGCAGAGTAGAAAATCTAGTCTCCGTGTGGTGCAGGAGGGAATCCATGGAATCTGCCGGGAGCGCAAACCTTGACTTCTCTAACTGCTGCCCTCCATAATAATCCGCTTAACTTTTTAGGACATACTTGCCTGTCCTGACCCAACCAGTGGACGGACCAAGGTCCTGACTGGCCGCCAGAGCCAATCTTCTAGGATCTCCCTATCTGTGTCTTTGCCTGGGTTCAAAGCCAGCTCTGTGCAGGGGTGCAGGGGTGAGTGTGCCTCTTACACATCCAACCTGTTTGTTATCCACAAGCCATAACTTGCATGGGCACACACACACACACACACACACACACACACCTGTAACATGCAGTACATATGCGAGGAGCACTGAAGCCCTTCTGTTCTACTGAGGGACTTACGGAAACTGTGCAGGGCAGACGTGCCCCTGGGCATTCCTTTTAGGATCTTTACCATCCCTGAAGGTTGGGCACTGCTTGGTTAGCTACTGCTCGCCCTGAATTCCTCTTCCTCCTCCGTCTCCGCTTTCCTTTTTCTCTTCTCCTTTCTTGTTTTAAAAATTGTTTTCCTTCATCTTTCTTTTCTAGTTCCTCCCTTCATTCGTTCTCCTCCTCCCATTCCTCGTTTCTCATCTTCTTCCCCCTCTTTTGCCAGTTTCTTCTCATACTGATGGTTCTCCGGTGTCCAGCATGGTCTCTGCCTCCTCTGCCGCCTGTGCGTCCTCCTCCTCATCTTCCACGGGCGTGCACACATATACATTCTCCGTGAGTGTCACGGCAAACCATGCTGCCCGTCAGCCTGCCCCAGCTAAGGACTTCCTTCACTTGCAGTGGGGGCTCCTCCTCCCATCACGTGCCTCAGACATGGTGGGCATGGGGCAGTGCTGAGTCCACAGAGGGGAGCGAGAGGAGGCACACAAATCCTTCCTCTGCCAGGTGCCAGCTTGTCCAACTGTCACATCTCTCAATGTCAATTCAACCCTCCACCCGCAGTGGTTTAAAGAGTAAGCAAGCCTCCTCAGCGGCCATTGCAAAACCAGGGAATGTCGGAGGGGTGATTGGTCGGCCTGCCTGTGACATTGATGAGCAGTGACGGAACTGTGCAAGCAATTACAATGGTGCGGCCGATATACATGAAAAATGGGATCTCCTCTGAAGGAATTTTGATGCTTTTGATGGAGATGCGGTAGGAAAGCTACCAAAGCCTCCACTGGGTTCTTCTTCTTCCAGAGTGTAGACGTGATAACTGGACAGATCTGGGGCTTCTGGGATATCTCTGCAGGGATTAGAGACACCAAAGGATGTCTTTATTTTCTGTCCTCCTGGGGAGTTTGAAATGACTTTGTGCTACTGTTTCTCACTCTGACCGCTGTCATGCAGTGCCTGTATCTGTCACAGCCATGGTTTTCTCTGCCGTCAGAGCACACCCAGACATCTTTGACCCACACGGCCCATCCTGTCTGATTTCTGCTTGCTTATGTTTTCAGAACAACTATTCCAGACGACTTCTTTCCCCCTGCCATATTTTTCAATTTTCACAACCGATATCCTTTCCCTTTTTTTTTTTTTTTTTTTTTTCTGTCGCTTCTGGTGACCTAGATCTTTCCAAGCGGAAAGCTGTCGTGCGTTGTGCTGTTTCCATTTTTAAACTATGTATCTTGTTTACAGAATTATATTTGTCAGGAAGCATCTGAGCACAAACAGTTTGAAATCTGGGCTCATTATTGCAGCGAGTTAAGATAATTTCTCCATCATTCATCTCTTGATGACTCGAACTCCTCTATTGAATATATTGCCTTAATGACTTCCCCATTAGTCTCATTTAAAGTATATTAACAATAATGATATGCAAAAGTCAATATCCTCTATTACTGTAGCCAGCTGAATTTCTGAACTTGCTGACAGCATGAAATTGCCGTTTGACTGAAAGAGAATTAAACAGCGTTGATGGTGGTGACTGAGCGCAGGCAGCAGAAACATGCGTTTTTCTACTATGGTAGAGGAAATAATTTAATTAGTCTGTTATTGTAAATGTTCTGATTTTAATACATTAACTTGTGGCCTGCGGCTGCTAGGAAAGAAATTAACACTGACTCTTTCTGACTGTCAAATGAATTGGGCTTTCGAGGGCACAGAAATGAATTATAAATGCTCCGTGTCTAAGACTGCCAGATTTTTTTATGATAAATGATGTAATTATTAGAAGTCAAGCATACCAATAGTCATGCTTCGACATTTCGGCTTATTAATTCCAACATTCGCTGTCATGTATAACGTATTTATCACATTTAATTGCTCAACAAAGGGGTGGAGAAAAAAAATCATTGTTCGATTCATTCTCCCTGTGATGTTCAGGCAGTAAATTCCTGAAGAAAATGAGCGCTAATGCATGAGACTCCCGTCAGTGGCCCTGTGTCTCACTGTGCGAAGACCAAAATAAACAAGGACAGCAACGACACAGCTAGAGAGAAGTAGGCTGAGGCCAGAGCAGCAGGGACAAACTTTTACACAATGACAAGTTGGGTGGCACTGGCCTTCAACTTTCTTCACTCAGCAGCTTACTCCCACAGGGGATGAGTGCTTGTTGTCACAGGGAGTTGGAGGGCCTCAGGAGTTCCCAACTTCCCACAAGATACTCTTCATCGCTTCTCTTTTTTGCCACCATTGCTCCCATCTTTTGTGGCAGGAAGATAAGTGAAAATGTCAGAAGAATCCACAGCCCCACCTCCACATACACACATTCAAGGGCCATCCTGGATGTAGTACACGGTTCTTTCTTTAAACAGTACAGTGGGGCCGGGGAGATGGCTCAGTGGAATAAGCGCTTCCCGGGCAAGCGCAAGGATCTGAGTTCAAGCCCTGGTTCTGAAAAAAAAATAAATAAACAGTACAATGTGGAGCTAGGGAGATGGCTCAGCAGTCTAATCGCCTGCCTGGCAAGTGCAAGGACCTGGGTTTGATCCCTGGTACTGCATGACATGCCGGCCCTGTGCCGAGCTGGCCACCAAAACCAGGCGTGGTGGCGCAACCCTGTAATCCCAGTACTGGGGAGGCTGAGACAGGAGGATCACTATGAGTCCAAGCTGTGTAGTAAGATCCTGTACCAAATAAATAAATGATTTTTTAAAAGTTTAAAAAAATAAACAATGCAGTATTACTTTCTGAAGTGCAGTCTCAGCGTGCTCCGAGAAATAATAGCGCTTTTTTTGTATTTTAGGGAAGGGTCTACAGGGTGTTCAGGATCTCACTACTATATCAGACTAGTAGTGATCTGTCTATTTATAGCCTTCCAAGAGCTGGGATTATAGGTGCGCACCACCACACCCAGTCTAGTATTGCCCCCGTCTAGTATTGCTTTCTAATAAGTGTGTGTTTTGTTCATTCCATCCATGAGGTACACTTATACCCATCAAGATGGCTAAAATTCCCAGCTATCCAAAAAGGGAACCTAAGTGTAGCTCAGAAAGTCTTACATACATGTGACCAAAGAGCACCAAAAGGTGACTTGTGGGAGGAAACAGGACCCTGGATTGCTGAGCAGACACCATGGAGCCATGGGGATCTTTGTAAGAGAGAAACGGGGTCTCAGACACAGAAAAGTTGTGGTAATAGAGGCAGCGGTTGAAGAGAATGGCTTTGAAGCTCGCTTGTCTTATGGGTCAAGATGTACAATGTCTCCCAAAAGGCTCCTTGTAAAAGCCGTGAGGCAAGGGATGCAGACAGAGCTGGTTAGGGCAAGGAAATAGCCCATCCTGAGCCTCCAGATATAACCAGCACCATCAATACCTTTGCGCTAGCCCAGTGGGAGCCATGGCAGATTTCTGACCCCAGGACGGCAATGTATCATGATTCTTTTCAGCCACTAAGTGTATCATAATGTCACTGTAGCTACAGAAAAAAAGCACCATCAAGTCCATTTTAGATATTCGTATGCAAATTAGTGAAATCTATTATTTAGTCTACCTACAAGCACTGCCTCATTCCAAGTGTACACTCTGCCCTCCTTAATCACAGCTACTCGTGCATGGATTCGATGTACCCTAGCAAGAAAGCACTTGAGAAAGAACCACATCTGTACTAAACATGTTGTGTAGCTTTTCACGGTTGACTACCCTGAGAGAGATAAACAAGGAGAGCTTCATTTTGGATTATGGATCCAGCCATGGTCAGCTAGCTGCGTTGCTTGTAGGCCCACAGCTAGGTAGAAACCTCACAGTGGAAGGCCACCGCTGCAGATCGCTGCTTCGCTCAGCGTGGCCAGGAAGCAGAGAATGCAGCCCGAGGGCCAAGAGGCTGGGGCCAGGTACAGCCCCACGGGTGTGCCGTGGTGACCCACTCCCTTCAACTAGGTCCTACCTCCTACATCGCCCCTAATTCCTGGCAATGTCCTCAAATTACAAAGCTATCCATAGATTAATCCCCTTGACGAAGCAAAGCCTTTGGCCTTCCTGATGCAATTAGCTCCGGAAAGCCTTCGGGACAATGAGCCTTTTGGGAGACACTGTACATCTCGACCCATAAGACAAGTACAGAGATTTACTTATCCTTGTTCTCTAAACATTATAGTGGGGCTGGGGAGATGGCTCAGGAGAATAACCACTTGCCTGGCAAGCACAAGGGCCTGAGTTCAATCCCCGGTTCCGCAAAATAAATAAATAAGTAAATAATTATAGTTTGCCACTTGTTTACATTTATAC
>NW_004524867.1:72517-76240 GCF_000260255.1 Octodon degus | reverse complement strand
AAAAAAAATACATGCAAATTTATTCTTAGATGTTTTAGTAACTTTCTTATTACCAGGACTAAAAACCCACCAGCCACAATTTAAGGAAGTGTATTTTGGCTCATGGTTTTAGAGGGCTCAGTCCATGGATGGCCAGCATTGAGTCAGGAAGGGAGGGGCAGGACCCAGTAGAGAATGGTACTTCATGTCCTAACAATAGCAAAGCAGAGAGTAAAGGGTTGCACCCCTAGCGGCTCACCGTTTCCAGCCAGACCCAAATCCTATGAGTATATTTAGCTGTAATTCATTACTGCGATTTCTTTTTGCATAGTACTGCTGGTATTTTTATGGTAGTTCACAAAGGATTTTATTTCTGTCATTCTGTTTTAGAATTTGTACACTGAAAACTAATAGATGTTGAGAATTTCAATGCTTTTTCATAAACACTCCATAAATGCTGTAAATGCAGCATTTGCTTTTGTGATTTTTCCCTGTTAAGCACTCATTATTGAATATAATAAAATTCCTAAAATTAATAATTCATCAATACAAATATTCTCATGACTGAACAAGATTTTGACACATTCGTGGTATTGGGCCTCTACAAAAATGCTAATTTTTGATTATGGGATTACCAGGGAGCAGGGAGCCTACACACAACAGAGGGGAGGCAAAGAGGTTGCCTCTCTGTGGCTGCTCCTCCTTTTGTTCTTCCTACTTTTGTTGCTGCCACCACCAACTGCTGCCCTCTGCCTTGTGCCACTCTGCCTTGGAGCCAGCCGAGTATGGACTGAAACTCCCATAAACTGTGAGCAAAATGAACCTTTTCTTCTTAATTCTGTGTGTCGGGTACAGTAATCTATCTCTTGAACTTAACGTTGTCAACTTTGCTTGATTTTATGGGCTTTACAATGGGGTTAATGTTTCACTGGGATTTTTACACTGAATTCATATTTTTATGATAGGAGTATATGGCAAACAGCACAAGTAAAGTATCTTGTTATATACTGACACACATTTGCGCCTATGTACTGTTAAGAGATAAGATTCAGAATGAAGTACAAGTGTGACTACCATACATACACAGAAAGCAACGTCTTAGTGCGGGGCCAGGGAAGATGTTACAAAATGTTCAAAGGAAAAGACGAGCGATCCCAAATTTATCCAGAGCACAGCAGCCAGGTCCCAAACTGACTTTTCCAGAAAGGACGGTCCCTGGACCCTGTGCTATGAGGACCAAATTTGCACACCCCTTTGCTTAGCTTTGTACAAAGGCTCAGGGCCGGGTCCCACAGCCTGCAAGTGAGCGCTACAGATCTTCTCTATATTTGTCTCCTCAAGAAAAATAATTTAACCCTGAGCCGAGGTTCCATGAGACACTTTTTTTTAACTCTAAATGGAATCCATACATTCCGCAAGGAGGAAAAATCCAATGACAGGGACTCAATGGAAATTCTACTCAAGTCTGAGTCATTCTGCAGATGTTTTCTGACGTGAGATAATACACGTTGAAAGCACTTATTTACATATGCAGATATAGCTACACGTATATAATCAAAAATATATATGATGTTTTTCGCTTCTTCCTAGGGCGAAAAATAAAGAGGAAACCATCAACCCCGGAAGTCAGGGTTTGAGAAGAAAGCGTATTTCCAACCATTGGCAGAGTGAAACATTTCTAGAACTGCGAGTTTGAAATTCAACGGCGGTGCAGGCAGCATGTGCTCTGAGGTGAGCATCACACATCCAAATACAATAACAATGGTGACAAGACTGCGTCGTCACATTTCGTATGAAGAACTCCTAAGGCCCATTTCCCAAAAGCAAGTGCGGAGTGCTTGCGCCAAGCACGCTCGCCTGCCCCACTGGATATGCAGGGCTGTTGCTGGACTAGAGCGAAGGTATCTCCAGAAATGCAATCTTCTCAGCGTCAAATTTCACGAAATTGGTGCAAGGGGAGTCAGTCCGTTGTTGCACTTTTGAAGCTTCATAATATCAATAATATCATTTTTGGTCTGGTACAATTCCCTTGAAGGATTTCCTGTGAAAATGAAAACGACTCTCTGGAGGCTGAGAAATTGTTGAAAGGCAGGATTTTCTCACTTTGGGCCTTTTACCCAATCTCCCGGCTTCGGCTGGAAATCACAGCTTGTCTTCAGCAATAGCCAGTTCAATTGGAAACAGCTCGTTGAAGTAGCACTCAATTTTATTGAGCTTAAATGGTGAGAAAATGAATTTAAACAAGTTTAAACAGATGAAGGCTTTCTATAAGTGTTGTAGTCATTTATAAAAAGTCTTTTACTTACAGAGGTAATAGCTGACTCATGCAGCTAATATATCCTGGGCACCAGAATGCATGCTGCTTACAAATTTGAGTCATAAGCCTGTTCTCATGCTCCTACCATAAGCGCCATGTGCGGCAGGAAGGAAAGAATTGATAACCCAGTTTCCTCCCTAGAGGTCAGCTGTTGCCCTTACCACACAATGTTTCATCTCCTATTTTCTTTTAGAATCATAGGATGACTTTATTTTTAATTTTCTTATTTTGAAAAAATTTTTTTTTCATTTATTTTACTGGCCCTGGCGGGGGAGAGAACTCAGCAGCATAAGCAGGTGCCTCGCAAGCGCAAGGTCCTGAGTTCGATCTCAGGTACCACAAAAGATAAATAAATATGCAGATAATTTGACTGGTCCCTTTGTCGTACATAATGATTACATTTATCACGGAGACTTAGCACCGTGATGTACATACTGCATCTTAATGCCCTCTCCCTCCTATCCCTCCCAGGTCCTTCTAATTCTTGGTCCCCTTCCCATTTGTAAATTCCTTTTTCTCTCTCTCTCTCTCTCTCTCTCTTTCTATTTTAAGGAAGGCTCTACAGGGTGTTCAGGGTCTCACTACTAGATCAGACTCATAGTAATCCGCCTGTTTATAGCCTCCCAAGATCTGGGATTACAGGCGCACACCACCACACCCAGTCTTAATCACCGTCTCAGTGCACCCTGTGGGTGGGGTGGGCACAGCAGGCCCAGGGATTGAACCCCCAACCCTGTGCCTGCTTGCAGGTGCTTTAATCCGCTGAGCTATTTTGTAAATTCCTTAACTGTGCTCCCACAGGTTGGCTCGTCCCCCACATCGACATTGCAGATAAAAATGCTAGAGCTCACCAAAAAATATTTTTCCCTGCCAAGTGAAAATAATGACATCTTTCCAAAAGTAGCAGAGATTGTTAGATTTGTAACTTCATTATACTACCCTGACCTTTAAAAAGAGCAACATTTTAGCCGGCCCTGCCCCTCGGGCATGCTCTGCCAGTGAACGAGTCTGGGCGTGGTGGTGCACACCTGTAATCCCAGCCCTGGGGAGCCTGAAAACAGGAGGATCACCACGAGTCTGAGCTGTGTAGCGAAACCCTGCACCAAATACATAAAAAAGAAAAGGGGGAAAAAAAAAAAAGAAAGAAAGAAGAGCAACACTTTTTTTTTAAAGAGTTTATGACAGGGTCTACAGGGTCTCACTATGTAGATCAGATTCAGTGATTCTCCTGTTTTCAGCCTCCCAAGCATTTGGATTACAGATGTGCGCCACCACGCCCAGCCTCAATCTCAGTCTCAGTGTGCCCTGGGGGTGGGGCTGGCACTGCACACCGGGGATCGAACCCTGGCCACTGTGCCTGCTTTCGTCTGCTGAGCTATCTGGCCACCACAGAGCAACATTTTTATGCCAAAAAAGGCCAAAAAAAA
>NW_004524867.1:70781-72057 GCF_000260255.1 Octodon degus | reverse complement strand
AACTCAGTGATTTAGTGAGAACCTGTCTTTCAAGACATAGTCTGATGCAAAGGTCGTGAGTCCAATCCCCAGTGCTGCCAAAAATAAAAGGCAGCATTTTTCCCCATTCTCAGTGTCAACTTGCACGGACACTGCAATTCAGCTGTCAGCTTTTACTGTCCGCTTTGCTGGTGCAGCACTGGGGCTGTAGGAGGCCAGTGGGCCACATAAACCCTTCTTGGTTTATGGTAGGCAGATAATGGCTCTCCATTATGGTTTGTGCCTGGAGGTGGCCAAGTTTGTGATTATTTCATTGTCTAGTGTTGGGATTCAGAGTGTGAATGCTGCACCCACCCTGGGGCGCAGTAGCCTATATATGACATAAGGGAGGAAAAGAGGCTTGCCCTCTTGATTCCCCTTTTGCTTCGTTGTGTTTGCGGTCTACTGCGGCCATGAACTGCTGCCCTCTGCCACGTCACCCACCCTGCCTTGGAGCCCACTGATTAAGGACTGAAACCTCTATAAACTGTGAGCTAAATAAACCTTCCCTGGGGCTGGGGATTTGGCTAGATGGTAGAATGCTTGCCTAGCAAGCTGGAAGCCCTGGGTTCGGTCCTTGGCACCAAAATAAATAAATAAATAAATAAACCTTTCCCTCTTTAATTTGGATTGTCTGGTATTTTGCCTCAGTAATGAGAACAATCACTAAGACACTCCCATCGATGTTCAAGTCCTAATCTCTGGAGCCTGGGGTGCTCTTTCCAATTCATGGAGTTACTGTTTTCTGATTTAACCTTGGAAATGTCTAAAAAGCTCCCAGAACTCCTTACAGTTCCACAACATGCAATTTCACATCTTCCCTGGTCAAGTGTAGACATCCCTTTGGACCCTCTGAGATGGACAGATACTATAATCTGAGGATGCTCGTTGTTCTTAATCTGGAGTAGCATTTGCATATCACTACACATAACCTCCTGTACTTTGCATTGTCTCTGGATAACTAAACCTAATGCAAGGAACATGCTGTGTAGTTTACTATACAAGGTGAGAAAGCCTCTCTCCATGTGGTATGGACACAATTCTGCCGCCAAATACATGGAACCTGTATGGTTGGTTGAATCCAAGCGTGCAGGACCTAAGATACAGAGGGCTGGCTGTGTTGGGTGATGAGAGAAGAAGGCTTCAGTAAAGGTGATTTAAAGTCAGCACACTGAGAGGAGAGGATCCTGGATTATTCAGGCGGCCCCAATCCAATCCCATGTGTTCTATAACTTGAAAAGGAAAGACCCTTTCCCAG
>NW_004524867.1:62560-65681 GCF_000260255.1 Octodon degus | reverse complement strand
CAGAAGTTGTTGCATGTTTTTTTTTTTTTTTTTTTGAGGAACCAGGGATCAAACTCAGGCCCTTGCACTTGCCAGGGAAGTGCTTATTGCACTGAGCCATCTCCCCGGCCCCTGCATTTGTGCTGTTATAGCCATTATAAATGATCTAGAGATGATTTAAAGTATATGGGACAATGTACCAAGTTTATCCACAAACACTGTATCATGCTGAGAGAGACCACATGAGCATACATGGATTTTGGCATCCACGGGCACTCTGAGAGCCAATCCCACTTGGATCCTGCCGGGTTGAGTGCACGTTCAGATCCTTCTGCAATCTCTTAGGACTCTTCTAGCGGCTCATGCCATAGTGGATACCAAGGGGAAGGACCTCACTTTGGTCTTCAGCCACACTGTAAAGGTAGCACACAGCCTTAGCCAATGCTGGCTTTCTCAGGGGAAGCACATGATGACTTCATCTGTAATCACCTTTGGGGTCACATGGTAGGGAACCTCCTGCAAGGTCTAGGACTTGAAAGGGGTTCTGCCAGTCAGCGAGGAGGAAAACAAAGATCACACACACACACACACACACACACACACACACAGAAAGAGAGAGAGCCATCACGAAATGCATTCTGCTACCCCCTTATGAGTTCGTGTGATTGCAGATATAAGAGAGAAAGACCGCACTGTACAGCACAAATCCAACCCGGCAAGAAATGAATGCAGAGCCCGGCCCACGCTATTCACATCCTGCACTGATGGAGGCTGCAATGTACTCATTTGAGGAGCTGAACATCAGTTTGTGGTCAACAACCAAGCAGCAGCAGAAAATAAATATGACACCTTACAAAAACCATTTTCAGTTAGCTATGACCAAATGCACACAATAAACCATACCTCAAGGGCCAGCCAGATAGCTCAGCAGATCCAAACGCCTGCTTAGGCAGATGGAGGGACCAAGGTTCAATCCCCAGGAAGCCACGCTGGCTCTGTCCCCAGGGTACGCTGAGATGGTAATTGAGCCTGGGCGTGGTGACACATGTTTGTAATCCCAGCACTTGGGAGGCTGTAAACAGGAGGATGTCTACAAGTCAGATCTGTATAGTGAGACCCTATAGACCCTAAATACATAAAAATTAAATTTAAAAAAAGTAAACTAGGGGCTGGGGAGATGGCTCAGTAGAATAAGCGCTTGCCTGGTAAGCACAAGGGCCTGCATTCAACCCCTGGTTCCACCAAAAAAAAAAAAAAAAAAAAAAAGGTAAACTACACCTCGATACTTAATTCCATTAAGTGTGCTGTAAAACAGGAGAAAAGTTTTTCTAAATGAAAACAAGTTGTGGTCACACACACACACCACAATGTGTGGTGATCAACAATATCCCCTGTCAACTTTTTCTCCCTTCCAGTCTCCTCAGGTGACCAGCAGGCACTAAATTGGAGGGCTGGAGCGGCCCAGGTAGCAACAAGGTAAGTCATTCTGTCACCAGACAGAGTCCTGGTATTGCAGGCAGCTGAGTTAGACAAAAATATTACAGGCAGTCAGACATGGCCAGGCCCTCGAAGGAGACAGGACACAAGATGAGATGCCTTACAACTGTGGGAGGGGCGGATGCTCCTGCTGTGAGCCAGACCTAAAGACCTAAAGGCCAAACAAGTGCTAAACGAGCAGCACCTGGGATTGATATTCTAAATAGGCATCAATCACCTGGAAAGACCCAAGTGAGTCACTAGCCCAACCCCCAACAGAAAGAGACCCTATCCCGCATTCCAACCCCCAACAGGAAAAGACCCTGTCCCATATGTAATCCCATTGGTTGACCATAGTTTTGTCCCACCTCCTGCCCACCTAAGCAAGTTCCCATTCTCTCTACCTGAGCCCCACATGGTTTGACACCATAAAAGTCCCTGGAAGAGACAGCTTCCTGGAGAACTACCCGCTCGGGGACCTGCTCCTGTCCCTCTCTTGGACAGGAGCTTTCTTTCTCTCAATAAATATATTCTACTCATAACCTCCGTTTGTTCCTAAAATTCATTCTTCGGTTTTAGAGAACACGAACTCGTGCAGGTCAGGTCCAGAGATTGTTTTTTCCTATGTCATTTGGAGGTTCCCTATATGGCTTGGAGGTCACCCACCCGAGACCAATTTTTCTCCCTGTATCACTGCCAGGTCCTCCAAATGAAGATAGGAACTTTGACTCAGTCCACCCATGGGGCAAGTTATAGACTGCTGACTTTCATCACAGAGTTTTCACAACATGTCTGTCAGAAGTATAAAGTATTTAGGGATGAAAGAACAGAGTGCAAGCTTGTGGAGAATGCACCCCAGTACTGTCATAGGCAACTAAGTTAGAGTATTATAGGTGGTCAGATAGGGGTAAGCCCTCCAAGGGGCAATGCAAAGACCAGACAGATGCCTTGCAACTGTGGGAGAGATAGGACTTCTATAGGAGCACATCTCAAGACAAAAGAAAGAACAAAGCCACCCACCTACTTCCCTAAGGATAACCACTAGGGATTGATATTCTAAATATGCTTCTACCACCTTGAGACAGCCTAGAAGAGCCACTAATGCAACACCCTACAGGGAAAGCCCCTGTCCTGAAGTCATGCCCATTTGCTACCTGACTTCCTTCCCTATGTAATCTCAATTTAATCAATTTTTACCTAAGCAATTAGACTCTAATCTTATTGGTTGTCCCACTTTGTTATTTCTGTTTTCCCCATCTTAGATCTGTTTTATTTTTTAATTAATTAATTTATTTTTTCAGAACTGGGGATTGAACTCAGGTCCTTGTGTTTGCCATGCAAGCACTTATTCCACTGAGCCATCTCCCCGGCCCCTTAGATCTGTTTTATGTCATGGATTTGCTTTATAAAAATCCCTAGAAAAGGCAGGGTCCTTGGCAACCCACTCACGATGCTTTCTCTTGGACAGTTTTCTTTCCCCTCAATAAATATATTCAGGAGCCAGAGCGATAGTTCAGCAGTCTAAAGCACCTGCTTAGGCAAGCTTAGGCAACTGCAGGGACCACAGTTCCTTCCCTGGCACCACATGCGGTGCTAGCCCCACCCCCTAGGACAGGGTGAGCCAGCCACAAAAATAAATAAATAAATAAATAAATAAATAAATAAA
>NW_004524867.1:58898-61616 GCF_000260255.1 Octodon degus | reverse complement strand
TAGACCACTGAGCCATCTCTCCAGCCCCTGAATTTACAGCATTCTTGAAATTAGGGGGTGATAAAGTTGAAAGGAAAGTAGTAGTAGCAGTGGCTTTTCCCATGGTGCCTGTTATTGGAGACCCCAGAGAGGAAAGAAAGAGCAAGAAGCAAAACGCAGGGGTGCAGAGCGGCGCTCTGGATCCACCAGTTGCTCCCCAGGTGCAAAAGGCCCCAATATCCAGCTAGCTAGAGTTTTATTAGCCAGTGCAGCAGAAGGGGTAGGGTGCTTCACCTGGAACAGCATAGAGGCCATGAAAGGAGGGCAAGTTTAATTAACGTCATGAAGGAAACAAGCCAGAGTCCAACCCCACACCGGGGTGCTAATCGAATTGACCCAGAGAAAGGTGATTTCCACATTCCCAAACTTCCAGGCGTTAGGCAGGACCAGGCGAGCCTAACTATGTCAACTATGGCAACTCCAACAAGAAGCATACATTAACCTAGAGCAGTCATTATGGATCATTTGGGGTAACTGTGTCCTGAAACTGCATCTTCTTCTTCTTCTTCTTCTTCTTCTTTTTTTTAATTTATTTATTTATTTTGTGTGTGTGTGTGTGTGTGTGTGTGTGTGTGGCCAGCTCAGCCCACCAGGGGGCAGGGCTGGCTGGCATGTGATGCTTGGGGATTAGAACCGCGGTCGCTGTGCCTTTGCTTAGCTTAGCTTGTTCTAAGTAGGTGCTCTAGACCACTGAGCCATCTCACCAGCCCTGCATCTTCTTAAGAGTGTAACTTTTATTCTTTTATTTATTTTTTTATGGTACCAGGAATTGAATTCAGGACCCCGCACTTGCCAGGCAAGTGCTTATTCCACTGAGCCATCTCCTCTGCCCCCCCCCTTTATTCTTTTATTTTTATTTTTTTGTGGTACTGGGGATTGAATTCAGGACCCTGTGCTTGCCAAACAAGTACTTTTTCTACTAAGCTATCTAGCTGGGCCCCTAAAAAGCGTAGCTCTTGTTTTATTTTTTTGCAGAACCAGGGATTGAACTCAGATCCTTGCGCTTGCCAGGGAAACGCTTAGTCCACTGAGCCATCTCCCCAGCCCAAAGCGTAGCTTTTAAATGATGATTTTCCTCCTCTCCTTTCTACTTATCTCTATTCCTTCTCTCCTACCTCAACTGTCTCTAGGCCACTGCTGCCCCATGTGGAATCCACACCCCAATGCTCCCCAAGGATTGCTGGCCTTTGTCACTTGCTGGGTCTCTGTCATTACAATGGCCTTATGTAATCATCTGCCCTTGGGGAAGAATAGGTGTCATTTCCTCAGGTAGATTCCAATGTCAATAAGGCTCTGGGCCAGGTCAAGAAGACGGGATGTGGCCTTGAAATGCCTGCTTCCTCTGACTGCCTGTATCGCTCATGGCCAGTTGCCTACTCTCTGTGCCAAGTTCAGTGCCAGTTGTGACACAGAGAGGTTTCTGTGAAGCACACAGCAGCCAGCCCGTAGGGCCAGGTGTGGGCCCCTTCTTAAATATGGGAGCTCAGCACCAGATACCACAGCTGATGATGGGATGCAGTTGACCCACAGCTGAAAACAATGCTATCTCCAGCATTCAGGCCATGCAGCAGGGCTTGCTGAAGTCAGAGCTCGCTAAGTGCGGGGCTACAATTGGTTGCATCCTCCGGGTCTTACACAGGGTGTTAAACTCAGTGAAATGCGGCCCCTAGTAGAGAAAAAAAGCACCAATTTCCTTTGTAGCAGAGGTGCTTTGCAGGCTCATTAGCAAAAACCCCGTGGAGTGTGACTTTTTGTAAGAGCTGAAGCCAAAGAATGGGAAGAATTTGGGGGCATTAAAGAAGACTGCTCGCTCAAGACTGCAAACAAAGAGGGTGGAATTTCCACTTCCTCTGGAAAGTTTCCCTCCTTGAGGGGGCTGGGGCAGAGCTTGCCTAGGGAACAGCAAGGAATTGCAGTCCATTAATATGTAAATGTCTAGATTCCCCCCTCCCCCAAATTAAGTCCTTGGAAGTGATTTAAAGAATAATTGGCTTCCAGTGAAAATGACCTGAACATAACACTTTCCGGCAAATTACACCGGTCCGAAGCTTGTTGGGAGGGTAAGGCTGTCTGCTGAAGTTGCCTTGCAGGGGAATTTTAATTGAGGAAGGTCTCGCTTTCCTTCTGCTTTTTCCATAATAATAAGATTCCTCTCTACAGAATCTAGAGCTGCAGAAGGAATCATGCCTTACATAGAAAAGACACAAGGGTATTTTTGCCTTAGTCTCTGCAATCATAATCACATCGCACGCTTTTCTTTTTTTGTCCTTTCACTCCAAACAATCTACCAGATGGTAAATTCCAGGAAATATTTAGCAATTTTGGCAAAAATTCGATAAGCAAAACAATTTCAAAAGTCTTGCTTAACACAAAGAGGAGCAGAGGAGATAAGGATTCAATGCTTCTGGCTGTTGAAGTAGTGTTAATTAAAGTACAACCAAAGCTTTACAGTTCTACATTATTGGGCCTTGAACATGTAGTGAGTCTTCCAGGTGGATCGGTAGGAAGACATGATTAACAAAGTGAAGTTCACTATCGCAGACTAAAGGTGCATTTGATGGTTTAAAGAAATTACAGTTTTGCCCAGAAAAATGCCATCTTGGGCAAAATGAAAACTGACACGGAGAAGACTTAAAAACGTGTGTGTAGAAACATTATCAGAACAGACTGGGGCTGATA
>NW_004524867.1:50687-58028 GCF_000260255.1 Octodon degus | reverse complement strand
AGAGAGAGAGAGAGAGAGAGTGTGAGAGAGAGAGAGGCAGGCAGGCAGGCAAGCAGCAGGCAGACAACGTAGCAAGCAAACAAGCAGGCAAGCAGGTGGGGACAAGCTTCCAGAGGACAGACCACCCCATCTCCCAACACTACAGAAGGCTTCCATGCCAGGGAGGCCGCTTTGTCTTTCGGATTCTTTGAAGGATTTACTCTTTAAGCGAGAGTAAAAGAATATATTTTCCACTGCGGCAATGTTCAGCAGTCGCTGGGTCTCTGGGCTCACTGCTGGAAGCTGTCTGTCCTGTCTCTGTCTGAAGAACTGACGCCCCAGGCACCGCCACTGTCGTCTCCTGAGTTGTGTGTGAGTTCTGGCACCACTGACCTGACCCGCCCACCAGGCATGTTGAAGAAAGCGAAGGAGAGAGACCGTGGGATCTGCTGCGCTGAGGCTGTGAGCCGAGCTGCGGGTGCTTTCCTGGAGTCCCAGAAACAGCCGACAGAAGAAAGCTTGAGCCTTCCGTGAATTCATAATGAAGGGGAAAGGTGATGGGAAGGAGAGAGGGTGACGCAAGCCTGCCCTCTGACACATCATGGCCCTGTCCTGAAGAAGCCTGCACACCCATCTTCACAGGAACCTGGAACGTTGGAAGCTGATGGATGAGGCAGGGAGAATTGAGACTCAAGTGCACATCTGGCCCAGATCCCCTCCTTGACTGAAAAGGCAGGAAGCATTCAGGCTCATGACAGGGCAGGTCAAGGACTGCCGTTTTTCAGATATTCTATGACTCTATGAATTAAAGGATAAGGAATTCTCTGGATTGGAACAAAGGGAGGCTGAGGCTTTTATGGCCTTTGCCAGGGGTGGGGCTTGAGGGGGAAGTTTAGATAGACCTGAGGAGCTGACTGGGGCCTTCCCTGAGGTGGAGAGAAAGGTGAAAGGAAACTGCACCCTGGGCCGAGTTGGAGAAGAAGGGGGGAGGTGGTCTCTGGGAAGATGAGCTGTTGTTTTAAGGGCTTCAGCCATATTAGATGACCACCATAATAGTTTAGCAATTCTTACTAGGGCCATAACCTATCACTAATGGCAGGGCCTGGCATGTTGGAAACCTGTAGGGCAAGTTTGGAGTTCAAAGAAGATTGGATTTTTTTTTTTTTTTTTAAGGAAGGGTCTACAGGGTGTTCAGGGTCTCACTACTACACTGGACTTGTAGTGATCCACTTGTTCACAGCCTCCCAAGAGCTGGGATTATAGGAGTGCACCACCATGCCCATTCTCAATTGCCGCCTCAGCACGGGGGCGTGGCTGGCACGGCAGGCTCGGGTATTGAACTCCGGGTCACTTTAATCCACTAAGCTATTTAGCTGGCCCAAGATCGGATGTTATAGTATTGAGTTGGAAGTCTGAATTGAAGCAAGGCAGAATTTCTACATTGTTCCTGAGCCCCTCCCTTAAGAAGCCTCCACCTGAGCGTATGAGATCGTGAACTGAATGGGTGAGCCCCTACCTACATGTTGGAGGTTGATCTGATTTACTTCAAGTCTATCATTTATGTATAACCACATCTGAAATATATTCCCACAAGACTATCTTTACTTGTGCTTGGGCAAACAGTTGGTTACCATGGTCTAATCAAGCTGATGCATTGAGACTAAGATGTGTAGGAATCCCCTCCAGGTCCTCGTCTCAGTCCAAGAAGTTTATATTTGTAATCCCAGGATACACTATTGGAATCCCACCAAGTTAATTTCAATCTACCACTCCTGGTACAACCCACAGTGAAAATAAAGACACTAAGGCATATTTACAGTTATGGGGAGCCAAGGGGTTCTCAGTCCAGCCATGGTGATGGCTATCTGCAACCAATACTTTTTTTTTTTTTTTTGCTTTTTTTTAAAAAAAAATTAGCTTTATTGAAAATCAATTTCTATAAAATTTGTGAATTTTTAAATGCTCATATAATTCTGTGAGTTTTAATAAATGCAAATTTATCGCCACCAAGATAACAATTCCATCATTCCAAAAATTTCTTTTGTTTATCTTTTTGCAGTAAATTTTGTTCCCAACTCTCTTAACCCCTAAAAAACACTGAAATGCTATCTCTAGAGTTTTGACTGTTTTTAGACTTTCATTTCATGGGCCAGGGAGATGACTCAGTAGAATAAGCACTCCCCTGGCAAGTGCAAGGGACTGAGTTCAATCCCCAGTTCCGCAAAAAAAAAAAAAAAAAAAAAAAAAAAGAATTTCATTTCAGTGGCCTCATATATTGTCTTTTAAATCTGGCTTCTTTCACATAGCACAATGCTTTTGTGATTCAATTTATTTTTTTTCATTTATTTTTTTAATTAAAAATATTTTAAAAATAGGAATAAAGAATTACATTTTTTTACACACAAGTTTAGAAATCTCACCGTATGTAGTATTGTAGCAGGACAGTCCCACAACATCCCTTTTTCCGTCTCTTGCATTCATTCTGCAACCAGTTCTGACCCAGGGCCACACCTGGGTTTTGTTCAGTGGAGGAGGAGTGGCTTGAGGAGGAATGACTGAGAATTGTGGGAAGTCGGTGAGTTCTTTGAGCTGAGCTAGGTGGGTGGCCTACATTTAGCTCTGCCGTATGCAGAGGGGCTATGCAGAGAAAGTAATCTGCTTTACGCTATTGAGATAGTATCTAATGTTTGGGGGTGGGGTTTCTGGTGCTTTGGCTCTGATGTAATTTTTCAAGCCCCAGGAAGTCATAGTTTCTATCTCAAGGTTCGATCTCAGCTGGCAGTGCGGAGCTCTGGCTCGTCATCCTGTCTTGACCCAGCTCACATTAAAGAGCAGCAGGTGAGGGTTATCAGGGAACCACGCATGCCGCCTTCAAAGACTACCACCAGCACCTCAGCTAGACGGATAAGCACTGCTTAAGTCCAAGTGAAAGGATAAAGAGAAGTCCTAGCCAGGTCTGTATGTATCAGGACAAGGAAACAGGGTCAGGCTCAGCCAAAATGGCGACAACTGCTCTTCTTTCAAGCAGAGCTCCTTAGGTGGTCCTCCACAAAGTAGCCAACTATGGTTCTTTTTTTTCGCAGAACTGGGGATTGAACTCAGGCCCTTGAGCTTGCCAGGCAAGCTCTTATTCTACTGAACCATCTCCCCAGCCCCCATACACTATAGTTGAAGTCAACTATGAAGAGAAACAAAGCAGTACCTGAGCAGTAGAGAAGGCATGTGTGACAATAACCAGGTGAGGGGAAGCACACATGCTTTTTCAGCTCCTCATAATAACTACTATTCAGGGGGCCGGGGAGATGGCTCAGTGGAAGAAGTGCTTCCCTGGCAAGCACAAGGGTCTGAGTTCAATCCCTGGTTCTAAAAAAACCCAAAAAACCCTACTATTTAGCTGCATAATAAACAGTTTCTGAGTTGCTAAGATGAAGCAAGTCCTGTGCTGGTTGTTACAGACACAGCCACGGACAAACAGATACAGCCATTGTCTTTGGGACGTCACAATCTAGACCAGGAGCGAAAGACTGTGACCCAGTGGCTGAGACTGGCCTGTTGCTTCTTTGTGTAAATGAACAGGCAGCTCATTTGTTCAAGTAGTGTGGATGTCTGCTTTTGTGTTACAAAGGCAGAACTAGGCTGGGGAGATAGCTTGGCAGTCTAAGTGTCTGCCTGGCAAGCACAAGGACCTGAGTTCAAATCCTGGTACTTTACACCATGCCAACTCCAGGTATGCCACGTCAACCACTGAAACTGGGTATGGCTGTGCACACCTGTAATCCCAGCGCTGGGGAGGCTGAGACAGGAGAATCTGTCTGAGCTACATAGGGAGACCCTTTATCAAATAAATGTTTTTTGTTGTTGTTGTTGTTGTTTTTGAGGAACTGGGGATTGAACTCAGGCCCTTGCACTTGTCAGGGAAGCGCTTATTCCACTGAGTCATCTCCCCAGCCCTCAAATAAATGGGTTTTTTTTGTTTTTGTTTTTGTTTTTGTTTTTGTTTTTTGGTGGAACCAGGGATTGAACTCAGGCCCCTGTGCTTGCAAGGGAAGCACTTATCCACTGAGCCATCTCCCCAGCCACCCCCTCAAATAAATGTTAATAAATTTTTAAAAAAATTTTATTTATGTATGTATGGGGGGGTGGCCAGCTCAGCCCACCAGGGGGCGGGGCTGGCTGGCATGTGGTGCTGGGGGATTGAACCGCGGTCCCTGTGCTTTGCTAAGCTTCTTCTAAGTAGGTGCTGTAGACCACTGAGCCATCTCACCAACCCCAATAATTTTTTTTAAGAGACAAAACTAAGTCATGGTGACAGAGATAGGTAGCATGTATATAGTCAGCAAACCCTACAATCTCTAGTTTGTGGTTCGTAGAAAGTGATATCCCCAAGTGTAGGTCTTGAAACAATAGGGCAGTGACATTTGATGACACTTGTTCTTTTATTCTGTTGAGAGATGCCAAAGCTGGATGGATGGCTTCTTCACAAATGACAAAAGAGAAGATTAACATTGAGCTTCTAAACTTTAAGGAGGTAAACTTCAAGCAGCAAAGTTATGGATCCTAGCATTAGGAAAAATGAGAAGTTGGATTTGCTATCGGAATCAAGCGACCGTGGCAAGAAGTCCCCTAGGAGAGAACAAATGGGAATGGAAAACGTCATAGAATCAAGCCAAGCACCAACTTAATGAGAAAGATAGGTTTGGCGACACAAGCCACATCCTTTACAAGGAAATCAAAGTTACAAAAGCAGAATTAAAGCCTGCATTGGGTAGGAAAAGATAAAACAATGAAGAGAGAAAACCTAAGTCAATGAAGTAGCAGACAAATGAATTATCACAAATTCAGAGACAATGAACGAAGAAATAAAAAGTCTGTGGGGAACACACAGAAATGAAGAGATGGTTGCAAAGAAATTAATTTTCTCCAGGAAGCCTCCAGAAAAGTGAAAAAAGTGATTACAACATTTATTAGATAAATATAATGTTTTATGCATTGTGGCAAAAACTTTACATTCGGGCCGAGGTGATGGCTCAGTGGAATAAGCGCTTCCCTGGAAAGCACAAGGGCCTAAGTTCAAGCCCTGGTTCCACAAAAAAACAAAAACAAAAACAAAACAAAAAAACAAAAACAAAAACAAAAAAAAACCTTTACATTCATTACCAACTTTAATGCAACAAATCTGTAAGACACAAAACTAACTTACTCCTGTTTTATACACGAAAACAGTAAGGGTTATGGGGAGCCTGTGAATTTACCTGTGATCAGCAATAAATGAACAAAACCGAAATTAAATTGTGGGTTGGCTACATTTAGCACCCACAATTTCCTATGCCTAAATCCAAGAAACATGGCAGGGGGAAACCGGGGATTGAACTCAGGCCCTTGGGCTTGCTAGGGAAGCGCTTATTCCACTGAGCCATCTCCCCGGCCCCATCAGTACAAATTATGAGCGAGAAAAACCACCCCACTTTGTAGATCAAAATGACTCAGCTTCATTATGTTTCAAACAAAGTGATGAGTGGTTTATTTATTTATTTATTTATTTATTTTTGTATTTTTAGGGAAAGGTCTACAGGGTATTCAGGGTCTCACTACTAGATCGGACTCATAGTGATCTGCCCATTTACAGCTTCCCAAAAGCTAGGATTATAGGTGTGCACCACCATATCCAATTGCTGTCTCAGCGAGCCCTGGGAGCAGGGTCAGCACAGCAGGCCTGGGGATCAAACCCCTGGCCCCTGCACCCACTTGCAGGAGCTTTAATCTGCTGAGCTATTTGGCTGGCCCTGGTAAGAGTGGTTTAAATATACAAATATGTTGTCGCTTTTATTCTAAATAAAGAAAACTATACATTAGATGATTCGAAGCACCCCCCAAAATCATTAATGTGTACAAGCCAGGGAGGCCGACTCACGCTTCAGGAATGGGAAAGTAGAGATGGGTTGAAAGAAAGGTAATGCTATGCCATCTCCCCAAGCCCCAGCTGCAAGGAGGTCCTGCTGCAGCAGACAGTTTTAAGGACTTGAAGTGAAATAAACCCCCACGTCGAAGGCTCCTAGCTGCACACAGCGTCCCGACGGGCCAGGGCCAGGGTGCAGGCAGACACCGATCCACACCTAGAGAAGGCCCAGCCACACAGCCACTGAACGCAAGTGTGGTCGGGTAGCTTCCAACTCAGCGGTCCCCCGAACGAACCGCTCCAACTGAAGCTCGGCTTGTGCTAGTCACACACAAAGCAAACTTTAAGGTCTCTGTGCCATTGCATAAAAGTTGCAAATGCCCTTCTGGGCGCTAAAAAGTAATCTCTCACTGCAATATTAGAGGAAGTGCTATTCCATTGTTGCTAACGTTTTATTTCATCACAGCTGCGTGGCTAAGAGCGTAACTGCTCCATCTCACTCACCACTGTCACTTGGAAACTTCGGCTCTCTTTCAACGCTTATTGTCCTTTGGGAATTACTATTTTTGCAAAGTTGGCAGGAAAGAATGATCATAGTCTAGAGGGCCGGGGAGATGGCTCAGGGGAAAAAGCGCTTCCCTGGCAAGCACAAGGGCCTGAGTTCAATCCCCGGTTCCGGAAAAAAAAAAAAAAAGAATGATCAGAGCCTAAAGATAAGTCTCTAAAGCATGCTGAATTCCCCCCGGGAGGAACGTCAGGTGTCTGTAGGAGCTCTGGCAAAGTTCAGCTTCCAAACACGAACTCTGACGTGGGAGAGAGGAACTGAAAGAAACAAGTAAATATGCAGGACATGGTTTTATAATCTGCAGTGCTCTTGACTTAGTAATACAGAAGACGCAAATGGAATATAAGGTTTTCTCAGAATATACTAGAATAATGACTATTTTACGGTTGCCCATGACTGTCGATTACTATTATTAATACTCCACAATCAAATTAAAAGAAAATGTATCTGTGTGCCCCATTATCCTGCAGTTTTTCTCTGTTCTTATAACACTCAAATTGCTTCATAACTAATTAAGGATTTGACACGACTTAGAAACAAGAAAGTCACACCCTAAAAACCAGATGCTGATGTTGATAGGAGGTGACATCCTGTTATGTTCTTGGGTTATCAAATTTTGGTTAATAGTAAATATCCGATACTTTTCTTAAGATCTGCTTTCAAGTTCCATGCTGTTTCCCATAACTACCTAATTCCTGTTATGATTTTGAAAAGGAAAGTATGATTTTTATCACTTTCAATTTCAAGGCTTTTGCTTTTCTTTTTTTTTTTTTTTTTTTGGCACTAGTAATCAAATTTAGGACCTTGAGTTTGTCAGGCAATTGTGCAGTTGAACTATACCCCCAGCCTTGCTTATCTTTCTTTTTTATTTGCAAAACCAGGGATTGAACTCAGGCCCTTG
>NW_004524867.1:46312-50258 GCF_000260255.1 Octodon degus | reverse complement strand
TTTTTTTCCGGAACGGGGGATTGAGCTCGGGCCCTTACGCTTGCCAGGGAAGCACTTATTCTACTGAGCCATCTCCCCGGCCCCAATCATTTCCTCTTAAAATACACCCAGCTATGTGGACATCATATCTTACTTACAAAGACCTTTCCTGTTCTCCTTGCAGCTCCACAACATCCTATTTTTAACTTCCTTATTGTAGAGGAGAATGTTGAGTCCTGGAGTTTGTCGAGCTTTCCCAAGTATAACAGTTTTCCAATTGCATAGGCAGGAGCTGCAGCATAGCTTAACGGTAGAGCGTGTGCTTCAGATGCAGAGGACCTGGATTCCCTTTACGCTGCCAAGCGGAAACTGCTACAGGAGAGGAGGATGTCAAGATCCGACTCCTCCTGGATGCTTTCTTATGGACGAAGTGGGTGGTGAGAGCCAATGTGTGCTTTATGTGATTTTCCTCAGGAGGTCTAACTTGCCCCAGCCTCCCTGGCAGGTGACTACTCATCGCTGCACACTGTAGAAATGAGCCTGAGCCTGTAGCGTTTGTATTACCTCCTCCGAAGACAGTACAGGTTACCTGGGGAACTGGGCACCCGACTGTGTTAGTGTGTAGCTTGGTCTCTGTGTGCAAGATACCTTAATGTTTGCTGACTTCCCTGCCTTGTAGGGGGAATATAACTCCTCCATGCAAGATAAACCAAACTGATTATTTTTATTAAGATAACATTTTATTAAGATAACATTCCAATTTTTTTTAAATGTGTAGGGTCTCACTACACAGCACGTCTGGGCTCAGGGTTGGCATGGTATGTGGTACCAGGTTTCAAACTGGGGTCCCTGAGCTTGCCTAAGCAGGCACTTAGTCCACTGAGCTATCTCACCAGCCCCCTCATTCCAAGTTAAGAAGATGTCACTTCAGTCCAACCACATAGCTCTTGAGAAGGATAAAGGTATAGCTCTTTGGTCTATATCTACTAAGACCAGGCCTTAATCTAATAGCATACGTAGCTTTAGAATCCAGGCTTGTGATGGAAAGGGAGATTGGTACTCTTTTGAACATTTTGATAAAGAAAAATTCTGAATAAATTTTTTATCTTCCAACTTTAAAATCATCTCAGGAAATTAAAAAAACACACACACACACAAAACCCCAGCAACACAAAATTCGAATTCTACATTCACCAAATTCAAGACACAAAACCTCACAAAATTACAGAGAAAGTCCACCCAATCAATGGAATTCAGAACTTAGAATTCAGCCACTAAATGGCATAATTGCTGTAATTAGTCAAATGGTGTAATTACAGTAAACACATGATGAGTTGCCACTGAAGCACGTAATTACGGAGCATAATGGTGTTATTATGATTTCTGATGACATAATATGATTTAGATATATAACAAATGCCCATAACAATGTTAAGTCTTATTCACTGGCACATTTTCTTAGTACCTGCTTTGGATTATTTTTTTACATTTTATAGGTTCAAATGTAGATCAGGCAGAGAATCAGAATAATTTTTTTTTTTTTTTTTTTGGAGAAGAGGAAAAGAAGCTGTTATTTAACATAGTACTTTGGTGAAAACATGAGCAGAGAGAGATAAAGGATTTTGAATTATGAAGTCAGTCATTTAGATAACTCTAACTAGGCTTCACAGTCCATGACGACAGACAATGTCAGTGAACACGTCTATGTACCTACACATTATTTTATGTTGTTTTCCAAGAACTTAATGTTTTATTTTCAAGTCTACCACAAAACCATCCACGAAAGAAAAGATTTCCAAGAGTACAACAGTGCCTTCACAGTCTTTGCTTTAACATTCTTAGTTGAAGACCAAGTTTTCAAGGACTGATAGTGTGCTGTGCCAAATTCTTCTACGGACATAGGTTTTGGATGATCAAAGCTATTGTCATTTCATGGAATTTATGAACTGGCAAGATTCTTAAAGGTGGCAGAGAAATGAGTTTTTTAAGCATTTACAAATTTATTTCACTGACCTGCAGAAAGTTATTTCTTGGGGCTGGGGAGATAGCTTAGTAGAATAAGTGTTTGCCTGGAAAGCACAGGGTCCTGAGTTCAATCCCTGAAACTGAAAAAAAAAAAAAAAAAAAAAAGAAAAGAAAAGAACAAAAAATATTATTTTTTTGTGGAAAGGAATTCTCAGTAGGGTCAGGAAGCCAGAAAGCTGTACCTGCGTGTTGAATCCTCTGTCTTCGTAGGGTTGGAACCTTACCTACAAATGCCCACCAAATCTTTATTTCAGCTTTAGCTTTGGTTAGTGAGAAAAGGCTAACTCATCTTTCTAACAGAAGAGATCCCGCTATGAAACTGTAACTTCTCTACCTATCAGCATTTGCAGCCATAGTATTTACTGCCTATCAGTGGTCTCCACCCAATCTTTTCGGCACTGTAGATGGGTCCTATGGAAGACAATTTTTCTATATACCCAAGGTGGGGTTAGTTTCTTTTTTATTACTAGTATATGCTTGTGATACATTGTAATGTTACTCCCAGCATTAGCATCTCTGTTTCAGCTCTACCTCAGGCCACTGGGCATTTGCTTCTCATGAAGAGCACAAAATCTCGATCCCTCACATGCAGAGTTTGCATGAGGGTTATCAGTCTTATGCTAGTCTAGTCCCACGGCGGATCTAAAAGGAGACAGAGCTCAGGCAGTAACTCAAGCAGCGGGGAATTGTGAATACACATGATGTTTCATTCCCTGGCCCAGGCTCATCGCCTGCTGGGTGGCCCAGTTGGGGTCCCTGAGGTATGCTGTCAATTTGTGTTGAGGATACAGCTCACAAAGCTTTCTAGGCACTCACAATCTGTAGAACTTTCTGGAAAATTCTCTATCTGCAGCTACCCACATGTCAATGGAAGATTTTTAATGTGGCTGATGCATCTGAGGGACTGAATATTTCATTTTAGTTTATTTTTAATTGATTTATGTTTCAATAGCTACATGACTGGCAACCGTATCGAGTGGCACTATTTTTCTATACAGACTGCCATTCAACTTGATTCACTTCTGGCACTACACATTATATTTTATTAAATCTACACATGAAGGAGTTTGTTATCATCTAAGCAAATATAGCTTTAAGCTTTATAACAATCCCATACATATTAATGATAATCAGCAAATTGAATCATTATAGATAATGAAATAGCACAACAAAATATGAAACATAATTATAATCAGTCTTACTTTTATGGACAATGATATTCTACAGGGCTGGGAGCCATGATCACATAATTGGATAAGCTTTCACGACTATAAACTATTTTAATGAATTTTACATTTTTCATTCTTATCTGAAGTGTATTCAAGCTTCTCCTATTTGGCTTTCCTTGGGCATGAATATTGATGAGTTTTACTGTAGTATGAATTTTCAAGTGTCCCTTTTTCTTCCTTATATCCTGAAGATCTAGATTTTAGTGTGCATTATTTATTGCTTAATTACTTTCTAACCCTGTGAGGAAGGACATGCCGCTGAGCTATCACCCCGGCCCTTCTGTGAGGAAGAAATGAACCAGAGTAAGGAACCGCAATAAAATGAAGACTCTCATCCTGCTGGAAAGTACACAGAGTTCCTGAATTGAGGACCCAATTGTTATTCAAACTATAGTACCTTTCTTTTGTTTCTTCACATACCCACAAAAAATGCTCTTGGCCTTGAAAATGCAACTATAAACTGAAAAGGGATGAGGACCCTGCCCTCAGGGACACTGACATCAGGTGCAGATGACAGACAGTAATCTAGGAACCTCGGACAACAAAGAAGCATTTCTAGGGCTGGTGAGATGGCTCAGTGGTCTAAAGCACCTACTTAGAACAAGCTAAGCCGAGCGAAAGCACAGGGACTGCGGTTCAATCCCCAGCACCACATGCCAGCTAGCCCTGCCCCCTGGTGGGCTGAACTGGCCACACACACACACACACACACA
>NW_004524867.1:39243-40397 GCF_000260255.1 Octodon degus | reverse complement strand
TTTTTTTTTTTTTTTGGCAGAACCGGGGATTGAACTCAGGCCCTTGTGCTTGCCAGGGAAGCACTTATTCTACTGAGCCATCTCCCCAGCCCCTCTTCATGCTCTTGAGGCTGGGCCAGACCTACAGAAGCAGCAGCACTATCCAAAGATCAATTCACTATCCAGAAGGAGCTCAGCTGTGAGTCACTGCCTGAAACCCACAATATGTGTGAGGTTATACGACAACACTACTTCCCCCACATTTGTCCTTTAAACGAGAACTCCAGGGTGGAAGATGCGTCTGCTGTGTAATAGGCTTAGGCGGGACAGCATTACTGGAGATAATTCCCCTTCACCCTGGTATGACTCAGACATCCTAGCTGAGCAATATCCAGGATGTGCCTGGCTGTGAAGAAAAAGAAAAGAGAGTTCAGAAAGTGAAGCTGTTTCTCAGCTACATCTATTCTTTTGAAACTGCATGAAGTGGTGATAAAACTATGTGTTGTGAGTAAAAATTTTTCTGCTTCCTACACTAGATGTCACTGCGCAGCTCATTATTAAGTAGCCTAAGGAGGTTCTTCAGAGAGAAATGGAAACTGTAAAAAATAAAAATCAGGATGCCTAACATGGCAGCATCCAAAATTCACGCAAGCATTCTGCTCAACCGGCTGACATTCGGCGAGGAGACAGCCTGTTCCCTACACACGACTTACCACTAGTCCACCCTAACGTAGCTCCGAAGTCCTAGCAACAACTTGAAGTATGTTTTTTCTGCCTTTTTTCCCATTTGCATACCTGTCAACCTGATAAAAAGTGAGAATTGGGGAAATGCAAATCGCCTACTCATGAAATTTAATGATGTACGCATATGCTCTATTTTGAAATCTTACAAAAATACAGCATTCCCTTGATGCTTTAAAAAAGGTCACCCCCGAAGACAATGGAGCTTGGAATAGAAGTAGTTGCTTCCCACCTCCTTTGTCTTTTCCTGCCTCCTGCCTCACCACCCCCCTCCTTTTTTTAAGAAACCACAGACCTTCAAGTCAGTAATAAGTTTAGTGTGTTTTCAATGCGTAGGACAGGACCGGGCTTGGGGGCAAGCCACTGGTGCTTGGTCCATCTCTAAGATAAACACACAAAGATTGGTTTGCTTGTATCATTAGAGGCCGTGACCC
>NW_004524867.1:35982-39143 GCF_000260255.1 Octodon degus | reverse complement strand
TAAAAGAAGGATTTCTAAGTTATGCTCCAGACATTGCCCAGCACTCTGAGGACATGGGACTAAGGGGGCAGCTGTCACCCTAAGCAAGTGACATGTAGGGTGCTGAGAGCAGTCTTCTGGACAGAACAGTGCAAATACACACCAGCATGAGGAAGTCTGTTAGCTCAAGAAGGAGCAGTCACATTGGTTCAGGCAAGAGACCTTCCCAGGACTGGACCTCCGAACTATGCTTGCCACTGTGGTCTCTATCCCAAGAGCAATAGGTGTTAATGTTAAGAACGTAAAGGACAGAAGCGGGAACGTCTAGTTAGTACATAATCCACCCTACAATTTGAAATGATCCTTCCAGTCAGAGGAGGGTATAAATTAGTGAGCCAAATGCAAGAAGATCATCCTGTTTTAATGTTTTGCCCTTCATCCAGGTAGGAAATGGTCATATCTTGCCCTAGAGATGTAAGAGTAGAGCGGAGACAAGTGCGTGTTCTTGAGAACTATTTAGAAGGCAGAGGTGGCCGGGCTCGGGGAAGTAACGAGAGGGAGCACCACGGAAGAGGGGCCTGACCTGGATGCTCCCAGGTCTTCATTGCTGAGAGCTGTGGCAGGGAGCCTCTGCTCACTGGGAAAAGGTCACTAGTGAGACCCAGGGAATGTGTGTTAGCACACACAAAAGATGGCAGCTGCAGAAGCAGGTCAGCACAAAGAGCTAGATGTTCCCTGTGATGGAGTGAAACAAACTTCCAGAAAAATTAAGATGCTAATAACACTAAAAGAGCAAGTTTCATTTCTGGCGCATGGGGGGCGTGTGAACATGCATGCATGCACTCATAGGTGTATGTCCACGTGTATGTGTCCTAAGTCAATACACATGAGAAAACCCTGTAGCGCATTTTCTGGCCTCGGGAAGTCTGTTCAGTCTGACGGCACAGTCCTTTCTTGTGCAGCTACACAGTAGCGATCTGCAGGCTCCACGTTTTCTGCTTATTCGTGGAGGACATTCTCACTCATGCTGAGTGCCAAATTGATGTGGATTTTTTTAAGCTATGTGTATTGGTTTCCTACGACAGCCACAAACTGGGTTTTTTTTTTTTTTCCTTCTTTTTTTCATTTATGTATTTGGTACAGCGTCTCACTATGTGGCTCAGACTTGTGGTGATACTCACCAGTGCTGGGATTACAGGCGTGTGCCCCCACACCCGGACTGCAACCTCTCTTTCTTCTGGAGGTCAGGAGGCTAGAAACCCACATTCAAGAGCCAACAGGGCCCTGCTCCTCCCCCTGCCCCCCCGGGTGGGGGCACCAGTGCCAGAGGTACAGGGAATCCTTTCTTCCCTCCTCTTCCTGTCTCCCCCCCCCCCCCCCCCGCGGAACCGGGGATTGAACTCAGGTCCTCGCACTTGCCAGGGAAGCGCTTATTCCACTGAGCCATCTCCCCGGCCCTCTCTTCCTGTTTTAAGAGGTGCCCACCCGTCTTTGGCTCCCTTTGCCTGAAGCTGCATCACTCCAAACTCCACCTCTGCTGTCATCCATGAGATCCCCGTTTGCATCTGAACTTCCCCTGTCCATAAAGTAAACAAGTTCTTGGATTGAAATCCACCCCAGTGCCTTCCATTTCAGCATGGCTTTATCTGCAAAAACTCTATTTCTAAATAAGGTCACAGGTACTACAGGTTAGGATTCAAACTTTTTTTTTTTGTTGCGGAACCGGGGATTGAACTCAGGCCCTTGCACTTGCCAGCCAAGTGCTTATTCTACTGAGCCATCTCCCTGGCCCCCCAAATATTTTTTTAAGAGACACAATTGAACACCAAGCACTATGCATCAAATCTTCCTAACTGAAATACAGTGGACATTTCTTCTCTATTACTTTCCTCTTTGAATCCTTTCATGAAAGGAACAAAAATGCCCATTTCCATGATTGCATTACATACAACTCTCAGCTCCATCTTGGAAAGAGAATCTCTTGCACCTCATCTTATTAGAATTTATCCAAGTAGAGTAATTATTTGATTATGTTACTGTTCCCACCACTGACTGAATGTGAGATCTCTTCACACACATTTTCCAAGCGAGAGAACTAGAAGGAGAAAGGAAGAGAACTTGAGTGATTTTCTGGCTTATTGTTCAGTCTTCAATCTTAACCAAATTAAGCCACCTTCCTCTTAACGCTTCCTAACTGCCTCCTTTAATTTCCTTCCCTGGCCTTGCAAGGATTGAATCTCATCACCATTCACCAGTGACAACCCATGAAGGGAGTAATAAAGAGTGATGGTTTTGATATTAATCTGGCTTGAATCTGCAGATAAGACAAATTAACCCTGGCACTCTGCCCCGTGGTTCTGTGGATTGCTAATAGGGACTGCAATGGCAGAAGCCTCCAAGGATCAGGGGTTTAAAATACAGCTGCCAGTTTTAGGTGTAATAGCCAATGTACAGTCATTAAGCTTGTTACTCAGGTATTGTATCTCCAAAAAATATCCTCAGTTACTGTAAAGGTCTCTGAACAACCTCTATAACCAATCAATTGCTCTATTTTTTTTTTATCATTGCTGCCTAACTCTAAGGCCATAATGTTAGCAGCTTAAAACAAAACACAGCCAATGCCTTGTGTGGACACAGTGAAGCTGGTTTTGTTTTCAGGATTTGTCACCAGCCTGAAATTGAGGAATAAGCCAAGGGATATGTGACATTCACTTCACAGCATACATGATAGTGGACATCAGTCCCTCATGGTTATAGTATGGGAAGCTGTGTCTATTGCTGGCAGTTGGCCAGAAGTCACCTTCAACTCTTGTAGGCCGTCTCTCACTTCTTGGCCCATGAGCATCCTGTTATGGCCACCTCATCAAAGCCATCAAGAAATGCTTTATCCAAGATGTATTAGTCAAGTAAATTTTCAGTTGTTAAAAAGAGCAAATCTATCTAATGTAAAAACAATAAATGGACTTCCATTTCCAGAAGGCATTTGTTGGTACAAATCACTTACCTATTCCAGGTCTGTGAAAATAGGTTTAAACTAATTGCTGTGCTGAGTCAAAGACTGGAAACCGCTGGGTCTCTGGAATGAGAGGAACGAATAATGAGGAAGACACAAAGCTCTGGAGCAGGGACCACTGAGAACTTCTGTTGCTTCCTGCTGGCTTGGGTCCAGGCCCTCCACACGG
>NW_004524867.1:32210-35882 GCF_000260255.1 Octodon degus | reverse complement strand
GTGGTGCTGGGGGATCAAACCACGGTCCCTGTGCTTTGCTCAGCTTCGCTTGTTCTAAGTAGGTGCTCCAGACCACTGAGCCATCCCACCAGCCCCTTTCATTCTCTTTAAAAAACAAATAAAAGGATTACATTTTTCTCTAAGAAAATATAAAGGACTTATGGGACTTTTATTTCAGTGCTAGGAAGGGAGCTGAGGACCTAACACGGGGCTAACAAAGCAATCTATCGTGGTGCTACATCCTTAGCCTGAGGATGACACTCCTCTAAACTATCAGTGATATGGCATAAACATAATTAGGGCTGTGGATAGCAAAGGATGGTTTCTATGTGAATTTGCACCCGCTGGGTCTGAGTTGGTCCCCTGGCCCTCACCAATCTCCTGGAGGCCAACCTGGTATTTCTCACAGCAGCACAAGAAGTCAATACAGCTGTGTTTTTCGGTCTCACTTATTTGGCTTCTTTCTGTAATCCCACAGGTCCCCGCCTACTCTCCCCTTGTTTTTGGATCTTTCTTCCCAGCCTACAACTCTAGGATCAGACACAGGAAACACACAGCTCTTGGGACACTGAATGGAAAAACAGAATTTATCAGTTCATGGTCAAGGGCTACAGTCTGTGAGTCACAAGGCTACTTTCTTGTTCTAAATGCCTCCGTTTGATAGCAGAAACCAGGCATCACAACGATCCTCCTTTTGTTTCTTCTGTAAGAAAATGAACCTTCCCTTAAGCCCTCATCCTTGCCCAGGCAGGGGATCCCCCGAGACAGACATAGAAAAGACAGCACTAAAGAGGGCAAGAGAACCAAAGGGGAAAAACAGTAATTTCATAATGTAGCTTCTGCTACAAAACTACCACCTGCAGGCTACTGCTGCTGCGTCGGGAGAAAAATAAAGTTCATGTCCCTGGGTAGCTTACAGTGCAGGTCAGCACCTTGTAAATGGAAGCCAAGCCTCAGAGCTGTGGGACAGCTTAAGATAAAGAATCCCCAACCCCATTCCCAGAGTCGGGGATTCAGCATGCCTAGAGTTGGATAGAGAGTCTATGTAACATGGGAGGTGAAATGCAAACCCAGTCTTCATAAACACAAAGCTGTCTGTGCAGCAGCACTGTGGAATGTAAGGCATGAATGGGAAGCTGCAGGCTGAGAGAAGCAGGGGAAGGACACTGCCCTGGGGCATCAGGGGCACTAGTGCTGGATGTGAACAGATTCCGTGAAAGGAGCCAAAGCCATGGCACGCATGGAAGGAGAAGGACATATAATTACCTGTCTATAATTACCTGCAATGGCCAACAGAGCCCACCAGGGGCCTTAGGGCTTGTGAAGTAGTTTTGTGAAAGTGGAAAAGCCAGGAATGAGATGGGTACGGGATAGAGAGCTGACTTGCACCCAGGGGAGTGCTGAGTAGTAGCTCTATGTGTCAGCTGCTGAGAAGACTAAGAAAAGGAACTGGACCCCCCTGAGAGTTGGGAGTCTAATTGTAAAAAGAGAAAGAGGGAGGAGGCTCTTATTCAGGGTGAGTATAGGATGCACTGTAGATAAGTGTTTCCGGAAGCCACCAGAATTAGGGCAGAGGTCTCATGAACAGAGACCAGACTAGAGGAAAGCAGAGAGGAAAAGCATTCAGCAGCCTTATGCCAAGGAATTCAGTCAAGGTCAGAAATCAAGGTCAGTGTAAGAAGGGATGGAGAGGTCATGCCTGAGGGTGGGCAGCTGGCCCAGGGCACAACCAGCATGTCAGTGGGGCTCATCAATGCTTGCGGCCCACGTGCTGAAGGTGGGACTTCTGCTGCTACAGATTTCCCAGCCAATCCCAGCTCATTTCATTTCTGAAAGTCATTGCTTGGCTGTACCCAGAATGTACCCTGATAGCGCCCTCAAGTTAAAAAATGCTTTAATTATATGTTTTCTAGAGGCCATGAGAAAACATTTTCTATTTCTTTTTGAAGGCAGACTCCAGTATTTCTGGAAGCAGGATGGTTAGAAGTGGGCCAACAGCTGTCAGGAGCATTCTTTCATCTAGCAGGAGAATCAAATCTCATTTTGGGAGGAAGATTGAGCTTTTCATATTGAAACACAAATATCTTAATCACTTGGATCGGTAAAGGGAAAGCTGAAATCCCATTCTCAACTAGACGGAACTGTGATGAGGAGTTGAATCATTCCGTAAGAGAAGCTCATCACTGGGCACAGAAGAGGCAGTAGAAACTGTCACGAGTATGCCTAGGTTACAATTTCCTTAGACCACTCCCTGCAGGGGGTGTGAGGTATGCCTAGGTTACAATTTCCTTAGACCAGCTTGTACCTGTGGTGCAAGTCCACACAGGACACAGTCGAGATGCAGTCTTACACACACACGTGTAAGTGCAGAGGAAGACACGTGAGGAGGTATAGAGGCAAACTGTAGCTGAAGGCAGAGGCACAGACTTAGATTGAGAGCACATGCAATGGGAACATGGATGTAGATGTAGTTACAGGTATGTCAGTATAGGGATATGTTATTGTCTAAATGTATGTCCTTTGAAAATCTCATCTCTCCAAGGTATTGGTATTAAGAAGGGGGGTTTTGGTGTGGGAGGGGTGATGAAGTTCTGAACATGGTACTGTATTAAAGTTTTGGCGTCCTTAGGAAAGAAAGCCCAGAGAGCTCCCTGCCCTTTCACGCTGTGAGTATCCAGGGAGACGTCACCACCTATGGACCAGGAAGCAGCCCTCACAGACACTGAATCTGTCATGACATGCCCTGCGACTTCCAGCTTCCAGACTCTAAGCCCCCTAGTCCAATGATGGCAAACCTTTTAGGGATGAGCACCCAGACCTCAACCCCAAACCCACTTCTTTATAGCAAAGTGTCAACACAGGGGCCAGGGAGATGGCTCAGTAGAATAAGCGCTTGCCTGGCAAGCATAAGGGCTTGAGTTCAATCCCTGGTTCCAGAAAAAAAAAAAAAAAAAAAAAAGTGTCAACACAATTAAACCTGAATACTGAGATTTTAGTTTAGAAAAAAATCAATTCATACATTAACATCTTTTGTCTTAGAAGAAAACATGCATAGCAGAGGTTCGCCATCTCTACCATAGCCGGTGCAGTTCTGTAAATTGAGCCCAATTTATGGTGTCAAACATATCAACGGTAAGCATCCACAGTCTTCATGAGTCCATTTTTTCACTTGAAGGCCTGCTTCTAGAGCATTTTCAAAGATGTTATATTACTCTTTTGGACCATCTGAAAGGAGGAAGCTCAAAATCAGCACTGTCATCTTCCGTGCCTCTATGCTTCCTTAACAAATATGGTCTTATTTTTCACAAATAAGAAATATCTACTTCAAAGCACAACACAAGCCCGCAATTACTGTGGGCCCAATTCTGCCAGCTGTAATCAGTCACAATCTTCATTAAGTGTGGAAAGCCTCTCCTGTATAACTTTCCAAGAATATTTAAATATAAATCATTCAAAAGCATATTGAAGGGCTGGGGAGATGGCTCAGTGGAATAAGCGCTTCCCTGGCAAGCGCAAAGGCCCGAGTTCAATCCCCGGTTCCGCATTAAAAAAAAAAAAAAAGAAAGAAAGAAATCAAAAGCATATTGAAATCAGGTCTCCATAAGTCATCAAATGCATTTTTTTTTTTTTTTCTGGAACTGGGGATTGAACTCAGGCCCTTGCGCTTGCCAG
>NW_004524867.1:29562-31415 GCF_000260255.1 Octodon degus | reverse complement strand
TAAATTTTAGGAAAATATAGACAACCCACACTCCTAGGATATAGTATAAGATTAATTCTCTGCTTTCTTTTTAGACAGTATGTAAAACTGATCATGTGAATGCCTGGATGTCACTCATGCTACTGCACTGTTGCATGTTTCTCTAATGAAATCCAATAAAAATTAAATAGGATGCTGGATTTGCATGTTAAAAATCGGTACTTACTACGGTCAGAATGACTCTCCCCAGACTTGCACGTTGAAACCTGATTGCCAATGTGATACTGCTAGGAAGAGGAGCTTGCAGGAAATGATTAAGTCATAAAAGGGCCGGGCGAAAATGGCGTCTGTCCCTTTGGGTCCTCCTCCCCCCACTGTGTGATGCTCCAGTTTCCTCCTCTGCAGAAGATGCATTAACACGGCCCCATGTTAGAAGCAAAGAGAGGGGCTGGTGAGATGGGGCTCAGTGGTCTAAAACACCTACTTAGAACAAGCTTAGCAAAGCGCAGGGACCGCGGTTCAATCCCCCAGCACCACATGCCAGCCAGCCCCGCCCCCTGGTGGGCTGAGCTGGCCACACACATAAATAAAAAAAATTAAAAAAAAAAAAAGAAGAAGCAAAGAGACCTAGTCCTCTTCAGGTGCCGAGCCTATAAATGCCTTAGTGTTGGACTTCAGAACACTAAGGGCTCCTAAGTTTGCTTTTATTTATTTATTTATTTTTTGGTTAAATTTTATTTATTGTGTGTGTGTGTGTGTGTGTGTGTGGCCAGCTCAGCCCACCAGGGGGTGGCGCGGGCTGGCATGTGGTGCTGGGGGATTGAACTGCAGTCCCTTTGCTTTGCTGAGCTTGTTCTAAGTAGGTGCTTTAGACCACTGAGCCATCTCGCCAGCCCCTAAGTTTGCTTTTAGAACTGTGAGACACACATTTCTTCTTACATGACTGATTCTCAAGTATTTCATTGTAGAGGAAGACAGAACTCTATCTAAAAAACCAATTTACCAACCAAAACTTTATTTTCATTAGCACTTTGCAGGCAAGTCTTTCTTCTTAGGTTTCTTGGCAAGATTCTGCTCCTCACTAGCTGTGGGCTCCTGGAACACTTCATTTCCTTGACACGGAAGCCTGTCCATGGGCTGCGCTCGGCGGAGCAACCTATCGCATTGGAACACACAAGAAAGGAAAAGAAGGCAACCAAAGTCAAGAGAAAGAGCACGCCAGCATCCGTGAAGTTACGAGCAAGTGCAGCAGTCAATTCTGTAAATGTGACTGGCTTGCACAAGTGCTAACTTCATCAGTGAGTCAGGCTATTGATGAGTTCAGGAAGGAACGGGGCACCAGGAGGTAGGACCTAGGGGGAGGAAGGTGGTCATGCAGGTGTGACTTTCAAGGGCGTTTCTTTCCTTATATGCTCCATCCCCTTCTGCCAACCTCTGCCACGCCTTTCTGCCGTGATGTGTCTGCCTCACTACAGGCCCAGAAGCCATGGAGCCAGGTGAGCTTGTAGTGAAATCAGGAGCCCACCTAAAATTTCCCTTTTTTAAGTTGGTTACACAAGATATGTTGTCACACCAGCTAACAGGGGACTAAAGCACTATGAGTCAGCAATTCTCAGGATTATACCAGTGCATTTACTGACAAAGAAGGCTGAAAGATTCCCTTCCACTAAACCTTAGACCAGCTTCTCCCCAACTATAGACTCCCAGTCTCTCTTTCTTAGAGCATTTCATTTTACAAAGTGTAGCTGTCAATTCTCTACCAGCTCCATAGAGACTGGTTTTCTCATATCTCTTTCAAGTTTTATGCCTCTGGGAGCCTTGCCTTTGAAATATGCCAGAGATGATGAGATCCCTATGTCTGTGTGTGAGGTAGC
>NW_004524867.1:23829-28972 GCF_000260255.1 Octodon degus | reverse complement strand
ATAACTACCTATTAAAACAACATACATAACACTTTAATATTGTAAATGCATTGTGTATTTCAAGTGGTTAAAGCTGGTTGGATGATTGGATGACCTAGACCCGAGGAACTACAGAATCATCCAGAAAAATTCCCCCTTGGTCCAGCTTGAGTAGCGTCTCTCAGCAGTACCCTCTCCAGGAGAGATAAAGATGAATTTCCCACTGGTAACCAGTAATCTGTGCCCTATTAGACCAGGATCATTCCTGGCATCAATTATTAACAGTCATCAAATGAAAACAAACAATTTAGGGGAGGCAAAAAGAAAAAACTCATTTCCATTGAGTGCTTGCTTCAGTGCACTCAGACTTGACGTTAACATCTTAATCGGTCTAGTGGAATTACTTAGGAGCCTGCTCCATGTAAATAGAGAAAATGTTAATGAGGAGAAAATGTGGGTGATTAATAAGTGTGATTGAAATGAAATGACCTTTACTTATTCACTGGGTAATTAAAGTAATCAACGGAGACCCAGCTGTGATGAGAAATGTCATTGAATAGAGCAAATGCAATTAGCTATCATCTTTGCGTGTGTGGGAAGAGCATTTGACATGTTTGGTGGAGAAAGGAGTACTTTAAAAAATGGCTTTTGGAGTACAATGTTTTCATGACTGTCTCTTTCGGACAGTGGTAGCCATATGAGTACACTCTTCTGGAAAAATGCAGTCCCTATGGAGTAATAAGGCAACATGCTAAGATTTAAGGTGTGTGCCCTTAGATAGCTTTTCCCTTGGTTTACAATATCAATCAAAAAGCAGTAGCTCAATGACACCAGATATTCCTCTTGGGGAAAAAGGGCCGAAAAATACATTGTCCCTAAAAATCCTTTGTCCTCTTTCTGTTGGCAGCAAAACAAGTAACTCTGTCCAAAAAGCAGGGGAAAAGAATCAATAGACATCTGAGGGTCAGCAGTAAAGTTGTTCTATTTGGATGGCCCAGGGACATTTGGACACTGATGCCTTCTTTCCATTGGATTAAGAAATGTAATGAAATCTATTGTATTACCAAACTTTTTTTCTGTACTCTGTTTGTCAAAAGGTACCAATTGTCCCAATTCCAAACACAGGCAAAGGAACTTCAATTATCTATTTGAGCCAGTGTCCAGAGGACAAATCCAAGCATCTCTCTCTCTCTCTCTCTCTCTCTCTCTCTCTCTCTCTCCCTCCCTCCCTCCCTCCCTCCCTCCTAACCTCCCTCTTAGTGAGCTTACTTAGTCCCCTATGCATCAGTTCACTAATTCTGTTGTTAATATGCCTGGGTAATATGCCCTATTTCCAGAAAGATTAAGGATGTTTGCTGCATAAAAATGCAAACATGTAAGATTGCTAAGACTGACAGAGAACTCATTATTTGGCAGGCCCTCAGTAGCTACAGAAAATGTTAGCTTTTCTGAATACTGTTGCTCAATCCATGTATTGGGCATAGTAACTGTACTTCCTAACTAAGTTGTTGTGGTTATTAAATGGTTTAATAATGCAAAATATTTAGTGACTACTTATAATGAACTCTATAAACATTTAGGTATTCTTCTGGTGCTTTTGCTCTATGGTTATCCCTGTCATAAAAAGTAGGCCAGGGGGCCTGCCCCTTAGCTCAGTTCTTTTTTTTTTTGGTGGAACTGGGGATTGAACTCAGGCCCTTATGCTTGCCAGGGAAGCACTTATTCCACTGAGCCATTTCCCCAACCCCTTAGCTCAGTTCTTTAAGTGGCTGCTTCAACAAAGCAGTCAGGCTCAGGTTGCTGTGGTTTGATCCCGCAACTCAAGCCAGTCAGTCATGCCCTGAAGGCATTTGGAGCAAAAAAAAAAGTAGGCCAAATCCCAAAATGTTCAAAATATAAAATAAAATCATACAAATGTTATATTTTTTATCTTTATATTATCATCCTGTACAGACGGCCCCTAACTAAGGGTGAGTCCATGTAGGAGTTTTCAACTTCTGTGATGATCAAAAAAGTCAAAACATACTCAGTGGAAATCATTCTTTGAACTTTCAGCCTTCCTGTTGTTGTGTTTTCTAGAGCCATGACAGAGTACTGAAGCTTTCCAAGAGTTCATATCAAAACAGAATGCAGGGGGCTGGGGAGATGGCTCAGTGGAATAAGTGCTTCCCTGGCAAGCGCAAGGACCTGAGTTCAATCCCCGGTTCTGCAAAACAAACAAACAAACAAAAAAACCACCAGAATGCAGGACGGGCAGGACAGGCAGGATGGGGGTGGGGCTGGGGGAGGAAGGCGGCCCTGGCTGGGAGAGGAGTAGGATGAGGATACTGCTATGGAGCTGGCGGGTGGCTCGTAGGTAGTTCTCGGTCAAGCAGTGTCGACAGGAAGTGTTTCATCCCGAGTCATTGTACATGCTGATCTACATTGCTTCTATGCACAAGTAGAAATGATCTCAAATCCAGAATTAAAGAACAAACCTGGGGCTGGTGAGATGGCTCAGTGATCTAAAGCACCTACTTAGAACAAGTTTAGCAAAGCACAGGGACTGCGGTTCAATCCCCCAGCACCACATGCCAGCCAGCCCTGCCCCCTGTTGTGCTGAGCTGGCCACACACACATAAATAAATAAAATTAAAAAAAAAAAAAAAGAACAAACCCTTAGGTATTCAACAGAAATCTCTCATGATTACTTGCAATGATGAAGCCAGAAAACTTGGCGTTAAGAAATGTATGCAAGGGCTGGTGAGATGGCTCAGTGGTCTAAAGCACCTACTTAGAACAAGCTAAGCTAAGCAAAGCACAGGGACCGCGGTTCAATCCCCCAGCACCACATGCCAGCCAGCCCCGCCCCCTGGTGGGCTGAGCTGGCCACACACACACACACACACACACACACACATAAATAAAATTTAAAAAAAAAAAAGAAAGAAATGTATGAAAAATTGTTGGGAGAGTTTACTCCACTTGAGAGACTCAGATTTGATGAAAATTTTGTGGATCTAACAGAAATGGTTGAGAAGCGACTCCAACAGCTGCAAAGTGATGAACTTGCTGCTGTGACTGTGTCAGGCCATGTATATAGCAAGGAGCCTGTCAGCCTGAATGATACCTCACACGTCAGACTACTTACTGGATCCCAGGTTGCGGCAGAGATGCAGGAAGCCATGTATAATCAGTTGGGACTCACTGGCTGTGCTGGGATCGCTCCTAATAAGCTATTGGTGAAATTAGTTTCTGGTGCCTTTAAACCAAATCAGCAAACAGTCCTACTACCTGAAAGTTGTCAAGACCTCATTCTTGGTTTGAACCATGTAAAGGAAATACCTGGTATTGGCTATAAAACAGCCAGATGTCTTGAAGCACTGGGAATCCATAGTATGCCCGATCTCCACACTTTTTCATCCAAAATATTAGAAAACAAATTAGGAATTTCAGTTGCTCAGCATATACAGAAGCTCAATTTTGGAGAGGATAATTCTGCGGTGATACCCTCAGGACCACCTCAGTCTTTTAGTGAAGAAGACTCATGAAAAAACTGCTCATCATAAGTCGAAGCTAAAAAGAAGATTGAAGAACTACTTGCTATCCTTTTGAATAGGGTATGCCAAGATGGAAGGAAGCCCCACACGGTAAGGTTAGGAATCCATCGGTCTTCATCCAAGTACTACGGCCGAGAAAGTCAGCAGTGCCCTATCCCAGCCCATGTAATTCAGAAGTTGGGGACAGGAAATTGTGATGTGATGACCCCACTGGTTAGTATACTAGTGCAACTTTTTCGAAATATGGTGAATGTGAAGATGCCATTTCACCTTACCCTTCTAAGTGTGTGTTTCTGCAACCTCAAAGCACTACATATTGTTAAAAAAGGACCTCTGGATTGTTACTTAACACCGTCATTATCAACAACGTTACACTCTGGCAAGCACAATTTTGAAATGAAAGATATGGAAGACTTTTTCAAAGTCAAAGACGCACACTGTGATGTGCTAACAGTTGGAAGAACTGAAAGTATAAGAACAGAGGTATCTTCACGAGACAGTCTGAAGCTTTCAAGAGAAGAAAATATTAACAAATTCCCACACTACTCACTTCCAGAGGATGTGGACGAAGACGTCTTTAAGCAGCTTCCAGCAGATATTCAAGAAGAAATCCTTTCTGAACAATCTAAAGAAAAATGTCAAGTGAATAAAGAGTAGAGTGGTCCACTATGTGCTTCTCGAGGAATATTACCTTTCTTTACAAACCAAAGTCAGGGTAATCCCTTAAATCCTAGAGATAATTCATCCAATTGTAAACAGGTGTCCTCTGTGTCACCCTGTGTAGCAGGAACATCAGGGTCAAACAGCAGTAGTTCTTACCTGGCTAGCCCAACAGGTTACTCACATTATATAGATAATGGATTAAGAAAGAGTCAGGGACCTACAGAGTCTCAAGGGCTCTACTTTTCCAGGGTAAACTCTGCTTTTCATTCATTTCCTCATTTTCAGAGTGAGCAACTTTCCTCCAAAAACCATCCTACAGATAGCCATAAAGATATACCAACAGTCTCTCATCAAGGACTCACAGAAATAGAGAGCAGGATTCTGCTGAGGAGAAAACTAGTTTCCCTCCTGACATTGATCCTCAAGTTTTCTATGAACTACCAGAAGAGGTACAAAAAGAACTGCTGGCTGAGTGGAAGAGAACTGGCTGAGACTGCCACATTGTACATACATAAGCATGTTCAGAACAATGTCTAAAAGCCAGGAAAGTGTCACTGATCTCCGATTATCAGTTTCTTAAACTCTTCTGAATTAAACAGTAATATTCAATAATACAGAAATCCAATGTGACATGAAGCCAGATGGCTCCAAGAAGTAAATTCCAGAGCAAAGCATAAATAAGAAAGAGAAGCAGTAATGTAAAAGTATCATTTTTCTCTGTTTTTACAGGTCCCCCCCCCCCGAGACTGTCTCCCTATACCGTCCAGGCTGGCCTTGTACTCAAGATCTTCTTGTCTCAGCCTCCTGAAAGCTGGCTATTTTTATTGCTTTTCAATAAAAAAAAATATTTTTGTCAAAAAAACCCACAAAAAACAAAAAACAAAACAAAACAAAAAAACCCAGAATCCTGGCCAGGGAGACAGCTCAGTTGAATAAGCCACTTGAGTTCAATTCCTGGTACC
>NW_004524867.1:16233-23589 GCF_000260255.1 Octodon degus | reverse complement strand
TTTTGCAGTTTTGCAGTTTTGTAGTTTTGCAGTATTGGGGATTGAACTCAGACCTTGCGCTTGCCAGGTGGGCGCTGAAGTTGCCAAGCTATCTTCCCAACCCTAAGACACTGCATTTTATTTCAACGTATGGTAAGGTAAAGCAAAACTCTAGGAGAGCTACATGACTGAGGGGTGGTTGTGCAACTAAACTAACTAGGTACATAGAATGAGTCGGGCACAGAAGAAAGGGATAGACAATTAAAACTCAACAGTCAGGATTAGCTCTCGGCTTTTCTAGAGACAGCCTTCTAAAAAGACCGAGGCTGTATCGTGTACATGGTGAAGGTAATAAATGAAATGCCATTAAGAAGTCCAGAAAGCCACATACTTGAGTTGCTCATTTTATAGAACATGTAAAGTGAATTCAGCAAATACATGTGGCCTCAGCATGGAATTATAAAAATGGGAGTTCAATTTTTGCCCTTAGGTATTTAACTAGAGGAAGAAGAATTGGTACAAGAAAATGATACAAACTCCCAAGGGAAAACAAGAATAGGCTTGAGATGGCCTAGTTCCAACTTGATTGGTGGCCTTCAGCCACAGGGTCATTTTATCTTTGTCTTTTGCCCATTACTAAATGAAATACCTATGGAAATTTGGCATAAGTAAGGTTTTGAGGAGTCAAGCATAAAACAAATCTCCAAGTAGACTGAACATGTTTAATTCGTGATTCAAAGAGCAATAGGAAATCTCCCTGGGCTATGATATCCCTGGCAGAACTCTTGAAAGTGCCCCTTGACTTATGATGGGAGTGTGTACTGAAAACAATCCATCATAAATTTAAAATGTACTGAATGTTGGGTGTGGTGTTGTGTGCCTATAATCCCAGTATTCTGATGGCTGAGGGAAAAGGATTACCAATTTTGAGACCTACCTGGGCAACTCACTAAATTAGGGAGATTCTACGTGAAAACACAAAGTAAGAAGAGGAATAAAGATATACCTTTGTGAAGGCTCCACATTCAATCCCTAATAACCCCTCCTAACCATACTCCACCTACCCTCACCAATGCACTTAACACACACCTAACCCAATGAGCATCTGGCTGAGCACAACAGCATGATTTATGAAGCTAGTTGCCTATCAGCGTGAGGGTGTGCTTCAATGGGAGCTGTAGACTGCTGCTGCTGGCAAGCACAGTGAGGGAATCAGACTGTACAATAATAGTCCAGAAAAGGATCAAAATTCAAAGCCAGGCATGGGAGCACGTACCTGTAACTCCAGCTTTTGGGGGGTTGAGGGAGCAGGATCCTAAATTGAAGGTCAGCCTGGGTTACATAACAAGTGCAAGGCTGGCATGGACTATATATTGAGATCCTATCTGCAAAAACTAAACCAAAAACGTTTCAGTTTCTACAAACTGTATGTTCCTTTCACACCACCATTTAGTTCAACAGTCCTGAACTGAACTAAGATTGAGTCTAGAGTCAGGGAGATAGCTCAGAGATAGCTCAGATAGCTCAGAATAAGCGCTTGCCTGGCAAGCTCAGGGTCCTGAGTTCAATCCCCTGTACCACAAAAAAAAAAAAAAAAAAAAAAAGATTGAGTCTGGATAGGAGTATTGCTGCTGAAGGCATCCAGTGTGGTCAAAACTTGAATGCTCAAAATTTACAAATATACATTACAATGGGGTACACATTGCCATTAACCTCCTCAAAGTTGTTCAGCACCCGTATCTCATTCTCTCCAATCACTATTTATTTGTGCTGTTCTGGTTGCCTCCATATTCTGAGCTGATTCAGAGTGATTCCTTTCCTGGTCACTCTGACTTTGGAGAACAGCCAGAAGCTGCATGGAGCCAGTCCAGTGAACAGAGGGATGAGGATGCCCCATAATGTTTTCATGAGCCTGTCTTCCTCTTAGACATCACTCGGTAGCAAGCATTCGGCAAAGTTTTGGTCACATCTTGTAAAGCCCAGATGGGAAGAGGACTTCCAGAAATGCTTCAGAAAGCAGGAAGAACATTGGGATAAGGATTCCAAAATAAGGGGGAGAATTTTTACGATTATGGTTAGTGGCAATGTGTCTTTTATTGTGATGACCTTTTAAGAATTTAAAAATTTACTGCATAGTTTGACCACTGTATATTTTGAACACCCGATGGAACAAGCGTGGCAATCTGATGCTGTCCCAGCCAGCTGTGTTGTCTTGAGGGTATTAGTGTTTTCATCTCAGCTTTCCCATCTGGAATATTGGACCCATTTAGCTCTTTCTCTTTTGGGACCTCTGACTCCTCAAGATTATTCAAAATGCTAGATTTGTTCTTTGTCCTTGGGAGATTTATCTGAACTTAGTGAAGGAATGATGGAGATTTGTTTATTTCAACTAAACTCAATATGTTTTCATTCAACCACTTTCTGGCTTCTGCCAGAAAAAAAAAAAAAAAAGCATTTAATTCCACATTCACAGACAATTGTGTTTCCTGAGGTGACTTCTGTCTGCCTCCAACATGTGTGAAGGTCTTGGTGTTCACAGGGAGACCCTGTGGAGACACTGGTCTGTGACATGCATCGTGTTTGTCCTCCTGTTAGACTGCTACTGGACTCCATACTGGCTGTGAGCCTGAGTCTCAGCTATAAAGGTGAACCTTTGAAAGCAAATAAACTTTAAAGTGACTCATCTTTGATCCTGGTCTTCGTACTTTTAGAGAACTTTCTCCTTTGAATTTGAACTCAGATAGATTTTCCTACCTATACAATTTTCAAGAGAATATTTTTTATCACTGCTGGCGGCAATCATAGTACTTTTACATATGCATGTGCATACATGAATGTGAACTAATTGCCCTTAAGAACCAAAAAGTTAGTAAAAAACCTGAAGAGGTCTTTTTCCCGTTAGCTCATCATTTTGGAAGCACAAATGGAGTTGAGATCGCAGGATGATTTTAACCTGCTTGAGCTAATCATGCTAAACAAATACACGTGAAAATACTTGATAAGACTAGAATTATCTGAATTTCTTCTGTTAGCTTGAAACAATTACAAAAGTATTAACCACAGAGGCACATGCTATTGCTTCAGAATCTTTTGTTGCCCCCAAATCCTTTTCATCATATTTAATTGTGTAAAGATACTCAGGTTTGGGGCTGGGGAGATGGCTCAGTGGAATAAGCGCTTCCCTGGTAAGCGCGAGGACCTGAGTTCAATCCCCGGTTCAGCAAAAAAATAAAAAATAAAAAATAAAATAAAGATACTCAGGCCAGAAGAAATACTGAAAAGAATGCCATCAAGATGGAAAATCTGGGGCTGGAGAGATGGCTCAGTGGTCTAAAGCACCTACTTGGAACAAGCTTGGCAAAGCACAGGGACCGCGGTTCAATCCCCCAGCACCACATGCCAGCCAGCCCCGCCCCCTGGTGGGCTGAGCTGCCCCCCCCACAATAAATAAGTGTTAAAAAAATAAAAAAAAAAAAAGATGGAAAGTCTGAGAAAGGCTATTTTCTGAAACAAAATTATCATTCTATTTTTACTCCTCTCATTTTGGCTTATATTTTGCCTCCATTTTTAGTTTTGCACTTTCCTTTCTCCATTCTAATGAGAAGTCAGATGTTTTCCTTTTCTGCAGCCTGGTGGCTGCTTTGTATATTTTTAACTCTTGCTCTTTTAATTGTCCTTTCTCCCTTTGTCCCATTCTTTTCTGCAAAGCCCTCTGTTCCTTTCTTGTTTGATGTGTCGAATTCATGACAGTTACTAAAAGACTCACATGACAGCCACAAAGTGAGCCTAAAAGGAGATGAAGAACTGCGATTCCATGAACTACAGCCTCAACCTACTGGCAGCAAACACAAAGAAAGGCTGTGCTAATTTTAAGAAAGAGACGCTGAACAGCTGAATGAAAAGATAGACGGGTGGACACAGGCTAAGAATGCAACATACAAGCAACATCACCCTCGCCAGTCCGTACCTGCGCCTAAATTTATGCCTTCAGTGTGCAAGCAGTAAACTGTGACATATCCAATTGAACCGGAGCTTCTCATGGTAATTCCTAAATTCTTTGTAAATTTTCACACCATCTCAGTTAGGGGCTCTGGAAGAATATATATAAATATAAATGCATATTTATTAGCGAGACTTAAAAGAGCAGAGGCGGGAGAGTCCACAATAGCTGGGTTTGGGTTTGGGGATGGGACAGGCCACGGTGGCCATCTGTGTGTTAGAGAGCCGAAGGATCCAGCAGCTGCTCAGCCAGGAAGGAAGATGGGCGCTGTCGAATGAGAAGGAGCAAGGAAGTGGCATGAGTCAAAGCCCACTGAAGGGTCACTGGTGCGAGGCTGCACAGAAGGGCACACAAGCAGGAGACGCAGAGACTGACGTCCAAAGGTGATGGCAGGAAAGGATACCACCACTCAGGAGAACTGGAGCTCTTCAAAACGAGCATGCTTCCAGCTTCTTTCCCTTTTATTTTATCTGGTCTACAGGCCTATGGCTTGGTGCCATCCACATCTTTCCAGGTGGGTCTTCCCCTGTCAGTGCCAGCCTGTAAACTCCCACTTAACATTTTACTCAAATGAAAGGTCCATCTGTGTAGAGATGAGGCCAGTTGTCTCAGGGATGGCTCATCAGCAGGCAGATTAGACTGGATTGAGTTCAAAGGCTACTCAAACCCTTCATTTTAAAATTAAAGTCATGGGGCTGCAGAGATAGCTCAATCTAAGCACCTGCCTAGGTGAGCTGAAGGACCCAGGTTCCATCCCAGGTACCGCATGCCATGGTGGCCCCACCCCCAGGAATACCAAGTAGGCCACCAAGACCAGGAAAGGTGGTGCATGCCTGTAATCCCAGCGATGGGGAGGCTGAAACAAGAGGTTCACTACGACTCTGAGTTTTATAGGAAGACTTTATACCAAATACATAAAATAAATAAATACATAAAACTTAAATCAAATTAATGTCATATATCAACTTGGTGCAGACATATGGTCCTTGCGTATCTAGTCAAATATCTTTCTGGGTATTTTCTTTTTTTCTTTCTTTTTTTTTTTTTTTTTGGTGGAACTGGGGTTTTGAACTCAGGCCCTTGTGCTTGCTAGGCAAGCGCTTATTCTACCAAGCCATTTCCCTAGCTCTCTTTCTGGGTATTTCTAGGAGGATTTTTTTTTTTTTTAAATTTAGTACAGGGTCTTACTACACAGATCGGACTTGTAGTGATCCTCCTGTTTTCAGCCTCCCAAGTGCTGGGATTACAGGGATGTACCACTATTCTCAGTCTCAATCGTCATCTCAGTGTGCCCTGGGGGCAGGGCCAGCAGAGCACGCAAAGCAGGGGATCGAACCCCGCTCCCAATGTCTGCCTAAGCAGGCGCTTTAATCCACGGAGCTATCGGGCCAGCCCCCTAGGGGATTGTTTTAATTTGTATCCTGAGTAAAGCTTCATCCAATCAGGTGAAAGCCTGAATACAACAAAAGTACTGGCTCTGTACTAAATAGGAGATTAATTACTCTTATCTTATTATCCACATGTTGGGGCAACATCAACTACTTACACTAAGTCTCTTCTTACCCATGTATACATCCTATTAGCTGTTTTTCTAGAGAACCATGACTAATAAAATCTTCATGCTGTAGGAAACCTTAGAACATGCTGTTAAGTCAGTTTTCCATTACTGTAACAGATACGTGATAAGCCCATAAACAGAAAATGTTTACTTTGGCTCACAGTTTTGGAAGTTTCATTCCTGACCAATTCATTCCACTGTGGGGGGCTTGTGATAGGGCAGCAGATCCTGGTCGAGAAATATGGTAGACCAAACCGATCCCTTCATGGGCAAAAACAAAAGAGAACTCTGACAGTGTTACACTGGGGCATCTGATGATGGAGCAGGTAGCCATGAGTGAAGTATAAATGGTCTCTAAAACATAGACAAGAAAGAAGACATGCTGTTCCTGTAGAGCCTCTAGAAAGGTAGGTTACAACTCTCAATCCCTTGATCTGAAACTAACATGACCTATTTTGAAATTTGACCTCTAGGAGTCTAGAAGAATGTGTTGTTGTAAACTATGAAGTTTATGATAATTTCTCTTATAGCAGCAATTAGAAACTGACACAGGGTGACTTGTAAAAATAGATAATCTGGATCCAAACTCCAAAGACTAATTCACATATTTTGAAACAGAGCTTTAAGCATCAGGACTTTAAGCTTGAAGCATTTATCCATCTTCCTCATGTTGAAAGTGATACTCCATCCCCATGTCAGGCAACAAGGAATTTTCAACAAAAGCAGAGCCTGCTGCTGGGCCAGTGCCTGCTGAACATATGTATGCATACCTCCTCCCTTTTGTTCTACTGCTTTTCTTATAAATAAAAGTTCTTCTAATGCTTATTTTATTTACATGTTCATTTATTGCTATTTTGTATTCTCTTTAAATAATATTTTTTTAAAAAAGTTCTTCAATTTGTTTGTGGAGGGAGAACTAGCTGACATCGTATTTTGGACAAGTTGTAAATAAATTCATTTTTCCATTTTTACTAAGGCTTTCTTGCCTTTAATTGTGGGTAGATGAATAAATCTAGATTGAATGCAGGAGCCAGAGTCATGACCAGGTTCCAAATTAACACTGTCACCAAGCAACTTGTCACATCTGGCTGAGGAGAAAAACCCAAAAAGTGTTCACTCATGACAATAGGCCGTGAGGGATTCTGTCATGCAGCAACATTGTGGCAATGACTAGCTTTTCCCGACAAAGTAAACAATGTAATCATACTTTCATTTCTGATACTTTCTTTATACAAATAACAATTGCTCCATGTTCTCTAAGCTCTTGGATTTTTTTTTTTCCAGCAGCAGGGATTGAACTCAGGCCCCTGCACTTGCCAGGGAAGTGCTTATTCCACTGAGCCATCTCCCCAGCCCCAAGCTCTTGGATTTTGGAAGACCTAGTTACATGCAAAAAATTGCCAAAGAGTTTGAAGCAATGTATTTTTTTCCTCTATTTTTTATTAGTACACGTATACAGTAGGTGGTATTTACATTTCTCTTATGAAGTTACTACATGTACACAAGATTTTGTACATCTCTACTTTCTTTCGTTCCCTTCCTTCCCTTTCCCCTCCCCCACATCTCTTGATTGCATTTCAATTTGAGAAAGATCTTTGTATTTTCATCTAAACTACTTCCAAGGACTTAGCTGATTACTCAGACATGACACCAAAGATAATTTGAATTTGAAAGCATTACAGATTTTACTCATTTTGTTGGAGGTGGATATGAAGTGGCCAATTATGTGCGCCTGATTAAAATGAAATAACTTTGAGTTTTCTGCTTGAACCAGGATTACAATGATCAAAATTTCCAATGTATCTCTCTCTCTCTCTCT
>NW_004524867.1:9114-15873 GCF_000260255.1 Octodon degus | reverse complement strand
ATCTATAATCCCAGCTCTTTGGAGGCTGTAAACAGACAGATCACTATGAGTCCAATCTAGTAGTGAGACCCTGAACACCCTGTACACCCTTCCCTAAAATACAAATGAATAAAAATATCTGACATCACCAGATATCGAAGAAATGACAAATATACATACTTTCTACCATGCTTGGATTTGTGGGACATGGCCACCTTAGGACATTCAAATTTAGAGTAGCAACCATCTTTGACACTCAGGAAAACTCCTACTTTAGCAATTCCAATCACTTGATTTGACTTGAGGGTCAAAATATAAGAGCACGGGGTTTTGACTGATTTTCAGATTGTTAACCATTGACCCTCCAACCCATGATATAAACAAGTAACTTTTAAAATTTGAGTACAGGGGCATGAACTGAGCTTCCCAGTGAGGGCCTTCCCAATGAACTACATGTCACTGCCGCCCTTCTGTAATTTGATACTCTCACCAAGTCACTAAACTGTCTAGCCTGTGTTTGAATTTGTAAACCTCCTGCTTCAGCCTTCCTGAAGGCTGGGATTAAACATATGCACTGCACATCCAGCTTGAATATTTTTTTAAAAAAAATCTCTATGAAATGTTTTAAGGTGGGGCTGGGGAGATAGCTCAGCAGTCTAAGTACTTACCTGGCGAGTGCAAGGACTCAGGTTTGATCTCCCGTACTGCATGCAGTACTGGCCCCATGCTGGGAGAGCGCCAAGCGTGGTGGCCTACACCTATAATCCTAGTTGTGGGGAGGCTGAGACAGGAGGATCACAAAGAGTTTGAACTGTGTAGCAAGACCCTGAACCAAATAAATAAATCTTTTTAAAAAAAGTTTTAAGGTACTTTCCATGCACAGACAGTTAAGCCAGCAAGAAACTGAATGTAAAATATGCATATTGTTCTGATAGCTGAACAGAATTTTTAGTTGCAAAAGAACACTGAAAACATAAGTAGAAAATATTCAATATAAAGATCTCAGCTTTCCTCAGAATTGTGATTTTAATTGCTTTGATGAATGCTGAGGCTGATTTAGCACCAGAAACATAATTGACCATAATCGACCATAATTTTTTTCTTGTTTTTATAGCTGCTCTTGCAATGTTGAATATAGTTTAGGAGCTATGTTGAATTGTGTCCCCCCCAAACATTAAAAACTTACTCCCTAGTACATGTAAATGTGACCATATTTGGAAACAGGGTTTTTGCGACAGATCACAAACGAGGGCCCACATAGAGCTCATTAGGGTGGGTCCTACCCCAGTGATTGGTGTCCTTATTTTTTTTTTTTATTTTTTCATTTTTTTGTGGAACCGGGGATGGTGTCCTTATTAAAAAGGGAAAATTTCAGTGTAGATAAAGACATGTGAAGCAAATGATGGGAAGACATAAGGAGAATGCCGCCTGCAAACCAAGGCATCTCTGAAGATATAAGGAACTATGAGAGAAGCACGGAACACAGGCTCACTGTTCTGGGCAGGAACCAGCTCTGTCTACAATACCTTGACCCTGGACTCCCAGCCTCCAGAAATACGAAATGAAGTCTCTTGTACAAGCCACAAAACTTGTGGTACTTTTCAATGGCAGGCCTAGTCATCCAAGACAGATGTCATATTTATTTCCTCTGCTATATTGCAAATGAGGAGCTGTTGACTGTAATCCTGAGATGAAAATGGATCTAAGAATGACAGTCAAGATATGCATACCTCTGTTCTTTCATGCAGGAGTGTTACTATACAGCCACTAACTGCAGCATCTTGAGGTTCTCTACCTTTATTTTCAAAAGGTTAAAAAAAAGAAGTCTTTTTTAAAATTAAAATTCAAAAAAAAATTCCTCCAAGTAAAGTTCAAAATCTAAAAAAAAAAAAAAAACAAAAAAACCCAAAAATTCAGCATTGCAAAAAATAACACAATGCATGTTTATTTGTACTTTTTCGCAATTGTAAGGTATTTAGATATTTGAATATTTGCCAAATATTAAGGACAGAGTCCAAGCCAAGTTGACACTTTCAGTGTCGCTAGGAGTTTGGTTCGCTCTGCTTTCAGATTCTTAGGGATGGTATGAACAATCTCAAGTCATCTGGGCGACTCTTACAGAGACAACACGTTTAGCCCCTTCTGCACGTATTTGACAGCTGTGGAGTGCCTCCTTCACTGTTCATCTGTGCTTCTCTTTCTCCCCTGTCAAAAGCTGCCCTCAGCAACGCCTCTAGTCTTCCCCACCAAATGTGAATAAATTTAAGTCAATCTGTTACTTCTCTCAGGACCAGCCTGCAGCTGTGTCTATAATAGTTTTACTGTAACACAACCTAACAACACACGCTCTGCAAGGATGCAGAGCTGCCTGCTAGCTACCTTGACAATGCCCAATGGTTTTCAAGAGGGTCTGTGGTCTGCAAAGCTGAACATGCTGATTGGATGAGTTTTACAAAACATTTTGCCAACTTGTTTTAAGGCTACTCTCTCAATGAAGGCAAACAAACCTCCAAATAATTCCCATATAGTGTTCATGTTATATTTCAGCCCTATAGAAGGGAAATAGAACAAACAGGATTGTGTGTGAGAGTGTTTGTGTGGTGTCAACACAGATGTCATATCAACATAAGCCACAATCTGACTTTCAATGTGAAGTGCGCTATGAGACCTCACCTTAGTGGCTGCACTTGTACACAGGTCACAGGGGTGGACGTATATCACAGTCAAAGTCAATGCAACCACGGCCCTCAAAATCTCCTATGCAAAAGGCTCGGTGCTCAGTCCTGTAGTGCCTGGAGCAGGGCCTTCGGGAGGTTGTGAGGACTCCGGCCCCATCAGTGGATTAATCCTCTGATGGATTTGTTGCCGAAAGGGCTATTGGAAGGGGGTGGAATCTACAGGCGGTGAGGCTTAATGGAAGGAAGAACATACCGGAGCTTGCCCTTGAAGGGTGGATTTTGTCTGTAGCCACTTCTTTTTTCTGCCTTTTCACTGTCAGGTGGTGAGAAGCGTTACTTCACTACCACACTGCCCCCCATGAAGTTGCTGCCTCACCACAGGCCCAGAAACAAAGCAGCCAACTGACCCTGAACTGAAATCGGAAATTTCTGAAACTATGAGCCAAGAAGAAACACTCTTCCTTATTTATCTCTGATGTTTTACCACAGAGAAATAAAGCTAACACAAAGTACATATGTATTTAATAACTGTATATTTCCATATAAACATCTGTGCATGTAGCATAGGTTTTACTGTTTTTGTTCTCAACATCTGAGCTACTGATTTGTTTCAGGACATACAGAGTGTAATTTACGCCCAAGCCTTCTTTTGAAAAGATATGTTTTTCTAATATTAGCTAAAAGCTTCGTGTTCACAGCTAGTACTTGATTGATTTAGTTGTTAGCAGGTATCAGCTTCCTGAGTCATACCACCAAAATTTCTATTGTTTGCTAAGAATAAGTCTGGAGTAAGGCATCATTATATCCAAACCCATGAGTTAAAATGTTACCAACAGGGATGGATTTGTTCCATGGATTCCAATTAGGCTTTTCCTCCTTCAACTTCAGCAGCTGTTGCTGCCTCTAGGATGATGGAAATAAAATACCTTCTATATAACCAAAGTAATGTGTTATTACTGCTTTTCACAGTTACACTACTGCTCCTGATGATCTGTCATCTGGTCACCCTGCCTGATCATGCATATTCCATTCTGGCTACTACCTTTCTGCTCCTTACTAGCAGTACAACTACAAAGGGAAACCAACGAGAAAGAAAATCACCCCAAGTGTCTCTGTTAAACTTGTAGGGAAATTCTAGACTCCTTGAGTAGGAGCATTCAAGAGATCCTTTCTGACTACAGTCTCTAGTCATGGGAGATTTGGGACTCAGAGCACTCCCAGTGGCAAGCGTATAATTCCTAATCAGAAAATGGAACGCTTCCTGAGGCAGAGCCTGAGGACAACCGGGTAGTCTATCAGTAGGCTGATGTGTCAAAACACATCTGACAAATAAGGAATTTATATTAATGATCAGATGTCTAAGGTTGACTTGCAGCCAAATACAATTTGCTCATTCATTCAACAAATATTTATTGCATACCTACCATGTGCTTGGCGCTGTTCTAAGATCTCAGAATACAGCTGCCAACAGTATAGCAACATATCTCTGCACAGAGAAACTTTCTTCTATTGAAGTCTAATTTGGATATCCATAATAAAGGGAAGTCAGGAATACTATATTACTGCTTACTAAAGCGCTGTCCGTAGGTATCAAAGAACTGCCGGCCTATTCACTATACACATGACAGCAGTACGGAGTGTAATAAAGCTGTCTGCTTTCCACAGTGTCTCTGCTGCTGTGTCTTTCTCTGACCTGGTACTTAACCCCACAACAGAAGCATTTTTTAAGAAATTCGAAGTCATATTGCTAGCTTAACTCTTGCTTTTTAAGAAGGTAAATTTCCTTATTCATAAAAGAAATGTTTATTGAGCAGGGTTTCAATATTTTATGGTCACCTAACATTTATCCCCAGACACTGTCTTAAAACAACATTAATTTGGACAGGGCTCAGTTTTGATGACCCACGTCCCTTGCTTGTACTATCAGGCTGAGAAACTCCGTCAGAGGCTGTAGAACACACTCACTGATGCCAGCTGGTGCTACTGGGCTTGGAAGCTCAGCAGTGGCTGTTGGCCTGGGGCCTCAGTGCGGCTGCCCTTTAGCCTCTTCATGGGACTGCTTGGGCTTCTTCAGAATATGGCAGCTGAATCTCAAAGAGAAGCATTTCTGGAGAAAAGAAGGAGAAGGACCTGTCTCCTAAGACTTGGGCTTAGAACAAGTCATAAAGTTACTTCTGCTGTCTTTTATTGGGCAAAAAAGCCAGGGAGCCAGCATAAGATTAATGGAGGAAAAAGGAAGACCCGCTTTCGAGTGGAAGAAGTGTCACAGAATTTGAGATCTGCTATATTCCAAGTGTTATGGGAGGCACTGGAGATGCGCAGAAGACGAGGACGGAGCCAGAAACCACATGCAGCTGAGAGCCCAGCAGAAGCAGTGAGCTAGCAATAAGTTAAACTGTGTATTCTATATGATAGGTTTATGTAGAGAAAAAAGACGGTTGGTACATATAAGGGGAACTTGAGGCCTATTTTATTTTTTGTTTTTATTTTTTATTTTTTAATTTTTTATTTGCGTGTGTGTGTGTGTGTGTGTGGCCAGCTCAGCCCACCAGGGGGTGGGGCTGGCTGGCATGTGGTGCTAGGGGATTGAGCCGCAGTCCCTGTGCTTTGCTAAGCTTGTTCTAAGTAGGTGCTTTAGACCACTGAGCCATCTCACCAGCCTGAGACCTATTTTATAAGCAGAAGTTCAAGAGATTAAAAACAAAACATGTCAAAGTAAATTGGCAAACAATAAAATAACCAAAAGAGCTGGGTATAGTGGTCCATGTTTGTAATCCCAGCTCTTTGGGAGGATGAAGCAGGAGAATCAGAAGTTTAAGCCCAGCCTGAGAAAATGAGTGACTTGGTAAGATCCCATCCCAAAATAAAAAATAAAAAAAATGGGGACATGGCTAATAGGAAAGCCTTGATTTCAATCTTGAGTACCACAAAACAAAACAATAAAACAACAAAACATCCAAAAAGAAAAAGAAAATCTGAACAGTTTTAATGTTGACATTATGGCTAACAGGGCAATCCCCAATCAACTATAACAGCATCTATAAACCACAGTACGTCCTTCTGTCATGTATCAAGTGAATGGTACCCTCTAGCAAATGTGTACTAGGCCATGGTAACCTGCATTGCCTTGAGTATCTCTGGCTTGTCCTCCATCCCTCCTTCTCCATTTCTTCAGTTTCTTATTTTTCCTCTTCTTTTTTAAAATTAATTTTATTGAGAAACAAATAGCAATGAGACAGTTTCAAAACAGATTAGTAGGACAATTTCAATAATACATTGCACACTGTTGTCTTAGTGGTTATTCAAAGTACAAGATGCAGACATGATATCCTGTCCAAACACTATTACTACAAATCTTTTTTCTCACTGAATTAAGAGAAAGTAGTTGTATATCTATCCTAATGATTGATACATTTCTTCAGTTTTTGACTTCTGTTTCAGAGATTCTGGGTTCTTCCCAGATTACAGACCAAAGACAAATCTGCCTCTAAGCTGTGTGTTAGTCTTGATCTATAAGCTCACTTCCCAGGAATCCTTCTTCTCAGATTGGCAGTTTCCTTAGCTGTTACCCTGTAGATCATATCCCAAGCAGCATGGTTAAATATATGTGACCCTATGCTCAAACACAAGTAGAATTCATACCTCAGGAAATGGAAACCTTGAGGACCGCAAACCTTGAGGACTCATTCAAAACTGTATATAACATAGGCTTACATGGAGACAAATTGATACCGCATATTACTCTAAAGTTAGTGTGCCTAAACTATGTAACAATTATAAGATTAATAATATTTTAGATCTGGAAATCATGCAGTATTAGATTACTGTAGGCCTCAAAATGGGAGGGGGATTATAAACTATTCATTGTACTTACTCTACTTTAGAATGGATGCTCAAATTTAACTTCCTGTGTCAGTTTAGCCTCACATAATTTATCTATTTTAGGTGATGAATTAGTCACTTTCCTCCTGCTGACACACAATACTATACAACCACAACTGAAAGGAGGAGAGGTTTATTTTGGGAGAGGTGGAGAAGGAAGGAAGGAAAGAAGGAGAGAGAGAGAGAGAGAGAGAGAGAGAGAGAGAGAGAGAGAGAGAGA
>NW_004524867.1:0-9014 GCF_000260255.1 Octodon degus | reverse complement strand
AGAGAGAGAGAGAGAGAGAGAGAGAGAGAGAGAGAGAGAGAGACACAGACAGAGAAGAGAGACAGAGACAGAGACAGAGAGACAGAGACAGACAGACAGACAGACAGAGACAGAGACACAGAGACAGAGATGAGAGACAGAGAGAGAGACAGAGACAGACAGAGAGACAGAGACAGACAGACAGACAGATACAAAGAGAGAGAGATAGAAAGAGAGAGACAGAGAAAGAGACAGAAAGAGAGAGAGACAGAGACAGAGAGAGAAAGAGAGACAGAGACAGAGAGACAGAGAAGTCATTTTAGCCCCCAAAAATGCAGAACTATGGAATCATTCTAAAAATAATGCAGTAACAATTTTATCCAAATGAAAGAGAATAGCATTTCCCCCCAAAAAATTGCCCTACAAATCAGTTAATGCTACTCAAGACTTTTTATAATATGTACCACTTCCTACAATTTTTACCACCACATAAAGTTCTTGCCATGAAGATATTCTTGAATAATTAAGCGATTAAGTTTCAAGGCCTCTGAGGTAAATCAGAAGATAAATCCATTTTTCCAGAACTAGAAAGTGTCTGCAGCCCATCCTTCCATTCTCCATGAAAGAAGTAAACACACCCAGCACGACCGGCTGTACATGCCCTTTCTACTCTTTTTAAAAATGGTTCAGTGCAGCTTATTCCAGAGAGCCTTTAATGGCAATTTGTGCATCTGCTCTTTATTCTTAAGGTGGGGAGTCTCCCTCATTTCTGATGATTAGCTCGCAATGGATTCTGCCATGTACCAAATTGAGTTTTTAAAGTAAAATAAGAGTTTGGACAACATTAAGTAATGGCATGGAAATTAAAAACACAGCAGGAGGTAGAGACAGAACACTCAATAACTCTGCAGGAATTCTGCAGAGAGGAGTTTCTACAATCCACACATAAACAGGCTCTAAATATCATGAGAAATATACATCTATAGAAATCTAACAGAACATGTGCAAGGCAATGGCTCCAAATAAAAGCATTTATAATAATGGGTGCATCCTTCAGGGCATCAGTGTTTCTCTCCTAAAATTGGAAATGAATATATGTAAATTAATGCAGGGAGAGGAATTTGTACAATTGAATGGAACTGATTTACATTTTAAGTTGTACTGCAAGCTATCCTTGGTTTCTGTACTGAAGTGACGGCACAGGAACACTGACAGAAACAGGTAGGACAAGTAATAATCCATCATGGAGTAAATGGAAAATTGGAGTCATTTTGATTTTTTGTTTAAAAGAACCCCTCTCCCTTTCTTTGTAAGAAAGGATGGTGCTATTATTAAATAAAAACTGAGATAAAAATCATACAAATACAATGATAGGGTAATATGAAATATGAGCTTATACATAAGCATTATGAAATATTTAGATAAGTAACTATACCTTGAGATAGGTTTCATTTTGTTAAAGTTGAAAATGATTATATTTTCTTTCTAGTTTGCTTTGACATGCACTACAATATAAAGATCGATAACACTGCTGCATTGTGCAATCACAAGACTGTCTTCCTCATTTCTAACTCTAACAAAAGTTACAGTTTGCTGGATCATTGTATTCTCCCGATACACAACTGAGAAAACATAAAAACTGTGCTTCAGGTAAATATTCGTATTTCAGAATTCCCTTGCACATAACCATGGTTAAGTCAGAGAGAGAATCTACCTGGATAATTAGAATAATTCAAGAGACAACGATGACTGGAGAGTTCATTTTGGATTAAGTGGACGCCTACAAATATGTCTGGATTTACTACTGCCTGAAAGAACTCCAAGAAACTCAAGAAGCCAGGACAGAATCAAGGCCCCAATGCGTACAAGCTCAGCACTCACTTTACCTCCACATGCAGCATGTATGTGCACAGCAACTACCACAGCGGAAGACTCCATCCTCCAGGATTTGAGAACCTACGAATCAAGGAAGGGGGCAGGATGGCAAGGGCCACATTCACCTCTTACCCATGCGCTTCAGGACCAAGCCCACTTGGGCCCCTACTAGGATTAGTCTGAAATGCTGGAGATTTGCTGGCAGGGAAGCAACAGCGCCCGCTGATCCTTACCTGTCATCAGAAGGCACTGAACACACTAGCCAAACAAAGTGGAAAACATCAGAAGTTCACCATCACATGTCAATCTATGCCTGAAAAAAGGCACTGAGGCTGGACGTCGTATTAGCTCTGAACCCAACAGTAACCAAGAGCTGCAGAGGATGCAATGCCGGATATCATGAGACTATCTAGTTATGCATACACTCTTGACATCCACCTAAGAGGATCACATAGTACTCCGTGAGGTACCAGTACCCTGATACTTGTCTGCCATTTGGAACAAGTTCTGCTCACAGTCTTTTTGGCCTCCTGCATCTCTCTTCAGGGGAACCAGGAAAACTCATGGAGAACACATGGCCCATTTAGAGTTAATAAACATTTTGGCATCCCTATAAACCACTGAAGGACAGTGGAAACTGGATGCTGGTATGATTGCCAGGGACACCATTCTGTCCTCAGAGTCCAGTGTCTCATACTTGGAACACTACAAACTCTCCAATGCAATGGCTCCCCATGTAGGGCCTCAACAAGCCAAAAATCCCTGCACAGAATGACTTCTTCCATGCTCATGGCTTTGGCATCCATTTGACCACACCATGGCATGTCCAATTTCCTGAGAGTAGCATCATTGAGGACTTTCTGACCTCAGCACCTGGATATCAAAGAGGATCTGGGAAGTCAGAAGGACCTTGTTTGTGGCCTCGGCCTAGACCCATACTTACCTGATATTTATGGGGATCTGTGTAACTATGTTGCACACCCTACTTTGATGTTAGGATCCCTGTGAAGAGAACATTGGGAACACTTCTTTCAGCTGTGTCTTGGAGAAGAACATACAAGAATTATGATCATTGTGTGCTTAATGGAGCCCACTTTCTTCTCTGTGTGGTTCTTTGTGATATCCCACTGGCAAATTTTGGTAAGAGAAATCTTACTAAAAAGGAAATCTGCAGAAGTTGTGAGGGATAATATGGGTAGTTGTGGAAACAAGGTATTAACAAGAATCCCCGTCTCTCCACATACAAGAATAAACATGAAAAATATCTTAAAGGCTAGACATCCTACATGAAAATTTGAACATTACTGGTTGATATCAGGAACAGTTTCTTTTTTCACCTTTGGGGTCACACATATCAAACAACAGGGAAAAGCCAAAGATGCCCAAGGGACAGTTTCCAACATTTCTGCAAGATGGAGTTACTCCATGGCAGAAGGAGGTGACATCACGCAGACCTGATCCCCAGCCAGACCCTTCTCAGGATACCTGAGAATAAAATATGATGACCCAAGGTTAGGTTGAGGCTCCTTTTTAAGCTCCTTAAGGAATATCAGGCTCCAAGAATGAGCACAGGCCTATTTTGATTTATCTGACTGCCAGCTATCTTAACTTCACTTTTCTATCTGAAGCAAAGTTCAACAATATGTAAAATCCCCAGCATTCAGCATGCCCTTTGTTTTGCAGGAATGCCTGACCCTTTGCTCTCCACTGGTACATCTCCGCTGGTACAAAAGCCTTTCACTTCCCCATGATACCAGAAGAAATTCTAAGAGAACCCTATTATGCAGAGGTACTGAGCCACAACAGCTGGTCAGCTGCCAAGATTCCTGTACTCCCTGCTCAAAAAGCTGCTCATCCATAATGCGATTGGACACAGGAAAAAATAATCGCAAGACACATGCATCCCTCAATATTTGTTGTCCTGAGCATTATACCAACAGCAATCTCATGATCAGTGCAGAGGCTTGGTAAGTCATTGATCACATACTAATTTACCTGAAGCCACTGCAGGGCCATAGCAATGTTCACAGGCGGCACCCTCATTATTAAGTCTATCCAAATCTTATGAGGAAATTAGTGATGTTTAACAAGATAACATGTTTACATGCACACAGAACAAACAGATTGAACCCAGGATGAAGAGGGCCATAGGGAGGAACATACATGAGGCATACTCCATCAGTAACAGAAAACAACATCTCAATTTCAATGAGGCATGAGCACTGAGCAATCCACTGTCAATCCTTAGAGAAGAGGCATGTCTAGAAAAACTTGCATCGTAGGCATCCTATGCATTTAGCTAGGGATCATCATACATTGCCCAGTGTAAAAATCTCATGTGCTTCCTAATCCACAGCTTGATATCAAAAAGCCCCAATACTCAATGGAATCCATTCTTCAATGATCACCTTTAGGCAGACAAATTCCCTGACCCATGAAGGCATGAAGTGACACACCTCTAAGGATATCTTTCTGATCAAATGGGGGCCCTGGAAAGTGGAAAAAAAAAAGCTTTCCCCAGTGTCCTGTACATGAGAAGGTGTTAGCTCCGAGATTGGGGACTAGGCCCAAGCCCACACTAACACATTTCTCCTCAGATGTGAACCAATGACATATAAGACACATTGAGCTCTGATAGCTCTGTACAATACAAACAAAATACGCTTCCAATGAAAAATGAGGACAATTATGGGAACAACATTGGCATGCCAAATTATGCACATGCTACTGCTCAATAGCAAGAGGGAGAGTCAGGTCAGAGTCTAGCCTACATGCACAGGAGCTCTTCCATGACCCTCTCTAATCTTAATGCAAAAAAACTAACATAGCTCCCCATAACTACCATGTCTATCAGAAGCCATGTCCAACAGATACATGTAAACAAAACATCCTTCAGTTGTCTGTGTGTTTCTACCTGCACTAGAAGGAAAACTAGACAATGAAAGGAGAGGAAATTGTTTGTGTAGAGCCCAAGAGCCTATCTGTGGCAATGAAAAAGCAATGATGCGTAGCACAGAAGACATGCCTGGATTAAACAAGACTGTGAGCAAATGAGGCCAGCACACAGAGCTCAGCATGGCCCAACAATCACAGAATCTGGCTGGTGGTATGCATAGGTTCAAGATCATTTGGAACCAACCCACACAACGGGTCTGCTAGCAGGTAACAGTCTAGTGAAAAACACAAGCCTCTGCTCGGAGAACCCTGTGATCAAGGAACATGCTGGGAAGACCAGGCTACTTCACCACTTACTACAGCACACACACTTAATGGGCCTGGTCAGAGAACTGAGCCTAACCTAGAGTCAAGTGAACCTGGGTAGGTATCAAAGGAGGGATACCTGCCTGGTACCATGCAACGAGGAGTACTGGAATGTCAAATGAAGAAATACTCACTGAGTCCTCATAATCTTGCACCGGCGCATGGCTGATGGGGAGATAATAATAGCAATAGCACATTAGGACACATCTCCTTGCTGGACTATCTAATCAACAACAGGGAACACAGAGCCAGTTAAGTGGATGCTGGAATTCCACAGATTTAGCTTGAGAAACATTTCTGACTTGGAACGTAGCAACTGAAGTTGTCCTAGGAGCTCATATGTTGAGGGGAGAGGCCACGAGACATATTTGAACATCTCTGCACACACCTGGGAGAGCAAATTCAATGAGGACCATCATGTGTTCAGTACTCTACTAGGAAGAAACTGATTCCTACCATTGACTTGGATGATAGTCTAGCCAAAAGCCATAATGGTTTCCTTGTGCTATCCTGAAGAGATCCTAAAGAAATCATGCAAAAGGTGAGGTCAGGGTAAAGTCGAAAAGCATCTAGGTGTACAATAAAGCCATAAAGGGACCCAGAAAAATCTACCCAGATAATGGGATGCCGGCCAGCTAAACAGCCGTGGTTCTTGAGTGGAACCTCAAAGAATGGGCTGCTGAAATCTACAGCAGAGACATAAACAGCACAAACCCCAGGCACTCCACAAACTTTATTGAAGGGCACAGACACATTCCAAAGATTCATAAAGAGGGCTGGTGAGATGGCTCAGTGGTCTAAAGCACCTACTTAGAACAAGCTTAGCAAAGCACAGGGACTGCGGTTCAATCCCCCAGCACCACATGCCAGCCAGCCCCACCCCCTGGTGGGCTGAGTGGCCACACACACACACACACACACACACACATAAAAAAAAAAAGATTCATAAAGAGAGGATATTGGCCTTGAAGAAATAAAAACTGGACATGGTCAGCCAGATGACATGTCCAGCTGAACTGAGATTGAGGAACCCCTGAATGGAAAAGAAACACAATACATCCTACCCCTTAGACTTTCTATCTTCTTTCTCTTGATATAATTAATGCCCATTTTAGCCTATCATCCAGAGTCCAGGTAAACCTCTTTGACTGCCCCTTCATCACAAGAAAGCCGATATTAACCAGGCAGTAGACACTCTTCAGGAAGCACATGCCCATCAACTCCAAAGGCTCTCTTAGGGATACCCTCCAGTGACAGAAGCCTCAGGCCATGTGATTCAGCTAAGTGGGACCAGAGGCCAACACATGGGATTTCATATGAGAGAAGCAAGAACACTGGCGCTTCCTCCGCACAAGAACAGGGCACCGAGCCCCACGCTGGATGGACACATAAGGAAATATGTGACTTTCCCAGGCCAAGCAGCCAAAAGACTCTGCAACAACAGAACCTCAGGTGGAACGTGACAAGATTTCTCAACAACTCACAAGTGAAACTGTAGAGGTCACGTGTCTAGGAAAGTTGCACTTTAGGCAAAGCCACCTGTTAACCATCCAGCTAGGATATCCTAGGGTGCCCAATGGGATAGACGCACCATGATTAATACCCAATCTTCGCTTTGCATCTGGCCTAGACCAGAATGGGAAATCCTCGAATTCCAGTGGAAGGGAACTTGAAACCAATGTGCAGACAAGGTTGTAACTCGAGAGCCATTGAGCATGTCATGGACTCCAGAAACGATGCCGCAGGCAGGAAAAATAACAAGATGCTGCGATGATTCGGAGGACAACACCATGCTGCCCGACATGGAATACATCCTACATAGACACATGTGGAACTGCTCAAGGTGCTGTGGTCCAAGCTTGACATGAGCAGGAACAAATTCTCCAACCATTATTTCAATGCTTACATTTTCGAAACTGTTGCCTCAGCAGAAGGGGAATAACAAGATCGAATATACAAGAAGGCCACCCTACTCGATGTATATACGTCAAACCCAAGGTGGCTCTCGACAGAAACAAAGGACAATTTATTAGGCACACGAAGGTAATGCCTCATGGAATGGAGCCTAGAATAAAGCCCACACTTACATAAATCTCTACATGTGCATGTGAATACATGGGCAGAAAGAAAGTACAGGATTTCTCAGCAAAATGCAGAAGAATGAACGACAACTTCCGTGTCTTCTTCGGCCTACAAGGGACACATGGCAAGCAACTGCGGTCATTATTTCAGGGCTACTACAGCGTCAGGACACAGGAATGGGTGTAAGTCAACATACAACCTCAAAAGACACATCTCACTATCCTGAAATTCATTCAGCACAAGTAAAAGAGTCAATAAGCATAGTGCTGGACACCTGCTCCTTCACAGGGATGCCTGTCTGTCCACAAAATGTGAGAAGCCCGGCATATGACTGTGGCCCACACAGTTTGCGTGCACATGGGTGATTTGCCTGGAGCCACTTGAAAAACACTCTGGCTGCACCTCCAGTTTCCTATGGGTCCCCCGGCACAGAAACCCTGGAGCACCCATCGGCCCATGTCCAACAAGATGTTCCATGCAGTAAGATGACATCTGCCAAGACCTGTCCCCCAGTGAGCTCTTCGGCAGGACAAAGACACATAGACCGTGGGTATATCAAATGACACAGGGGCTGCTGCTCAAGGTCATGATGCAAACTCAGGCTAGAATCTAGTCCACGAGCACAGGACTGCTCCCGGTCCCTCTCCAACCATCGTGCACAGAAATGAAACACACACCTCAGCGCAACTACCTCAAGCCATATCCAACCGCTCCGTGCAAAAAACATGACTTTCGCTCTTCTGTGCATTTCTTCCTGCTCTGGAAGGGAAGCAAAAGAACTAAAGCAGAGGCACATATGGGTGCAGAGGACAAGAGCCTCTCTGGGGCAATGAATAAACAACTAGGAGTGTCACGGACAGCCTACCTGGATTCAGGGAGGATTTCCAGTACCTCAGGCCTGTACACAGTGTGTAACATCGCCCAACAGTCACAGAATCTGGCTGTCGGTAGACACGGGATCAAGATAATTGAGACCCAAGCCATTCAACCGCTCCCTTCCTCCCAGGTCCTGCTCTACTGCCAAAGGCCAGCCTCTGCTGTGAGAAACTTCCACGCAAGGAACATGCTGGGAAGAACAGGACCCTTTCACACTTACCTCAGCACAAGGACTTGACGGGCCCTGGCTGCCAGACTGAGCCCAACCTAGAGTTACCTGAAAATGTGTGGGTGTCAACGGACGGAGGGGTTCCTGGGAGGTCCTGTGCCATGAGGAGTCCTGGAGCAGCAAAGGAAGAAATGAGTCACTGAGTCCTCCTATCCTCGCACCAGCCAGCATCTGACAAAATGGAAAAGAGCCAAAGCGATAGCACTTTAAGCCGCGCCTCCTTCCTAGCCTGTCTAATGAACAACAGGTGCCACAGGGCCAGTTATGTCTGCGCTGGACGTCCACAGGTCTGGGTCGGAAAACACATCTCACATGGACTATACTGCCGGAAGGTTGCCTCGGACCACATTTGTTCAGAGAATGGGCCCCAAGGGACATGCCAACATGTCCTCTGCACACGCTCGGGACAGCCACTGGAATGGGGACCATCCTGTGGTCTGCACTGTGCTAGACAGACGCGGATTCCTACCTGACGCTTGGACGAGAGTCGAGCCGAAAGCCTTAAAGGCTTCCCTGGGTTATGCTGAAGGGATCCTAAAGAAAACATGCAAAAGGTGCAGTCAGGGTAAAGCCCCGGAGATTTTAGGGGCACAAGAAAGCCATGAAGGGACCCAGAAACTCTAGCTAGATGCAGGGATGCCTGCCAGCCAGACGGCCCTGGGACCTGAGTCCCACCTCGCACGCCAGGCTGCTCCATCTAATGCAAGGACAG
>NW_004524866.1:2299261-2299813 GCF_000260255.1 Octodon degus | reverse complement strand
CGCTTTCCCGCTTGCCACCCACCCCTGGACATGGCGAGTTCCACCTCCAACACCACAAACAAGAACCAAACCTTTGAGAAGTACCTTCAGCGCGCAGTGTGCACCAGTACCCTGCTACTGGCCATGCGGGCCACGCCGGCCACTTAGGCTGATAAGCTCAGATTCCCCTGTCATAAGTTTTCCTACTGGGGAAAGAGTGAGCACAAACTATTCTGAGTTTCCCTTGGAGAGGCACAGCATTCAGCTAACTGAACATTCTAGGATGCTAGAAAAAAATATCACTTTGGAGAGCCCTTCTCTCCTTTCTCTCACCTGCGAGTTCACACCATCAGGAAATGTGACGTTAGTCAACGTGACCTGGACCAGTGGCACCGAGCTGATGCTGCGCTCTCCTCACGCAGTGTTCGTGGACAACACCGTGCATGCCCAGTACCAGCTCTCCATCATCAACAGCAAGCAAATCGGGAGCTATTCCTGCCTCTTAGAAGGCAAGCAGGAACAAAGGGGAACGTTTAACTTCAAAGTTCCCGAACTTAGTGGAAAAAACAAGCC
>NW_004524866.1:2291836-2294591 GCF_000260255.1 Octodon degus | reverse complement strand
CAAGAAAGAAAGCAAGTGTGTAGCAGCACTGACAGAAATGTCATGGGAAACCTCAGCTCAGATTGGACCACTGCTGGAGCTCTACAGATTTCCACAGGTGAGGGTTGGAGGGGCAGGAAGTGAGGGCAGCTCATCCATGATGCTTTACTTAAAGGGAACATTAAGAGTTAAAAATGAAGCTGGGATCAGTTCCTTTCAAGGTGTATAATGTACCAGAATCCAAACAGAGAGACAGTGGATTACTTGAAATTTCATTACTTTTTCTTTTATGGAATCAAAAAGGAAGGAAAAAAGGAATGAAATATGTTTCCGTGATGTCTGAAAACATTCATTTATTACAAATGAAGAAGTCTCTTGGGGGAGACGTTTCAATGATGGGAAGAACATGTGTCTCTTTCCACAACTGAAACATGCAACTCAGTACACATAGAATTACTATTGTGCTTCCCATCAACACTGCATATGTTACCCAGTGTTCTTTTCCTTTCAGGTTACCTTTGGCTCATTTGATTCTACCCTGACGGACAGTGGCCAGTATCCTTCTTTCTATCAGGTGGCACCAAAGGACACATGTTTGGCCCTGGCCATGGTGTCCTTGATGCTTCATTTCCACTGGACCTGGGTGGGGCTGCTCATCACAGAAAGCCAGAAGGGTCTCGGTTTCTCTCACATATAAGAGCTGAGATGGACAAGAACAGAGTTTATGTAGCCTTTGTAAAAATGTTGTCTACCATGGCTGTGTCCTATGTCTCTGGGGTAAAGAAACATGACTTCCTAAATGCAGACACATCATCTCCCAATGTGGTGGTCATTTATTATGACACTGATAGTCCAAATGATGTAAATTACAACATAGTGCAAAACTTAGTGACGTGGAAATTCTGGGTGACAAACTCTTGATGGCATGCTGACCTGGCTGGGAGAGATTTCATACTGGATCCATTCCATGGGATTCTTGCTTTTTCACACCACCATGAAGATATTTTAGGTTTCAAAACTTATGCAAGGGCAGCTACCCCTTTCAAATACCCAGAAGATACTTACCTCATTTTGTATTGGTCCAAGAATTTTGATTGCTCATTCTCTGAGTCTGACTGTGACTTGAAGAACTGCATCCCTAATGCTTCTCTGGCTTGGTTGCCTCTGAATTGTTTTGACACAGCCATGAGTGATAGGAGCTACAATGTCTACAATGCTGTGCAGACTGTGGCCCAGGCCCTCCATGAGATGCTTTTTGAAGAAGTACAAAGGTCATCACTGAATAACAGACAAGTGATGACGTTTTCTCCCTGGCAGGTAATATGCCTTCCCTTGGATGGTGGGTAGTGTCAACAAAGTGCCTCTCTTAAGTTATTCTATGTCCTTAAACCAAGATATTAGAATAATTTCTACAAAATACTGACATTGAGTATTACAGTTATTTTTAAGGAGGTAAAGAAGTGATTCTCTTTTTTTTTTTTTTTTTTTTTTTTTTGTATTTTAGGGAAGGGTCTAGAAGGTGTTCAGGTACTCACTCCTAAATCAGACTCATAGTGATCTGCTTGTTTACATCTTCCAAAGAGCTGGGATTACAGGCACACGCCACCATGCCCAATCTTAATTTCCATCTCAGTGTGCCCCCAGAGGTGGGGCCCGCATGGAACATCTGGGGATCAAACCCCTTGCGCCTGCACCTGGTTGCAGGCACTTTAATTTGCTGAGCTTTTTGGCTGGCCCAAAGGAGGTGATTCGTGAGGTGACTGGAAATGACCCTCAATCAAGGATCCACTGGCAAGGAGAAGTAAACTGGTATCCAGCTCTTTGCTTCTGCCTATTGGAGGTCAATGCCTTACCCATTTATGCATGTTTTATATGTTTTTCTTAATGGACCACAGAAAACCCTGTCATCACTAACAAAACTCAGTGGCATTAAACCTTACTGATTATGGATGCACATTTTTGGTAGATGCTATGGAAATAAACAAATAGACAATGGAAATTGTGAGTTTTACATGCTTTGATTCCACAGTTGATGTTTTGCCCAACACAGCTATCCACCTTATTTAAACAGTCTTTTGTACATTTTTTTCTAAAACTGGGTGAAATTTCTTGAGTGTGGGAATTTCTAGTTCTGAAATGTTTGTGTACTCTAATATATTAGATACCAGTGTTAAAGATGCTGTAGGTGCAAGACATTAAAGATATTTATGATCTTAGGGATAGTGATATTGCTCAGAGGACTAACAGCTTGCTTAGGTAAGTGCAGGGGCCAGGGTTTGATCTCTGGCACCACATGCCATGCCAGACCCAACCCTGGGCACGCTGAGCCAGTGATGGAGTCTGTGAGTAGTGGCACATGCCTGTAATCCCAGCACTAGGGAGGCACAAATCAGGAGAATCACTATGAGTCTGTGCTGCATAGTGAGACCCTATACAACAAAAGAAGACGAAGGAGAAGAAAAAAAACCCATGCATTTTCTGTCTTTGTCGTGGAGCCCTGTCCTCACATGATGGTGTATCCTTTTTAGCTGTATCTCTTTCTGAAGAACATCCAGTTTTCCAATACTGCTGGGGACTTCGTGAATTTGGGTGACAGACAGAAACTGGATTCAGAATATGACATTCTCAATTTTTGAAATTTTCCAGAAGGTCTGAGACTTAAGGTTAAAGTCAGCACATTTTCTTCCCATGCTTCACATGGCTGTAAAATGACTTTATCTGAGGATACGATAGAGTGGACCACAGCAGTGACAGAGGTATGTTGTACCTAATCATA
>NW_004524866.1:2282303-2290921 GCF_000260255.1 Octodon degus | reverse complement strand
GCTTTTTGGTCTGACAAGGTCAGTGAAATGCCCTTAGGATTTATCTTGAGATCCTGTACCTCAGATTGTAGAACCTTTGTCATTGTCAGCCATGTGGATGAGTCACGGCCAATGCTTGGCCTAGTCACGGCCAATGCTTGGCCTAGTCACGGCCAATGCTTGGCCTGAGACATTTTCAAAACAGATTAGTAGGGAAGTTTTAATAATTAATACATTGTATATTGTTGTATTAGCAGTTATTCATTGTACAAGATGCAGACATGATATCCTGTCCAAATCTATTAGGACAAATGTTTCTATTCATTGAATTAAGAGAATGTAGCTGTATACCTATCCTAACTATTTTGAATATACAGATACAAAATGGTCTTTAATTTTTATCTCATTTTTGTTTAGTTTTGTCAGAAAAGGTTATTCAATTGTTATTTAAGTATTATTGGTGTGTGAATTCAGAAAAATTATCCAATATAGTCCAGTAATTCATAATAGTAGTGGGTCATCCATAAGACTGGCAATTTCAGAAGTTGTTGACTTGAGCCTTTTACAGCTCAGCATATTACTATGGCTTTACTATTTATACTTCGCTTTTATACTTTCCTGCTGGATGGTTAAGACCAAGATAAAGCAAGACCTATATAACAAAAAATGTAGCTTTTGTATCTGATAAGGCCAATCAAATCACCCCAGGATTTATCTTGAAATCCTTTATCTCATTTTGTAGATCCTTTCTAAGAAGTTACCACCATGTATTTTTTTTCCTTAGACTCCCCACTCCTTGTGCAATGAGGGTTGTACTCCTGGATATAGAAAAAGCCCTCAGGAGGGAAAGGCTGCCTGCTGTTTCGATTGCACCCCTTGTGCAGACAACGAGATCACCAACGACACAAGTAGGAGCACGTCCTGGGGACACAGTCTCACTCTATGTTGTATTCATTCCATGCATCCAGGAAATGGAAAAAGCGCGGTAGAGGGTACCAAAGGTAAAATGCTTCCTTCGCTTGTCAAATTTTTTGTTGCAGAGTGTTACTGCGTTTTGGAACACACATTCTCCCCTTTGAAATGCACTCTAATTCGCTTTCCTTTTATGCCATTCTTAGTCATTGTTCTTTTTGTTTGTTTTTTACACCATTAGGAATTGAATCAAAATGTTCTTTGTCAATGGTCTCTGTGCCCAGCTATTCTTATTTATTATTATAAGCCAGAATATCACCAATTTGCCTCAGACTGCCTCAAATTCTCAACAGACTTTTCTCTGTCTTCTAATTATCTGGAATAGCACATATGCCTTACCTCCCCTGACTACATGAGTTTATTTTTCTAGTTCCATTAAAAGAACTATTTCCTCCAGAGAAGCCCAGTCCGCCTCGCCACACCTTCTGTGTTCCATCTCCATTGTGAGGTTTAACACTGAGCAGTTAAAGTCCACTCCTTACAACCTGTGGAGCCACAGCAAGATTACAGTCAAGACAAGGGCAGGCCCACTTCACTTTCCAGTGGCTGACACTATTCTTTACACGGAGCCCATGCTCAGAGAGGCTGAGTTTGACTGGATATAGAGGAAGGCTTTTTGATGTATAACATGGATGTAACACAGCACAGTTCAACTTTTTGGTTTAATACCCATTCCTCTGGAATGCACAGACCAGTAGGGGGGACAGCGAATGGCAGGAATTGGGGTCTGTACCACAGAACTGCACGGAGGCTGTGCACACAGAATAGGAGATTTAACAGGTGATAATATCTACACTTCAGGAGGGAGTCCTGGGCATTTCTATTGAGATGATAGCTTTATTATTATATGAACTTTCTGGGGAAGCATTAACAGAGATTTGACTTAGATAAAGTAATAAATAAGTGAAGTAAGTAATAAATTTTGATCCTTCATTTCTTTGTAAAAATAGAATATTTTGTGGATATGCCAGATTTAAAAGGAAAATAAACAACATATAGTGTTATTTAGGAGTTAACCTCTATACACTATTCTGTCAATTTGTGCCTATAAAATCATGGGAAAGTGACTTGTGAAGCATGCTGACTGAAAGGGCTCTTCAGGTGAGGCAAAAATATATTAAGTCCGAACACAGCAGTGGCAGTCTAATGATTTCAGGAGATCCTTTCTCAAAATAATGAAATTAAAAGGGTTTGGAACTGAATCTCAGTACAAAGTTTGAGCTCAATCCCACATAAAATAAAAAAAAAGAAAAGAAAAAGAAACAAGAAAAGCTTAAAAAAAATGACAGTTTAGTTCAAGAAAGTCCAAAGACTTTCCAGGGATAGGTCTGAAAAAAGAAATAAATGTAGGCAAGCAACAAATTTAATTTTTCCTAGACATGGAACAGTGTGTGAAGTGTCCAGATCATCAGTATGCCAACATTCAGAGAAACCACTGCCTCCAAAGGAACGTCACTTTTCTGGCTTATGAAGACCCCCTGGGGAAGGCTCTGGCTGGCACTGCCCTGAATCTCTCTGTCCTCACAGCTGCTGTTCTTGGGCTCTTTGTGAAGCACAGAGACACTCCCATTGTCAAGGCCAACAACAAGGGCTCTCAGCTACACCCTGCTTATCTCCCTCACCTGCTGTTTCCACTGCTCCTTGCTCTTCATTGGCCGTCCCAATGCAGCCAACTGCGTCCTGCAGCAGACCACATTTGGACTTGTGTTCACTGTGACTGCTTCCACTGTCTTGGCCAAAACTATTACTGTCTTGCTGGCCTTTAAGTTCACTGCTCCAGGCAAGAGATTGAGGCAGCTGCTGGTGTCAGGGGCTCCAAACTCCATCATCCCCTTCTGCTCCCTGATCCAACTCACTCTCTGTGGAGTCTGGATGGGGACAAATCCACCCTACATTGACACGGATGCTCATTCTGAACATGGTCACATCATTATTATTTGCAACAAGGGCTCCCTCACTGCCTTCTACTGTATCCTGGGATACCTGGGCTCCATGGCCCTGGTGAGCTTCACTGTGGCTTTCCTGGCCAGGAACCTGCCTGATGTGTTCAATGAAGCCAAGTTCCTGACGTTCAGCATGCTGGTGTTCTGCAGCGTGTGGGTCACCTTCCTGCCCGTGTACCACAGCAGCAAGGGGAAGGCCATGGTGGCCATGGAGGTCTTCTCCATCTTGGCCTCCAGTGCATGGCTGCTGGGCTGCATCTTTGTCCCAAAATGCTACCTTCTTTTAGTCAAACCAGAAGAAAAATTCTGACTGGGATTAGAGATAATACACATTCTGTGAGAAAGAAGTTTTCTTATCATTAAACTTGTTTTCAACTATACACAGAGGGCCTGAATTCAAAGCTGAAACATATGTGAAGTCAGATATTGCAGTCCACTATGGGACTCATATTCTTAGTAAGTGATGCAACCTCTTTTTCTAATAGAAAGATATTCACTAGACACTATAGTTCTCATTTCTTTTCTCTCTCTTTCTTTCTTTCTTTCTTTCTTTCTTTCTTTCTTTCTTTCTTTCTTTCTTTCTTTCTTTCTTTCTTTTTTTGGTGGAACCGGGGATTGAACTCACGCCCTTGTGCTTGCCAGGAAAGAGCTTATTTCACTGAGCCATCTCCCAGGCCCCAATCCTCATTTCTTGAAATTTATTTTTTTCTGAATATGTTTTTCCCCTATTTAAGGCAGAATTTCTCCTATTGTTGCTATGACCATTTTATCAACTTTTATCTTGTCTTTCTTTTGGTTTTCTCATTATTTTTACTTTAAAGAATAATAAATTCTTTCCAGTATGCCACTGTTTCTGAATCCTTTGTGTATTTAATTGGCTATTTCTTTTGAGGATTATCCTGTTTTCACTGTGCTAATTATTGCATATATTCATAGTAGTATGTATATTTCTCCACTCAGTCTTCTCTTTTGCAATTATTAAGTGTTTTTTATAGCAAGGATTTTAGGATTCTAGATCTGGCTGGTCATATGCAATTGTAATCACTGTTGACTATATGATGCCAATGTATTGACTTTATGGGGTATGTTGTGGAAGAACTTGTGGATATGCAGTAGAATATTTTTATATCCCAGGTTTTTATTTCCTTTTATACTTAGTTATTTTCTTTTACTGACAGCTGCATTTGTGTACAATATATATTTGTGTTATACCATATATAGCTTATTTAATAGACTTTCTTGGTATGTATATATCCAGTTACTTTATAGAGTGTTTAAATAATGTGATAAGAAAAGGTTTACCTGCCATGTGATTTATACTATATATGTATGTATGCAATCATATTAAAGCATACATATATGTTTTGGTTTTTCAAAACATATATGAGGGCCAGCAAGACAGCTCAGCAGGTTAAACCCTTTTTAGGTGAGTGCAGGGCTGGGGTTTGATCCCTGGCACCACACACCACTTTGGCCCAGCCACAGGCACATTGAGCTGGAAGCCGAGACTGAGCATGGTGGCATGTTCCTGTAATACCAGCCCTGGGGAGGCTGAAAAGAGCAGGAGCACTAGGAAGTGGAGCTGGGTAGATGTTCAGAGCCCTGGAAGCTAGGAAATGGATCAAATGTGTGTGGGTGGGAGCAGGCCTCAGTGCCTAAAGCAAACAAGCCTCCTCAATCCTGAGATAAATGTCCTGTCTGGTGAAGGTCAGCTACTAGTCACTAGGCAACCTGTGTCACATATTACTGACTTTGCAAAAGAATAAATAAAGGACTCTTTTATTGTGGGGTTGAAATAGTTTTGCCTATTAGGCAGACCAGTGATCACCTAGCCCAGTTTTTGTCTTCTCCTCTATCTTTTCTTATTCCTGCCACCACATTTCCCCAGGTATAAGCTATCACAGTGAGACCAAGAGATCTCTGCAGGTACTGAGACCCTGTCGTCTAACCATATAACAGTCAAATATATTAAAATATAAATATAAAATTAAAAATCAACAAAATCACATATGATCTGAGCACTCTGGCAGAGTGCAGCTGGAGGGCTTTACTAGACAAGTAGATATATAACAAGATGTACAAATGGATAAGAAGTCACCAGATGGGGCTTTGGGTGGTCAAACACAGAGTCAGAGGAGGAAGTGTACAGAGAGAATCTGCACAGTGGACACTGGAGAATTCCGTCCAAGGTCTGGAGCTCACAGCAGTGTGCCATGCAAGTCCGTATCAGAAGACCAATGTATCTGTGACAGAAGGCTCGCGGGTCTACAATGGAAGGCTGGAGGATCCAAGGCAGAAGCTGAAATGTCGGCCCTGACACCAAAGGAGATGACATCAAAGCTGAAGGTGAAGAGAGGCACTATTCCAAAGAAAATGGAAACGTCTGTCTTTCCTCATTTTGCTATTATATACTTTAAGTGATGAGCCACTCTCAGGTGTGGAATGCTGAGTGAATTTGGATAGGCCTCTAAACTTTTTAAGTGTCTCAAATTAATATTAATGACCTGTCTCAAATGAATATTACCTAAGTAGGTGGATGTATTCACAGTGTGCCCACACCAGTTGTTGGCTTCTGAGTCTTTGTCTTCCCTCTCCATGCATAAATTTATGAACTCCACTGATAATCTTGAAAACTTATTTCTTTTTTATGTATTTGTGTTTGTCCACTACACCTGGACTCTGGCCGGCTCAGTCCACACTGTGGGTAGGGCTCGCATGGTATATGGTGCTGGGGATAGTACCATGGTTCCTGGACTTGCCTAAGCCTGCCTAAGCAGGTGCTTTAGTCTGCTGACCTATGTCACAGGCCCACTGAACACAGATTTCTGCTTAACAGCCCAAGTGGTCACAGAGAGCAGTTCTTTGACTCTATTGACAGTATCTGAATTCAAAGTTGGCAATTATTTTAAAAGGAATCAATAACTCTAATTTGCACTGGAGTTTTGAGGATCATATGGAAGAAATGTATTTTGTAAATGAATGGACTGAAGGATTGGTTACAAGGACAGGTGGATGGAAGCAGGATGATGGGTGGAAATGAGTACTACAGGCCAAGCAGAGCCAGTAGATTTCATGGATACAGCCAGGGAAGCAAAGAAAGATGAATGAGGGAATGAGCACAGAAACAAAAGCAGAGTTGGAGAATTTTATTCTTTTGTCACTGTCTTCATATGATTCCAACATATTCATCAAAGCTTAAATACATTTAAAAATATAAAATACAATCATTTCTCATTTCTCAACCCGAAGCAAACTTGAAGGAATACGTCATTATATCCCATGCTGCTCCCCTCAAATCTGCACAGCCCCAGCTCCTGGTGTGACCGACTCACCTGCTGAAATAAATTCTTAACTAGTTGGGCTTATAGCTTGCTTTCAGGGGTCCATTTTCTGTGTTTCAATATGCTATGGCTTCTATACCTGGCACTTTCAGTCCTTGCCAAATGCCATCAACAAACCAACAAACCAGTTCCAAAGGTTTACAAACCATTTGATCAGGCACAGTGACAACAATGCCTCCAGTTGTCTGATACCAAAATCTGTGTTAGTTACTTCTTCATTAAGGAGACAAAATACTAAGTGCCTGGAATGTATATGCAGAGAGGTTTGCTCTGTCCAATAGTTTTAGTTGCAGGTCAGCAGGTTGTGAGCCACAGAAGGCAGCATAGAAGGACATGACAGAAGCAAGTGTTCAACCATGACATTCAGGAAGCAAAGAAACAAGGGGAGATTGGGGGACAAGGACCCAGAGTCTCTGGATTCTGCAGCAAGCCACCTCCAGCCAGGCCCTGCCTGCTAGCAGCACAGGTAGGTACTAAACTCACCTGGAGATGAATCTACTGATAAACACAGGGCCCCGTGATGTAATCACCATCCAAACACAAGATTCTGAGGGACACATAATAATGGCTGTGGGAAGATGGGGTTCAAAGAAAGGAAAATAATTGAGCCCTTACGATGTGCCAGAGTCATGCTAGGCCCTCTGTGCTATGTGTGCAGCAGCCTGAAGAGGAGATTCAATCAGAATATGCGAAGAGCAAAGTGCTTCATTGAGGTCTCTCTTCTGGAACCCAGATAGTACTGGGACTCAGGATCCAGCCAGGAATGCTACTCCCAGCCACACCTGCACTCCCTTCCTAGACCATCACTGCATCTGAATCCCCCATGGCTGGCAAGGAAATCCTTCAACTTCACGTCCTCACTTGACAAAGCTGTTTCTGTCAAGAGGTGGCATTCAACTGCTACCTGTTACCACTTATCAAGTCACTCTTATGGTAGGTAAGAATGGTAAAGCTTTTTTATGGTACTCAGGAAGCAAAGACATATTAAAACTCACTCACTGCCTACCAGAAAATATAATGAAACAGCTGCTAGAATCAGTGAAGGCAGCACAATGTACTGGATATTGTGGGACACACGGAAAGCCGTACCGAGAGCAAAGTTTATAGCTGAGAACCCCCAAATGTCAGAACACTGAGATGCACCTCAAGGTTCTTTTCTAAAAAATGGGAACCAACCGAAAAATGATGGTTTTTTTTCCTACAAATCATATGTATCTGGGTGTAGAAACAAATCCTGTTTTCCGAACTTTCAAACTGTATATTTGTGCTCTTGTGATCATTTATCCGATGTTTAGTTCCCAAAGACCATTGTGATCACTGTCCCAGTGCTTTCAGCAAAGCTCAGTTAGTAATTATTGGGACATAATTTCCCAATTTTACCTCTTTTGTGGTGACCCACAGAACTGCACAATTCAATGATTCAATGTAAAAAGGTAGTTCTTATTTTCCAAGAGGTATTATTAATAATTTGTTTCATACTTTGCTGTGAAATATTAAAAAAGAAAAAAACATTATCTTATGTGTCATTATGAATAGTTTCATTAATCAGCAAAATTGTGAGGCTATGTTCTTTGCAATGAAGTATATGACACTTTTACATTCATTGTGGTTTATTTCGTCATGCCTGGGCAATAAAAAAATCTTAGTTTAGCACTGTTTCAATAATGAATACATTGCATATTGTTGTCTTAGTGCTCATTCATTGTACAAGATGCTGACATGATAGTAATCGGTTTTGAAACGGTCTCATTACTTTTATTTCTCAATAAAATTATTCTTAAATCATCTTATTTTAAAGACTATGCTTTTATGTGTTTGTCTTGTATGGGTAAATTTTAAAAGCCATATGAGTGATTTCCATAAGTTTGTCTTGATGCTACAAGGTAGATTAGGAGGTGTCTGACTTTTCTTTAGAATTTATAATGTGTGCAGCCCATTCTCCTATAAAGACAAAGTGGAAAGGATCCATACATTTCAATCCTGTTTAAGTAATCTCTGTTTTCAATTGTAACTCTGTAAATTATCAAAAATTTTCTGTGTATTTATTCTACAAGTTCTTGTGGGCCATGTTCAGGACTATAAATGTAGGTAGGAATAACAGGCCTATGTGGTCTCAGTGGGCAGAAGACTGTACTGAACTTGCATTAAATATTCTTGAATCAAACAAATATGTGACTTATTAGTAACCGAAAAATTTTGTAATGTGGGGTGAGTTCAACTGCTCATGAGAAAACTATTTTTACCACTTTTTAAGAATATATTTTAAGAAGCTGACTGCCCTACCCTGTACCCACTTTGTTCCTATCAGAGAAGCTGAGACAGGTGAGGAACCTCCACCAAGGAATTGGAGGAGGCCCTGGGAGCTTTTTTTTTTTTTTTTTTT
>NW_004524866.1:2266640-2274239 GCF_000260255.1 Octodon degus | reverse complement strand
CTGTGAGAGTAAAGATTCTCAAAGTAGCTATTGATAATCTTCTGAATTTTCACTGAGTCTGTGGTAATTACACCCTTTTCATTTCTAACTCTTCAAATTTAATACTCTTTATTACCAGCAAGATTACCTAAGACAGAATTATATCATTCTTTTGAGAATAGCTTGCTGATATTTTTAGTGATATGACGCTGAACCTGTTGCTTTTGTTTGGTAGACCAGATATCTTAACAGTGCTATGCCAATTGATCATTAGCAGGACATGACCTGTATTGATGTACATTTGGTATCCTTTGTTGTAACAATTTTCATAGTTTAGCACCATGATTTTTTTCTGCATTTTTTGGAGTTATTCCAGAGAATATCCTTGTTATCATTTTACTTACTTTGATGTTCTGGTATCCCCCATGATATTGTTTTTACTTCAGATGCCATCCCTTTGTAGCTGGCAGGCAGGACAATATCTTAGGGCACACACGGACTGTGGAATTTGTCTTACAGTTCCCTCAATCACTTTTTATCATTACATAGAAAAATAGGCAGAACTTCTCCCTTGATTTTATTTTTTGTAACAAAATAATCTGAACATTGAACTTTATCAGTTCATGAGAGAACCTAGGGCTAATGTGTTTGCCTCTCCCTACATACAAACTCTTCTAGTCTTGACACGCATCCTCAGCACCAGCAGGGACATGCATGCGAATTGGCATTTTGTATATGGCGGGTACAGGTGAGTGCCGCACCCACTGAAGGCATGGCAGGCAGACCAAGGACAAGAGCTTCGTCTCCTCAAGCTGCAGCAGAAGAAGCCCCAGCGTGTGTTCTCTGCAACTTGGGAGTGTGTGGGTAGGAAGGAAATAGTCATTGTCTTCAGTGATATTGGTCAAAGAGAGGCCTCTTCCCAGGCTTTCTTCCAGTTGATGTACCAAGTAGTGCAGAAGAGCATTTCTAACCAAGCATTCTCCTCTGTTGTGTTATATGTTGTATCATACTGGAGAACTTATTATTTTGCAAAAGTAATCAATTCCTGAGTGACTTCCTGGATTGGTGTCATTGTATAGTATAGCCTAGTTAGAATTTTAGTACTTCAGTATGCTTTGTGTGCCACAGAGACTTAATACAAGATTTTGTGTACGTTCACCACATACTCCCCATTGAAATAATGGTTCAGATATTTAAATACTTATGATCTGGTGAGATAGCTCAGTGGTCTAAACACCTGCCTGACTAACACAAGGATGTGGGTTTGGTCCTTTGTATCTCATGCCATGCCAGCCCTGGGAATTCAGCAGCACTCTTCTGAAGACTGCACTCTTCTGATGACTACAACTGGCATGGGTGGTACATGCCTGTGATCACAGCACTGGGGAGGCTGAGACAGGTTAATCACGATGAGTTTGAGCTGTGTAACAAAACCCTGTATCAAAGAGCTAAAGAAATAAAATATTAAGAACAAAAACATCATGAACCAAAGTCTTATATGGTGTTTACCTAGTAGAGACACACAGCTATATTGGATCGGAGTCTGTCCTAATGACTATGTGGTAATTTCTGTAGAGACAGTGTTTTAGGTAGACCACATTCATAAGTATCAGAGTTGTGCCCTCATCAGAACACTTGAAATGCAGTTCAGTCCAGGTTATGGTCTGACCCACATTAAGGCAGAAGGCTTCTTGGGCTTTGAAAGTCATGCACATATGCAGAGAACTCAATCATACTCTCAAATACATTTGTGTCTTTTTTGGGTACAATTGAAAGTGTCCTTATTAATGGACTTAACAATCTTTCACTTAAGAATATCTTCATGCAATTTACTAAATGGGGTCTGGAAAGATAGCTCAGAGGGCTAAAGTGCCTTGTGAGATAAGGTTAAGTAAGAGCACGGAATGTGATTCAATCCCCCACACCACACGGTGAACCAGTCCCACCCCTCAGGCACACAAAAACAGCCAACAAGTTCCAGCATGGTGACACATCCCCATAATCCCAGAGCTAGAGGGGTGAAGACAGCAGAATCTCTATAAGTACAAGCTGCATAGTGAGAACCTGTAATAACAAAATACATTCAAAAATTACTAAAGCAAAGATATTCAATACATTATCCTGCGAGTCTTAATATTTTTGAAACCCTTTGAAGATTTTGGACTTATAGTCAACTTCATTTTGACCAGCTACTTATCCAATGCTAATGATAGCATCAGGTCAATATCTTTGAAACTAGAGAATATTGTCTTTCCTCAAGCTATGCATATGTTAATTTTTAAAATTTATTCATAGAGAAATAAATGTTTCCTTGTACCTTTAACAGTCTATAAATAACATGACAAATTACAAGCCAAAACTGATTCCTACAAAATAAGAGAAGTTCAAGTTCATATTGAGTCTGAACCCTGATGATTATCTAGAGTTTGATAAGTACAGAATGGCATGCATTAAACTATTGAAGCATTATTCAGAAGAATCACCCTGTCCTGATACTCAGGCTATAAACATTGCCTGTGCTTCTGTGCTTGTCAATATTATGCGTGATGAAAAATACAAAAGCCATTTTCAGTTTGCTTTTCTGCTTCAGGGTGAGGGAAAAAGAGAAATAGTCCAAACAGACGCAGGTTCTCATAGAAGCCTAAATCCTGGAGGTACTCGAGGATATAGGAGCAGAAATGCATTTCTCACAGCATATTAAATCATGGAATGAAGACATTTAAAAGAATGAAGCAGTGGGGAAGTAGGCTACATTATACAACTCAAAATGCATTGTGTTTTCGCACTGATGTTCAGTCACTAATTTGCGTGCCTTGGCAGTGTGGCAATAACTCGCACCCCAATCAACAGAGAGCAGGTGTGGCTGTGAGTTTCAATGCCTGAGACCGATACAGAGACGGCACAGCTATATAGGGAAAGTCTTGTGGGCCTGTCAAGTGACAATTCCTGATCTTCCACTTTGGAATGCAGAATGCCCAATATTTTTTAGTGACCTTGGAAGTTTCCCGACTATTTCCAGAGAAGCCTACTAGCAAATCCGCTAGTGTAATCCACTAGAAGCACTTCTAATGGAATCTGTGACAGTGGCTCAGTGACAAAAACTTGGGAACAAATGTGCCCAGGAGGAGGGTTCACTCGGGTATTGCCATCAGTGGAACTGGATTACGTCACTGTGGCTCGAGGAGCAGCAAATGATATGCAAGCATGATTTCTGTCTTTTGTTTTTCTCCTGATCACCAGACCTCAGATGTAGAGCCCAGGGCAAGAATGGTGGGGAACTTCAGGGACATGGAGCAGGCACTGTTGAAAGCAGCCTGGGTATAGGAGTGTCCACCTGAGTCTCAAACGAGGTCATGCTGAAACACAAACGACCTATTTATAATGGACTTAAACTGTAATTTTTCTCTTCAGTAAACTTTTGGCTTTGCATGCACATCTAGGATGTTGCCTTTCATTGGTATCTTCCTTCTCCTGCAGCTTCCTTCCTCAGTGAGCACGATTGACAAAGAAACCTGCATTTCCTGAAGAAGCACCAGTGTGTGCAAGGAGGGAGACGTGGTGATTGGGTGTTTCTTGTATCTTTATTTCTATATCTACTATACTGGTATGATTGATATACAGCCTTCTAGAGAATTCCACTTCATTCGGTAAGTGTCTTCTTCATTTGTTTGTTAACATTCTGGATATCAAGATAGGTAATGCCTAGAGATCCATGCATATATGAATCAATATTTTCTATAGTGTTACCTCTTCTGTCTACCCTCATGTGTACAACAGGCATAAAATTTGGATGCCTTTTATACATTTGAATGTGGAAAGAGAATATACTTTTTGCTTGCTTGCATTGTTACCTTCTTGTTTTTCACTCTTGGAGCCTGAGAGAGACCCCAGTCATCCATACTCTGGTCCATGCCCTTTCTTATACCTGGATGCCACTGCATGGAATTTGGGGACATTCTTCTTCATGATTGAGCCACTTAGTTTGAACTAAATGCTAAGTGGCTGTTGCCAAATATGCCCTAAAGCAGTGAGGGGCTTGCTGAAGTTTCTGTCATTCTCTAAGTATGAAATTCCTTGCATTCTTGCGCCTTCTTTTCTGATATTTTTGCCCTTTCTGTTAGGAGTAACTTCTTCCTGAGAATATTTAGTTGCTATTTCAAATAAACTTTAGGGAGCTCCGGATCTCCTGCCTCTGCAAGCTGAGCCAGAACAAGAAATGAATCATCTGAGAGACTTTTCCTAGCCATGTGATGCTTCTTCAGTTGGATTTGTGTATCTTTTCTGTATTCAGATTCTACTGTAGCAGGTCTGATACCAAACATATAGTTAAAATTGAATGTTCCTCTTGGTCAGAGAATTTCAGTGAATTATTTGTGCTTTTGTGACAAAAGTAGATGTCAGCAGAGCAAATGAAGTCTTACAGAGGATGCTGATCCACAGTGGCCTGGGATCTGCTTCTTATAGGAAGGGTTAAAACTAAATTCGGAAAGGTCTTCCTGGGTCCTAAAAAGTGTTGTGACCTTGTTTTCAATATTACATATTGGTGGGCATCCTGATATGAGCAGACACTCACTGTCAGCGTGGCCAGCTCCCAAGGAATTTCTTACCTGTCTAGAGGATGCAGGTGTTTGATCCCTCAGGTACCTGGCCAGTTCTACAGGGTTATAGTCTCCTTGCTCCTGGTCACACAAAAATTTGGGACCCTGTCTCTTTTGTGTCAACTGGAATTTAAGGTTGCTCCCTGGTAGGAGGACTAGGGGATCCCATCCTTAGAGAGGACACTGTGCCTGGACATTTCCCAATCAGAGCAACAAAAACAACATGAAGAGGCTGCTCAGAACTGGAATTGGAATTTCAGGTATGGAATCTCTTCCAACCTGGTGATGTAAATTTTTCTGTGCTTTCCTTTTCTGTGCAATAATTTGTGTGCTGGCTAGCAGTTCATTAAACTTTGTTTTATTTTTTACCTTTTTGATAGAAGCTTTTGTTACTTGTGAATCCAGGCCCATATGTTACATGGCTGTGAATGTGCTTTCTTTAACGCACTGCATTTGGAAGCAAGACCAGCTGAGTAAAATCCTGGGCCTTTCACTTCTGTATATGGGGTCTGTATCTGTCTCATAGAGTTTTTCTTTCATATTGGCCATTAAACTCAGGACCATGCACTTGCCAGGCAGTCATTTAATCCACTGAAGTATCTTCCCAGCCCCACGTTCCTTATAATATGCAGATATTTCCTTATATTTTAATTCCTGGACAGTTTTCCATGTTTACATAGTATTTAAAACAGGGACTTCCTGTGCTGATTATGCTACCAGCATATATCTGGGCTCAAGAGTTTCTTCTGCTTCAGCTTCTTGAGCAGCTGGCATTATAGACACTTGATGATGATACCCTGAATATGTGTTTTTCTTCCATCATTTTTGAAAATTTGTGTTCCTACAGATAGGAATAATATGTAAAGTTTAATTCTGGTATCTTCCGCTGAATGTTTCTTGTTAGTGACAGATTAGATCTATTTTTGAAAGTTTAACTTAGAAAAATCTGCTGGAAATCCCCTGAGGCCTTTGAGAGATCAGTTACTGCAATCACTCATGGAAATTTTGAAAAGGATTTTGTTTCATCAGGAATGAACCTCAGTTTAGAATGCACTGAAATGTGCTTTGTATGAAGAGGGAGATTCTGAATGGAGGATAGTCACTGCATGCTTAGACCTTACGAGGACCATGGAGGGGGATCATGAGAGAGTCTGGCTAATGGCTCCTGAGTGGATCCTAACTAAACACAGTCCAGTGAGATCAGAAGGCATCTGAGTGTAATGGTATGATCAGCTCTCAGCCCTTATCATATTTCAAGACTTGCTCAGGCATGTAGCATGTGTTTCTGTTCCTAGGAGGAGAGGATGAGCTTCCTACTCTTTTGTTGCCCTCTGCGGTCCCCACATGTGCTCAGAGGATCAGGTTGCAGGTGGCCCTTCTTTAGGCCCACACACTGTGAGTTCTGTCTGTGGCTGGAAAGAAGGCACTTGCAGGTCTGAATGTGTGTGCCCAGGCTGATGCAGCCACCAGGAACATGAGTTTGGGGTGTCAGGAGAGAATTTAGATTCCTGCTAAAATGAGAAGTCATGAAATTTTGGGAAATAAAACTGTTTATGAATAAGCAATTCATATATTTCAGGTCAACTTTATGTTGAAGGATCTGGTTTTAATATTTTATTTATTTATTTATTTTTTTGCAGGACTGGGATTGAACTCAGGCCCTTTCAATTGCCAGGGAAGCGCTTATTCTACTGAACAATGTCTCTGGCCCTGATTTTAATATTTTAAAGAATAAATTTTTCATATATGCAAATACAGGGGACATTTGATTTATACTTCAGCTTTGATAGCACTGTAGCTTTTCTGCATATAATAGGAAACACAGTCAAAGTAGCTTTGTTCTGTCTCTGTTTTTATCAGTTCCTTTTCCTTACATAGTATTATGAATATTCACAAGAATTATTATTGCTGCATTGCTTATCCGTTAAATATATCATAATTTAATTCTCACTCACTTTCCGGATGTTCTAAAATTTGTAATTAATGTTTCTGTCATTTATAGAGGGCAACAGATGTCTGATACTTAGAGGGGATGCTCGCTTGTCAAAGCTAGTGAGCATTGGAGGGTAAAATGGCTGCGTTTAAAGTTACATATTCTCTAAATTACTTTATGCATATTATCAAACCACATACTGCAACAAAATAATAGCATTTTCAACCGACTGTTCAGAGAAGTAACATTTCCTTAGCCTTTATGTTGGACAACTGGCCTAAGTAGAAGTTAAACAGGTGACAGCTTGTTGATAACATGGGCAGGTCCTTTATTAATATTTGCATTGTTCATACGGCTTTCATTACTTCATGAGTACGTCATTTAATTTCTTTTCTAAGATAAGTTTTTTTTATCTTAGAAAAGAACTTCTAACTTTTAAAAATATTTTCCACATTAAAGAAAAGAAAATTGTGTTGAATAATTATTTTTAAATGATTTACTTGATATTTCATTTGTTGTAAATATTTCTACATAAATCATGCTTAGCCAGAAATAGATATGACTGTCTAGGTTAGAAACACATACCTCTGGTTTGCAGTTTTATTATTCCTATTTGCACTACATCTCAATGTATAATGCTGGAAATATTTTTTTCTGTTAAGTTGATTACTTTTATATTCTAACCAAATATTTAGCATCTCCAGAATTTCTTTTTGGAAAAATATGCATTCATTTGAATTTAGTTGTCAAGATATTTTTCACTATGAAAAACACATTTATGAATTTCAATTCAAACATGACAAAAGGATAGATGATAAGTCAGAGATACATAGAAATTACATAGATAGATGATAGACTGAGATTTTTAAAAATTTTTTGCCATAATTTTATTGATAAACAAATAGCAATGAGACAGTTTCAAATCAAATCGGAAGGAGAGTTTCAATAATTAACACACTGCATACATTCTTCTTAGTGATTAATTGCTGTACAAGATGCGGACTTGATATCCTATTTACAAACACCATTAGAACAAATCATTCTATTCATTCACAGAATGTAACTATATATCTATCCCAACCACTTTGA
>NW_004524866.1:2262561-2266540 GCF_000260255.1 Octodon degus | reverse complement strand
AAGTAGGTGCCTTAGACCACTGAGCCATCTCTCCAGCCCCGGCCCTGGGAGCTTAATGAGATTCTTTCTGTCCTTTTTTGATGTGTGCAGGGATCGAGCCCAGGCCCATGTGCTTACTTAAGGAAATGCTTAGTCCACTGAGCTATCTTGCTGGCTCTTCTCCCTGTCTTATAAACCAAAAGATACACACTTAAGAAGCCACCTCGTATTGCAGTTTCATATAATATAACAAAAACTTTTACTTCCTTTTTTTGTGAAAAGGTAAAAATGATTCTCAACGAGGTGTTGCATGAGCTTACACTGCATATTAGAAATTTGTTCTACATGGACTCTGTGGACTACTTGGACATAAGTAGACATTTTATTATAAAAAACTTAATATGAGTAGTAATGGGTAGGGAATTACATAGATGTATAGTTATCAATTTACCTCAAATTTTAAGATAAGATTAAGTATTTCATATTATTTTTCTAGATTTCCCCAGTATAACTTTTAGGAAAAAAAAATCACACAATATCCATGTATTGAATTCAGTAACACTCCAGTAAGCATGACAAACAGACATTACTCAAGCCCACAGAGGTCTGTATAGAGAACAACTCAATGAAGTGCTTTGGTGGGAGGGGTGTTCCTGCACTAGATTCTGACAGTGTTCTGAGTGCTGCAAATTTAGATTCAGGCAGGACAGGGTGGTGGCTGTGGAGGGACAGATGTTAAGTGGAAGAACCAGGAGTTCACAGTGATGCTGGGCAAGCCAATTAACTGGGTCCTGGAGGAGGAGGAGCCATGGGGAGGAGACAGCAGCTGTGAGGTGGTAGGAGACAAGGGGCCTTGTCAGATACCAAGGGTGACTGGATAGAAATGATGGAGGATTCTTGGTAAACTAACTTCTAAACCTGGATTTTATCAGTAAGTATAGATGGACCTGAGATAAATTTCAGAAGTCTGATAAGTTGGGTTGAGCAGAGTTTGTGTCCTGCTGTGCCTGTTTCTAAGTGCACTTAGCTCAGTAAATTGTATCTGTTACAGCATGAGGGCGGTCTCCAGTTCTTCTTTTCATCTACACACTGAAGCTCTTTGCCTTCTGAGATACTATTTTCCACTTCTCTTTCTCCAATCCCTGGCAGCCACCATTCCACTTCCTTTCTTCATAGATTACAGACTTGCAGACACCTGATCTACACTGAAGACTGCTTATATAAAATCATCATACAGGGTTTGTCCTTTGATGTCTGTTTTATTTTACTTAGTATGATATGCTTACGTTGTATACATGTCATACAACATGACAGAACTTAACTCTCATTAAACACATAAACTTACCACTTTGTATTCCAAACACCTCACACAGAATATGGTAACCTATACTCTGCACCATAAAAAACATACAAGAATCAAAAAAGAAAAAAGTATTGATGGCAAAAAATTCAATGTGACAACTGAAAACTTATCCCTAAGTAAAGGAAATCACACACGAAAGGTCGTGTGGTCATGACTCCACATCTGTAGATCCTGCAGAGTAGAAAATTTGCAGAGTAGGAGCCTGGAGTGCTGGCTGCAGATGATTGGGGAAAAGTGAGTGGAAAGTTAAAAAGTGGTGGCAATTACACCACATAGAGAGTGGATTTCGAAGTGAGGGTGCATTGTATTTGTTTTTAAAGAAGACAATCTTAGGCTGTATGATTCATAAATCAGATGGTGGTGGCATGTAGTTGTATACATTTCTTTACCATTTGTATTTCTTCCTCTGAAAAGCTGGTGTTCATCTCAGATGCTCATTTCTAGATTGGTTCTTTAAATTTGGATGGGCAGGCATCTGCTTTTTTTTTTTTTTTAACACATCCTATGCTCCACATATTTATCTTTTATGTGAAGGACAACTGGAAAAGATTTTTTCCACTCTGTAACTTGTATTTTCCTTTTACTGATGATTTTCTTTGCTGTGCAAAGGCTTAGTAATTGGGAGAGATCCCAGATGCTTATTTGTTGTAATATTTCCTATACAATCTTGGTTTTGATCATGAAATCCTTGCCTACACATATGTGTTAAAGAGTAACACATATTCTTTCTTCCAGAAGATTTCACCCTTGTTTTACTATTTAGACCTTTGATTCATTTTGACTTTAGTGCATGCGCATAGATAGTGACTTAATTTTGGTGGAATGTGGAAGTGTCTTTTGCCTCCATCTTTATTGAAGAAGCCATCCTTTTTCTCACCAGCAAATGTACTTGGCCTATTTGTCAAAGATGAGGTGTTATTTGGGGTGGTTTCTCTATGTTATAAGCTATTCCATTGATCCTCAGATCTTTCCAATGTCACTGGCTATTAGACAGATGCACATTAGGACAATGCTGAGATCCCATCTTACCCCAGAAAGCATGGCTTTTATCAAGAAATCAATCAGTAACAAATACTCAAGGGGCTGCTGAATAAAATAAATCTTTCAGCAATGCTTTTGGGATGGGAGGCTGGTACAACCCCTGTGGAAATCACTGTGGAAATTTCTGAAAAAACTAGAACTAGAGATTCCATTTGATGCAGCCATTTCTCTTGTTGTTATCTCTCCAGAGGAATTAAAAAATGTCATACCTTAGTGATATATGCACGCTCGCGTGTGTAGCAGCTCAATTTGCAATAATTAAATATTGGAAACATCCCAAATGACCATCAACTGAGGAATGAATGAAGAAGATCTGGGCATTTTGTTACAACTGGGCACTCTTTGTCCATAAAGAAAAACAAAATTGGGACTTTTCTGATTATATGAATGTGTCTTGAGAACACACAGTTAAGTGAGACAAACAGAGCTGACATCAATAAATATCATTGTTTCTCTCATATAAGATATTGATTTGTAAATAATGAGCTAATTGTGTAAAAGGTATTGTAAAATAGGAAGAAAATCTTCAAAAGAAAGAGGTACCAGGAAAGGGACAAGGGAAGGAAGTGAGAAAAAAAAGAGTTTATACTAGTAAATTAAATAAATCAGACATGTATGTTTAAATATGACTTTGTTTCTCAAGTCAAAGAGACTGAAAGGATAAATAAGGAACAAAATATATACCAGATGCTTTGAAATTGGGAGAAAATATTCAATTGGAAGGGATACAGGGCTGGGAGGAGAGGAAATGAAGAACACAAAAAAGAGGAGAAGAGAAAATGAAAGAAATCTTTTGTAACTAATGAAGAGAGGAGACGAGTTCAGGGAAAAAAGAAAAGAAAAAAAAACAAGAAAGATGTACAGGGCTGATAAGATAGCTCAGTAGAATAAGTGCCTGCCTGGCAAGCACAGGGTCCTGAGTTCAATCCCTTGTAACACACACACACACACACACACACACACACACACACACACACACACACACACGATGTATGGGTACAAACTTTTTCTAATGAATGTTGTCATCATGTATGCCTAAAATGTACCAATAAAATTTTAAAAATTGGTGGTGCAGAGAGACAGAGTCAAGGACAGAGGGGGAAAAAAAGGCAGAGCTGAGTCCTTAATATAGGGTCAAATATTATCCTTTGCTAATTCTTTCTTAATAAAATTAATAAAAAACTGAAAAAATAATAAAGGTGAATATCACACTTAAAAAATATCCTTAGTGTTTCATTTTCTTCCCAGCCTGTAGACCTCTGGGAAGATGAAGTTCACTGTCATAACATGAAGGATTACTTATTTCAATCTCATGTGTGCCACAGAATGCTCATCACTGCCCTCTGCTTACCTGCTATTGGCACAGAATGACAGGCAGGAGAACGGTGGGCACAGCTTCCTGGTGCAAAGGGGAATGGCAAGCTCAGTGAGAGCTGCTTGCTGGGATGGGAGCTTTTAAGGCAAACACTGTTATGGAGAGGACATGCCCAGGTGATGAGGTAGTGCATATGTGAGCCTCCCTTAGTGATTCCTGCACTATAAGCAGTGAAAACATGAGGAAAGCTGTCAGTGCACCTGAGTTTTTGCCTGTCCAGG
>NW_004524866.1:2256340-2262461 GCF_000260255.1 Octodon degus | reverse complement strand
GGCCCACGCTGCGCCTGGGCTGGGACTGGTCCCGCCAGCGCAGGTTAGCAGGAAACACTCCGCACACTCACCGGACCTGGGCTAGGACTGGGTCTGGGGGCTCCCGGAACTCGGCAGAAAATCCTACTTGGCGGGCGGGATGGGGGAGGCACTGTAGAGTGGTTGGGGGCGGCCCGAGGGGCTGGGAGAGGGTCCGGCCCACGCTGCGCCTGGGCTGGGACTGGTCCCGCCGGCGCGGGTTAGCAGGAAACTCTCCGCACACTCACCGGACCTGGGCTAGGACTGGGTCTTCCAAGAATGATTTTGGTGTATTATCTTCTCTTCCATTTCTTCAAAGAGTTTGTGGAGTATTGGGATTAAATCTTCTCTAGATTTCTTGTGGAATTCAGGCGTGAATCCATCAGGATCTGGGCTTTTCTTTTCTGTTGGTATGTTTTTTATTACATTTTCAATTTCATTGGCTGATAATGGGGTATTCAGAGTTTTTATGTCTGCTTGACTTAGTTTTGATAATTTGTACCTATCAATTAATCTGTCCATTTCTTCTGTGACTTCAATTCTGTGACAGTAAAGATTTTCAAAGTAGCTAATGAGGTTATTCTAAATTTTGACAGGATTTGTCATAAGTTTGCCCTTAGCATTCCTTATTGCTTGAATTTGATATTTATCTCATCTCTTTTACTGAGGTTAGTTTGGAGTTTATCAATTTTACTCAGTCTTTCAAATTACGTGCTTTTCGATGCATTAATTCTTTGTATTGTTTTCTTTGCCTCAATTTGCATTAATTTCCGCTCTAATCTTTTATGATTTCCTCCTATCTTTGGGCACTGGACTTTGTTCTTTTTGTTTTCTAGAAGTTCGAAGTATAGAATTACAGTATTTATTTGTTCTCATTGTGTTTTACTTGCATGAGTTCACTACTCTAAATTTTACTCGAAGAACTGCTTTCATTGCAGCCCACATTTCCATTAAGTTCTGGTTGATTTTTCGATGGAGTGTAGATATTATTTAGTTTCTTCTTTAATTTCATGGGCAACCCATTGTTTTCTGAGGAGGTTGTTATTTAATTTCCATGTATTTATGGGTTTTTGTGGTTACTTTTGTCATTAATTTCCAATTTCATTGTAGTGTGGTGAGATAGTATGCTTTGGATAATTTCTGATTCATTGCATATATTTATGCATGACCTATGAATTAGAATGTTGTATATTTTAAAAAATGTGCCATATGCAGATGAAAAGAATGTGTATTTAGGTGTTGTTGGGTGGAATGCTCTGTATATGTCCATCAAATCCATTTATTTCAAGGTTTGGTTCGGATGCACTACCTCTTTTCAAATTTTTTTTACTTTTGGACCTATCTTCTTTAGAGATGGAGGTGTTAAAGTCATCTGCTAAATTTGTGGCATTGGATATAAGCTTTTTCAAGACCCTTAAAACTTGTTTTATAATTTGGCAAGTTATACTTGTTGTATAATTTGGAAAATGGTTATAATTTGGTGCTCCCAAATTTTATATCTATATTTATATATCTATATATCCATATCTCTATCTCTATCTATCTATTTATCTATCTATCATCTATCTATCTATCTTCCTCTTGTATTCTCCTTCTAACCCGTATTTAGTGGTATTTTTTATTGTTTGATCATTCTTCGTTTGAAGTACAAATTATCTGCACATACAATTGCTGCCCCTGCTTTATTTCTGAGGTCCTGGGGTGTGTATAATTTTTTTCTATCTTTTGACATTCAACCTATAGATTTTGTTATGAGTTAAATGTGCCTATTGTGTATGGCGTATTTTGGATTTTGTTTCTTATTCCACTCTGCAAATCTATTTCTTTTAATTTTTGAATTGAGCCCATGTACATTAATGGCTAATATTGAACTGTATTGTCTTATGTTTGTCATGTTATTTTCCTGCTGTTGGTTATTTACTTTTCTATTGTGTTTAATTGTTTTCCCTCTTTTGGGGGTTCATTCCATTCTCATTCTTGGAGTTATGGCTTTTTTGTCCCTTTCTAGAATATCTTTTAGTTTTCTCTGTGGGATTGCCTTAGTTGTCATGAAATTCTTTAGTTGTTCTTTGTTGTGGAAAAATTTCACTTGTACCATTAATGTGAAAGAGAGTTTTGCAGGGAATATCACTGTGGGTTAGAAGTTTTTTCTTGTAGGACTTGGAGTGCTTTACTCTGTACTTTATTGCTGCATGGTTTGTGAGGAGAAATCTGCCATTATATAAATGTCATGTTTTTCTTTTCTCTAGCAGCTTTTAGTATTCTTTTATTATGCTAAATTTCTTGATTATTTCATGACTGGGAGTGGTTTTAATTGGGTTGATATTACTTGGAATTTTGTGGGCCTCGGTTACCTGAATGTCTGATTGTTTTCCCATATTTAGGAAATTATCTGCTATTACTTCTGCCCATATTCTTTTTGTATCATTTGCGTTAACTTCTTATTTCTCAGTGGTGCCTGTCAGTCTTATGTTGTTCATCTTTGCATCAACTTGCAGCTGTTGAATTATTTTTTCCTGGATCCCAGTTGTTTATAAGAGATATTTCCTTAGCTTTTCATTAGTTGCTACAGTATCTTTAAGGTCTGAAAGTCTATCTTCACTTTCATTCTGATGGCTTTACCAACTTTTAATTGAGTTTTTAAAATCCTGACTATCTCTTTGAATCAGCTACACAAATTCTGTTTCTTTTCTGTATTGGTCATTGAGGATTTCCAACATTTTTATATTCTCCTCTTTTTTTTTTCTATCAGTGTCTTCTTTAGAAATGCTTAGAACTTCTTTCATTGTAGTGATCATTTCTTGTTTTACTTGGGAGATTATTTCTGGCTTGATTGCCTCTGAAGCCTTCTGCTGTTGTTTCCATACTTAGATGCTATTGCTTAGATATGTCAGGTGTGTGACTTCCAAATTCTTTCACGCTAGTGTCTCTTACATTTGTTCTGGGTGTGCTCAGGGCCTGAGAATGCAGTTTGCTCCATCATTTGGTCATTTTATATTTAACAGGAATGTCTTAATTTTTATTTCTGTGATACTCCTTTGTGAGAGTTTGTGAGTACTTAGCTATATCACTGTGATCAGAGCCTCTCTGTTAAAGCCTCTGTGTTTTGGGCATCTCTTCTGTGTCAAAGATTCTTGTTTTGCATGTATTTCAATGTTTTGCCCTCTCTATTCTTTGAGAGTCAGATATTGGTTTCTGTTTGGCACTGTCCTCTGATCTTATTTGTAGAGGTTTTGTGCAGTTATTACCTAAGCACCTTCCTAAATTATTATCCAAGAGAGATCATGTGGCTAAGGCAGATATGGTTTTTTAATTACAGTACCATACATAGCAATACTAATAATGGACTGAGATTTAGGAATTGACAAACTTTTATAACAAATTGGTTTGTAATTTAGACCATAAGAGCAAACATTATGACTGTATACTTCAGTGTATATTAAATTGAGAATTTGTATTTAAATTAGTTCTCCTAAGTTCCACCTTGTCACCACTACTTGACGTACCTGGAATCTTCCAGGTACACTAATTCACTCGCGTTACCATTTTCTCTCTCTCTCTCTCTCTCTCTCTCTCTCTCTCTCTCTCTCTCTCTCTCTCTCTCTCTCTCTCTCTCTCTGTTGCTCCTGTAGATCTGTGTCTAGAAATATGCCTTAGCTCACCAGGTCCAGATCTACCAAGTTCAAACTTTACCAGCTGGGCCTTTCTTTGGTCTGGCTACTGTGCTGAACTTCTTCCTGCTGCGCCCAGTGGAAGTGAACCTTCTGTGCCCCACTGGTAGTTGTTCTGCTAGTGGTTTAGCTGTCTGGGTCTCGCACCTAGCCTCTCTGCAGGGAATTCTGCCAGAGGGTACAACACTGGGCCTGTTTTCTGAAGGAAGCCAATATCTTCAAAACTGGGGGATATATATTTTCTCAAAATGTATATACTTTCATTTTTTAAACTTATTCTTACAGAATTCAATGCTTCCTTGCATCTTTAATAGATTGCCTATTACTAGAATGCCACAATTTAGAGGCCAAAAATGATTCCTATAAAAGGAAGTGAAGATTAAGTTCACATTGAAACTCACTGTGCTGGTCTTTTAGACTGTGGCAAATACAAGATGACATGCATTGAACTTATAAACCATTATTCAGAATAATCACCCTGCCCTGATACTCAGGGTGTAAACATTGCCTGTGCTTCTGTGCTTTTCTATATTATGAGTGATGGAAAATATAGAAGCCAATTTCAGTTGGCTCTTCTGCTTCAGGGTGAGGGAAGAAGAGAAATCATCCACACAGACCCAGGTTCTCATAGAAGCTTCAATAGTGGAGGTACTCAAGGATAGAGGAGAAGGAATGCATTCTGGATGCTTATTAAATCATGGAATGAAGATATTTAAAAGAATGAAGCAGCAGGGAAGTAGTCTACCTTATACAACTCAAAATGCCTTGTGTTTCTGCACTGATGTTCAGTCACTAATATGGGTTTCCTGGCTGTGCACCACAAGCAACAGAGAGCAGGTGTGGCTCTGAGTTGCACTTCCTGTGACTGGTACAGAGACAGCACAGCTGTACATGTAATGTCTTGTGGGTTTTTCAGGTGACAATTCCTGATCTTCCACTTTGGAAGGCACAGTGTCCCATATTTTTTAGTGACCTTGAGGTTTTCCAGACTATTTCCAGAGATCCCTAACGTTAAGTCCTCTAGTGTAATCCATTAGCAGCACATTTAATTACATAGGTGTCAATGGCTTATTGACAAAAATTTAAGAGAAAATCTGCCCAGGAGGAAGTTGTCCCTTGGATGTTGCCATTGGTGCAACTGGATTAAGTCACAGTGGCTTCAGGTGAAGAAAATGATATGCAAGCATGATTTCTGTCTTGTGTTTTTCTCCTGATCACCAGACCTCAGATGTAGAGCCCAGGGTGACAATGTTGGCAAACTTCTCTAGGGACATGGAGCAGGCAATGTTGACAGCACCTGGGGCACCAGAGCATCCACCTGAGTCTCAAACAATTTCAAACATGCTGAAACACACACAGTATATTTACTTAACTGGCTCAGACTGCACTTTTCCTCTTCACTCAGCCCTAAGCTCTGCATGCATATCAATGATGTTGCCTTTGATTGTTACCTTCTTTTTCTTTCAGCTTCCAGCCTTAGTGTGTACTTTTGATAATGAAGCCTGCCTTCACCGAAGGAGCACCAGTGTGCTCAAGGATGGAGATGTGATGATTGGGTGTTTCTTGCCTATTTATTTCTACATGGACTATACTGGTGTTCTTGATATGAAGCCTACTAGAGAATTCCATTTCGTTCAGTAAGTGTATTCTTCTATTATGTATTTTCTTTCTGGATATCAGGATAGATAACCTCTAGCACCCATGGATCAATAGACCAATATTTTCCATAGTTCCACCTGTTTTACCTATCCACATGGCACAACAGGCTTTCTTGTTTACCTCATTGTTGCATACATTTGCGTGGGGGAGAGGAATACTGTTTTTATTTGTCTGTACTTCTAGCTTCTTCTTCTCACTCTTGGAAACTTAGATGGACTCTACTCATCTGTACTCCATGGTGCATTCCCTTCCTCAGACCTGGACTCCACTGTTTGGCGTTAGGTGATATTCCTCAACTCGAGTGAACTCCTTGGATTAAGCTGAAAGCTAAGTTGCTATTGCCAAATTACCTGTAATAATATAAACATCCTTCCTTTTCTCTATTTCTCTAACTGAAATTCTTTATAGTCTTACAGATAGCCTTCTGATATGTCTACCCCTTCTCCCTGCAGTAACTGTGTCATGTTAATGTTCCTTTATTGTTTCTAAGGATCCTTAGGATGCTCCAGGACTTCTGCATCTGCAAGCAGAGTCCAAAAGTAGGGATGTAAGGCTTTTCTCCACCACTGTGATATTTCCTCAGTTAGATGCATCTCTCCTTTATTCAGATTGTACCTTATCAGGTCTGATGCCAAACATGTAGTTAAATAAATAGTTTTCCAAATGTTGAAAAATTCTACAAAACTACTTTGTCACTGTAAGAAAGGGACATTCCAGCAGAACTGTGTTTGCTTGAAGCTTAAAGAAGATGGCCACCCATGGTCTCCTTGTGG
>NW_004524866.1:2254384-2256240 GCF_000260255.1 Octodon degus | reverse complement strand
AACCACTTTGAATACACAGATACAAAATGGACATTCATCTGTATACCATTTTTTTGGTAAGTTCCGTTATTTGAATATTATAGGTGTGTAAACTCAGCAAAATATTCTAAAAGAGTCCAGTTTCCCATAATAGTATTGGGTCGTCCTCTTAACTGGCAATGTTAGAGATTCTTGACCTGAGTCCCACACAGTTCAACATAACAGCATTGCTTTATTTCTTATATTTTGTGTATATACCTTCCTTCTGGATGGTTAAGACCAAGGTAAAGCAGGACCTATGCCAGAAGACTTGTAGCTTTTGTGTCTGATAAGGTCAGTGAAATCCCCTCAGGATTTATCCTGAGATCCTGTACCTCAGATTGTAGAACCTTTCTCAGTGTCAGCCATGTGGATGAGTCACGGCCATTGCTTGGCCAATGTGCTCTCTGTGAAAGCCCGAGACAATGTTTTCTCTCCATGTGACTCTCCTTAGGCACACTCTACATCATCAATCACTCTCCTCTTTGGCCCCATAATCTCCTTGATCAGAAAATTTGGGAAACTACTGAGTTACATGACCTTACAGTACAAGTTCTCAGATGTCCTGAGTCTTAATTGACCTTAGAAATCTAGGGCTAAAATGTTGGCTTTCCTTGCATCCTTCCTTTTTCTGTAATTTTGGTTTACAAACTTAGGTTGTTAACCACCCAGAAGACAAGCTTCTTGTTATTATCGAACAACTTAGGCTGTTAAGCTTAACCTCACTATCTGTCTGCATATCAAACATCTTAGGCATAATATGGAACAGGTATTTTTCACCAAGTATTGATATGTTGAACTTGAAGTCCATACAGAATATGATAAAAAACATTTAAAAATTAGAATACATTTTTAAAATTGGCATAAAGAATTATATACTTCTCATGTTTGCACATAAGTGCAAAAATCTCACCATATACAGCCTTGAAGCAGGAGAGTCCCACAATATTCCTTTTCCTGTCTCTTGCTTTATTTCACCACTCCCTTCTTCTTGAACAACCATCTACCTGAGAGACATCATAGCAGCAACTGGCATGTCATGACAAGCAGCCCATGTTCAGTAGACCAGAATGTCAGGAACTCCAAACATGAAACTACCATTACAAATTACCATCTGCAGTGCAGTAGCTTAGATCAAAAGTATCAGCACATATAGTTAGTCAGGGTGAGAATATTTCATAATAACTGCTAGATTAAAAAACTCTTTTGAAGATTTTCAGGATCATTGTTTTGCTCATCTTCCACATATAACTGTACGGTTGACATTGTCATGTTTCCTAGCTCTTGTCATTTCCCTCTCTTGATTAGTTAAGTCCTAGAGAACCTGCTTTCTTTTTACTTGAATTATATCTTTCTATTTGTATTTCTTCTTTTGAGTATTTATACTAGGGAGACAATACGATATTTACACATGTGTGTCTGGTTTATTTCACTTATGAGTATATGTTCAAGTGGCATCCACTTCAATGTAAAGGCTTCAAGTTTATCATTATTAATAGCTGGATAATACTCCATTGTGTAAAAGTACCACATCTTTTTCAACGATTCCTCACGTGATGGGCATCTTTGTTGTTTCCAAGATTTGGCTATCACAAATTGTGCTGCTATAAACATAGACACACATGTATCATTATGATATGATGTTTTCAGATCCTCTGGGAAAATTCCCAGTAGAGGAATAGCTGGTTTAAAGGTGATTTCCAGTCCAACTTTTCTAAGGAGTCTTCATACTGATTACCATAATGGTTCCACCAGTCTACATTCCCACCAGCAGTGGAGAAGGGTTCCTTTTTCCCCACAGCCTCTCCAACATTTGTTGTTGGGTGATTTCTTTATGA
>NW_004524866.1:2253522-2254166 GCF_000260255.1 Octodon degus | reverse complement strand
TTCTCAGTAAGAGCAGATCCCAGTTGTTAAGTCTTTCAACTGTTACCCGTGCAATCTGATTTCTGTCCATGAACTCTTTGCCTACCCATATGTCTTCAAGAGGTCCTCCTACTTTCTCTTCCAGATTTAGTGTCTCTGCTTTAATGTTTAGATCTTTAATCCATTTTGACTTTAGTTTAGTGAATGGTGATAGACCTTGGTTCCGTTTGAGTTTTCGGCATGTAGAGAGCCAATTTTTCTAGCACCATTTGTTAAAGAGGCTATCTTTCTTTCAGTGAGTAGGTTTGGCCACTTTGTCAAAGATACGGTGGCTGAGTGTGTTTGTAGTGGGTTCAGTGTCTTCTAATCTATTTCATTGATCTTCCTGTCTATTTTGATGCAAGTACCATGCTGATTTTATCACATCAGCCTTGTAGTATAATTTGAAGTCAGGAATTGTAATGCCTCCTGCCCTGACTTTATTGCCCAGAATTGCATTTGCAATTCTATGTCTTTTCCGGTTCCAAATAAATTTTAGGAATGATTTCTCTATGTCTGTGAGGTTTGTGGGTGGTAGTCTGATGTGGATTGCATTAAATCTGTACAGCAATTTTGGGAGTATGGCCATCTTCACAATGTTGGTTCTTCCTATCCAGGAGCATGGA
>NW_004524866.1:2213222-2253422 GCF_000260255.1 Octodon degus | reverse complement strand
AGAGAGGGAACAAAACGATCAGAACCCCACGAATGAGATCGGAAGCAACCAACTAAATAGGGTGAGCAATTAAACACAGGAGAAAAAGGAGTAAACAACAACAGGTAAATAACATGGCAACCGTAAGTCAATACATCTCAATTCTAACCATCAATCACACCATCACGAAGGGATTGCAGGTTTCAAAACTTTTGTCCAGGAAGCTACCCCTTTCAAATACCCAGAAAACACTTACCTTCTTATGTACTGGTACAAGAATTTTGATTGCTCATTTTCTAAGTCAGACTGTGCCTTGAAGAATTGTACCCCTAATGCCTCTATGGCTCGGTTGCCTCCAAATCATTTTGACACAGACATCAGTGATCAGAGTTATAATATATACAGTGCTGCATATGCTGTAGCCCATGCTTTCCATGCAATGCTTGTTGAAGAACTACAAAGGCAACCTTTGAGAAATACACAAGTGATGACGTTTCACCCCTGGCAGGTAATGTCTTTCCTTGTGCCTCTCTTAAGTTATTCTATGTGCTTCACCCTAGATATAAGAACTATTTCTTGAAAATACTGACTTTGAGTGTTACACTTACTTTTAAGGAAGAGATTGTTGAGGTGATTGTAAATGACCCTCAATCTAGTATACACTGGCAAGGAGAAGGAAACAGGAGGCCAGCTCCTTGCTTCTGCCTATTGGAGGTCAACCACTTACCCACATTAACTTGTCCCATGATTTTCTTAAATTGACCCTTGCAAAACTAAATAGCATTAAGCCTGACAGTGCATAGAATTCAATTTCATCTAATTCTGCAAACACTTCAGATGTTTATGAACTACTTTATTGGTGAATGTCATGGGAACAGTCAGATGGTAAAAGGGAAGTTGGAGGTTTGAAAAGCTTTGAACTCACTGCTGATATTTTCAGCTAACCCAGCTGTACACCTATCTTGTGTAAATGGGCTTAAACAGAATATGCTTTTGTTTTCCTGAAACTGATTGATACTTGTAGACGAATGTGTCATTTTAGTCATTGAACATTTATAGATTGCAATTTAACAGATACATGTGTTAAAGCTGTTTTTCAGAAAAAAGAATTAAACACTTAGGAACTTTCCTCCACCCATATTTTCTGTCCTTATCATGGAACCCTGTTTACATGGCATGATGTGTCTCTTTTAGTTGCATCCCTTTCTGAGGAATGTCCAGTTTAACAATCTTACTGGAGACAAGACGAACTCGGATTACATAAGGAAACTGGATTCTGAATACGACATTCTCAATTTTTGGAATTTTCCAGACGGCCTGAGACTTAAAGTTAAACTGGGCACATTTTCTTCACATGCTCTCCAAGGGCAAAAATTGATTTTGTCTGAGAATAGCATAGACTGGGCCATTGGAGTCACAGAAGTACGTTGTTCCTAAGCATGACACACTTACTTAACCACAAGTAAGCAATACACTGTCATAAGGTTCATGTCCCCAGGTTTGCTAATGCAATGGTCACATGTGGAAACTGAATAAGATTTCACTTTGAAAGAAAATTGTATATTAGCTTTCTGATGAATGGTAAATAAAAGCACTTGTGTTTTTGTAAACGTTCCTTTCATACTATGAAATAACTTTTTCAAGCAATGACATAGATTTTCTCTTTAGCTCTGACGAAGTTAATAAATATCTAAGAAGTTACCATTACATATTTTTTTCTTAGACTCCCCACTCAGTCTGCAGTGACAGTTGCAATCCTGGATTTAGAAAAAGCCCTCAGGAGGTAAAGGCTGCCGTCTGTTTTGATTGCACCCTTTGTGCAGACAAGGAGATCACCAATGACACAGGTAGGGACGGGTGCTGGGGACAGAGTCTTGTTCTATGATTTAGTCACTTTGTTCATCCAGGAAATGGTAACAGTGCTGTAGAGGACACTAAAGGTCAAAACTCTTCCTTCAGTGGTCAAATTAGTTGTTACATTGAGTGCTGTTTCCTGTTGGAAATCATATTTCCCTTTTGAAATGCACTCTAATTTTTTATGCCATTTTTGTTTTCTGCATTGCTAAGAATTGAACCAAAGTGTGATCCATAAATGATCTATTTCCTGCCATCTTATTTTTTTCATTTTGAAACAAAATATCATCAATTTTCCCAAGAATGCCTCAAAAAATTAATCGACAGGTCTCAGCCCTTTATGTCTCTACGATAACAGTTATGCACCACCACATCTGATTTCACTGATTTTCTTTTTAGTCCCATTAAAAGCATTATTTCCTCAAGGCTTCCCTTTCTTCTGCCCCACAGCTTCCAAGTTACATCTCCATTATTAAGTTTAACAGGCAGTAAGATTAATAAAAATTGTTTACAATGTTTAGAATTACAGCAAGATTACAGTCAAGACAAAGTCACGCACACTTCATTTTCCAGGGGTGATGTTTCTCATCACACTAAACAGGTGCTCAGATAGACTGAATTGATTTATTGCTGATAGGAGCATGTTTTTGATTTACAACCTGCTTACAGCACAACACAATCTAATTCCTAGGATTTAATTCCTGTTCTAGAATGCATAGAAAAAATGCCGATGGCATGAAATAGCATCTTTTCCACAGAGTTGCAAGGCTAATATGCATAGAGAATAAGGAATTTTACAAGTAATAATAGCTACATTTTATTAGGGAATTAATGGCATTTTATAGAAGTGATAGCATTGGTATTAAATCAGAATAAAAAGAGGATATAAAACCTTTTAGGACTCTTATAAATAGCCAAAATGGCACATTCCCCACTCAAGAAACATTCCAGTATTGTAAAGAAAAATACCACGTTATTAAAACACAAATAAATGAGGGAGAGGACTGAAACAAATTCCATAGAATTTACAGAAATCTAGTGTTGAAGATTGTTGTATACCATAAGTATCAATTTAGAAAAATAACATTTTATAAATTAGGACATGGTGGAACCATCTCCTTACTGAATATTTTCTATTTTGCTTTGAAACCTGATGTAAGTTTTGATTTCAAAACTTAATTAGTATATTTTCAAATGTTCTCTGAAATACATATGTATTCTTCATAAATCATGGTAATGCGGCCTTTTAAAACATTGTGTGTGTTCACATAGCGAACAATGCAGCACATGCTATCATGCATATACGAATTTGGTTGTATAATTCTCCACCATATGTAGTGTATAGAATCAATCAAAGTGCAAAATTATGATTGCATGCAATTGAAAATCTTGTGTGTTGAAGCTAAAACAATAGTGGCGCAAGTATGAATTCTGTGTTACATATACTTTTGTGCTGTTTTCTATTTAAAAAAATGTGAAATTCTACATTTGAAGTGTTTACAGAACGTGGTAGGAAATGTAGAGGAAGTAAAACACAAGAAAAATGAAAGCTGGGATACAGTACAAAAGGAATTGTTAAGAAATCGAGACGGAAAAATAAACACAATGAAATGAGATTCTGGTAAAAAAAAAATCTGATGACTGAGTACCATTAATCAAGATGAAAGAAATATTCAAAGCTAGTATAAGGTCAGGAGAAATTTGTCCACTGGTATAGTTATGCAGAAAAACTTCGTATGAAAGCATAAGGAATTTCACATCAATCTACGCCTAGAAATCCATAAAATTACAGGAAAATTTAGCAAAATAGGAAAAAAATTTAGCAAAATTTAGCAAAATAACAAAAATTAAAGATCTCCATAGTATTACTGTCTCTACAACACCATCTCTATTAACAGATGGGAGCCCATAGTGTAATATTTCACTCTAAATTTTTGTTGTTTAATATTAGCAGTGAAATTTATAAACATTCAAAAATCTTTTGCTATTGAATTCTTTCCTAGGAAACAAAAGGTGGAAAATCAATTCATTTAAGGCAGGAATTAAGGCTATTACCAGTAGCTAAAAATGTACTTAGGAGAAGCAAAGTACACTTTGTACTTTTCTTTGCAAACTAAATTCACATTTTCTATTTCTGATTCAGATATGTGTTTCAGGGTCAGTATACCATGAGCAAGCTCAATTTATACCCTATAATTAAATCTAGTAAATCCTGGAAAGGAAAAAGAAGGCTAAAAATAAAGACAACAAAATAACATTGCACAACTCTATGATTTACAAAGAAACAATAAGGAGATATCTTTCATCACATAAGAAGTAACACAATAGCTTTGAACTGCCTTTTTTTTTTTTCGGAAATGGGGATTGAACTCAGGCTCTTGAGCTTGTCAGGGAAGTACTTATTCCACTGAGCCATCTCCCTGGCCTCCTGAACTGCCCTTTAAATATTGTATTTATTATATCTTATAGCAGACTGCACTATTTTTGAAAGCAAGAATAAGATATATTTGTATCACACTTCTGGCAGACATGACACCCTACAGCATGGTCAGTGCAATGAAAGAAAAAAAAACCCACAGAAATATATTAGAGAGGGAAAATCATGAATGATAGTGTTTTCCAATAATGTAAGTTTTTAAGCATGAAATCCATGTTAATGTATAAATGGATGCTTTAATTTCCTGGTTATACAATACAAGATTGTTACAAACAAGCACAATCTCATTTTCATACCTGGGTCATAGGGCACTCCTAGATACAATGTCAAAATTTGATTTTTACCACATTTCACAATCATTATGTATGTAGTGATATATTCTGCAATGGTTTTGAAAGGCACAAGAATTACATTCTTAAAATACCCATTTGACAATAAAAATTAGGTAAGTGGTTGCATAAAGCACATTGATAGGTGGAGAGTCTTAAAAATATAATTACTTGGAATTCAGTACGATTTTGTATATGTATTTTCCTAGGAATTAGCAAATTATGTTGATTTTTCATTATCTGGAGAATCATAAATATTTTTTGGATCCAATGAGTGAAGCAAAAAATGTTTCACTTCACTAAAGTAGATCCTTTATTACTTTGTAAAGACAGAATGATTTTTCCCATAATTTTATTGAGAAACAAATAGCAATGAGACAGTTTCAAATCAAATTGGTAGGACACTTTCAATAATTAACACACTGCATACATTCTTCCTAGTGATTAATTGCTGTAAAAATGCGGACATGATATCCTATTTACAAACACCATTAGAACAAATCCCTATATTCATACAAGAGAATGTAACTATATATCTATATTAACCACTTTGAATACACAGATACAAAATGAACATTCATCTGTATACCCTTTTTTTGTTAAGTTCCGTTAAAAACAGAATGATTTTATAGATATGCCGGATTTAAAAGAATAATCTTACTTAAGAATTAATCTCCATAGATGCACATCTTTTACTTTGTGTTTAGAGAGAACTAAAAAAATGAGGAATGGCAATGCATACCTGGAGTTCAGAGTTCAGGTAGGCTGAGGTGAAAGATTATAAGGCAGAACAAAGCCTAGGTAACATGATTTCAGGAAATCCTTACTCAAAAGAGCACAATTTTAAAGGGTTGAGAATATATTATACTGCAAGCTTTCTGAGTTTAATCACACATATTGAAAAAGAAAGAGAAAGAAAAGAAAAGTCTTTAAAATGAAAACTTAGTTCAAATCCAAGGGTGACGGAGGTGGGTCTGTAAAAGTAAATAATATTAAACTTGAGAAAATTAACAAATTTAATGTTTGCTAGATATGGAGCAATGTGTGAAGTGTCCACAACATCAATATGTGAATACTCAGAGAAATCATTGCCTGCAAAAGGCTGTGAATTTCCTGGCCTATGATGGTCCTTTGGGCAAAGCTGTGGCTGGCACTGCCCTGAGTCTCACGCTACTCACAGCTGCTGTGAGACAACTACAGCTACACCCTCTCAGCTACACCCTGCTCATCTCCCTCACCTGCTGTTTCCTCTGCTCCTTGCTCTTCATTGGCCAGCCCAACACAGCCACCTGCATCCTGCAGCAGACCACATTTGGACTTGTGTTCACTGTGGCTGTTTCCACTGTCTTAGCCAAAACCATTACTGTGGTGCTGGCCTTTAAGGCCACTGCTCCAGGCAGGAGGATGAGGCAGTTGCTGGTATCAGGGGCACCAAATCACATCATCCCATTCTGCTCTCTGATTCAACTCACTCTTTGTGGAATTTGGATGGGGAGAAATCCACCCTACACTGACACAGATGCTCACTCTGAGCATGGCCACATCATCATCATGTGCAACAAGGGCTCCCTCACTGCCTTCTACTGTGTCTTGGGATACCTGGGCTCCCTGGCCCTGGTGAGCTTCACTGTGGTTTTCCTGGCAAGGAATCTGCCTGACACCTTCAATGAAGCCAAGTTCCTGACGTTCAGCATGCTGGTGTTCTGCAGCATATGTGTCACCTTCCTGCCCATATACCACAGCAGCAAGGGGAAAGTCTTGGTTGCCATGGAGGCCTTTGCCATCTGGGCTTCCAGCACAGGGCTGCTGGGCTGCATCTTTGTCCCCAAGTGCTACATTATTTTGTTAAGACCAGAGAGAAATTCTGTGACTGGGATCAGTTATAAAACTCCTCCTGGAAACTAACTTCCCAGCCACACCTACATTTTCTCCCTGCCCCATAGCTACATCTGAATTCCCATGACTGAAGGAATTCTATAAGGTCTTAAAAGTTTTGTTAAGACTGATCATGTCACTTTGTGACTCTTAAATGTTATCAGTTAAAACTTATCAAATGATTTAATTTGAATTATCTGAAGATGGAGGTCTTGAGCTGGTACTCATCACCTGGATGCAGTTGGAAGGGGCAGAGCACAGCAGCCAATCACAAGCCAGGGATGACTGGTCAAGTTCGAGTTTTATAGAAATATATCTGGTGAACTGAGGCATACTGCTAGCCCAGACATGCCCAGGCTGAGGCCCACACCTACGGTGAGGATCCTGGAAGCTCAAAGGTGGCAATAAGTAACTGGAGTGCATGAGTCTGCCTGGAAGATTCCACATACATGAAGGGGAAGTGTACAGAGAGGCATCAAGGAAACTGACTTAAGTACAAAGTTCTGATTTACAATCTGCTTTGTTTTATAGCAATAATGTCTACTCCTGTGGGCTAATCTAAATACCCATTAGTTACAAAAGATTATCAATTTCTAAATTTGACTGTTATTAGTATCACTAATTTTACTACTGTAAAAGGGATACCATATCTGCCTTAACCACATGTTCTTCCTTGCCTTATAATATTGGGATGCCACTGGATAATAACCTCACAAAAGCCTTATACTTAAAGACAGAGAACACTGCCAAATGGAAACCAGTATGTGACTCTTAATCAATAGAGAGGGCAACTTTTTAGGACACCAACAGAACAAGGATGTCTGACACAGGAGAAATAGATCCTTTACAGAGAGATTCTTATTGCAGTGATGCTGCTACATACTATCAAACTTTTACAGAATGTATCACAGAAGTCAACATAAGGAGTTCTCTGAAAAATAGAAAAAGATAAAAGAAGGAACAAAATGCAACCTCAGGCCCTGAGCCCACAGAGAACAATGCCAGGAGATAACAGCATAGAACAAACTGGAAGCCACACACTAGAAATCTCTAAAATAGTAGCAAGTGAAGCAAACAATTGCAAAAGAGCATAGAGGAAATCAGAACAGAATTAATCCCCCAGGTAAAAAAGAAGTGATAAATAAAATGAAATAATTACTATGCATTTCAGAAGAATACACTGATAAAAAAAGCAGATTTTAAGATCTATATAGAAAATTTAAAAGCTTCATTATAGGCTAGAAAAACCTATTTGAATGAAAGTGAAGATAGATTTTCATTCCTGAAGACAACATTGCTGCAAGTGATCTAAAAGGAAAAACTGATAAAAATGATAAAGATCAAGGAAACAATAACTCAACAGCTGCAAGCTATTGCCAAGATGAACCACATAAGACTGATAGGCATCAATTAGAAAGAAGGAGTTATCCAAAAGAACATAAAGCCTCTGGGCAGATGTAACAGAAGAAAACTTCCTTATTGGAAAAACCATCTAACATTCAGATAATCAAGGCATATAGAGCTCCAAATAAAATCAATCCAATACCAACCCAATTAAAACTCCACCCAGGCCTACAATAATCAAGATTCCAAAAAAATTCAGCAAAAGAACAACATTCTAAAAGCTGTTAGAGACCATTTAAGAACTTTGGCAGACTCTGGGCAGCATGCAGGACTCTGGTAAGCTCTGATCTTCCTTAGCTACCGGTGCATAGGTTTGGAGGTTCTGCTAGCACTGGTCCAATCTTTTAAGAACTTAAAAGTACTCTGGGCACACTCTGGGACTCTGGTTGAATAATAGGAGCTTCAAAATTGCCAAAATGCAGGATCAAAAGGCCATCTCATTCCTCTAGCTCACCAAGAACAAATCGAAGATAGAAAGACATAGAAGAACTTGGAAGTCACAAACCTTAAATCTCTTAAATGAATGATGACAACTGAAGTAAAAATAAAGTCCTTCAGAGTATAAAAGAAATAGGATCAGAAATAATTTCTTAGGTCCCAAAAGAAATAACAACAATCATGGAAGAATGACTCAACACAGCTAAAGAAGAGATAAAAGAAAAATACAGGAGAACTGAAAAATGATGGAGGGGGCAAGGGAGATAGTTCCGTGTAATAAGTGCTCACATGACAAATGCAAGTTTGATCCTTGGTTTCACCAAAAAAAAAAATGGACACACTGACTGAATGAAAAATACAAAAGAGTATTAGAATGCATGAAACACATTGAAACAGATACCTGGGAAATTAAAAATTCCATTGAAACGTGGCAAAACCACTTGAATGAAACCAAAAACAGACTTTCAGACCTTGAAGACAGTGGTGTAGCTCATGAATATGAAAGAAAGATGTCATAAAACTAACAGGGATCCAGGAAATAAAAATTTATCAGCTATAAGACGATGCAAAAAAATGATATAAGAATAGTAAGTGTCAGTGACGTAGCAGGACATAGCACAAATGACATAAGAAGACTATTTGCAGAAGTATAACAGAAAATTTTCCAAACATGAGAAGAGAACCTGACAGACAGGTAAGCAAGGCATATAGAACTACACACAGACAAAATTATAGTAAATCTTTATGTAGACACATACTAATCAAGATCTCATAAATTCAGCAGATAACATAATATTAAAAACTGCCAAAGAGAACAAAGAGATCACCTATAATGGAAAACCCATCAGAATCACAGAAAATTCCTCAAATCAAGAAGAGCTTGGAGTGAAGTATTTCAGGTCCTGAAAAAATAATAACTTCCAACCCAGATGGATGTACCCTGCACAACTATCAAATTCAATGATGAAATATCTTTTCATGACAAAGAACAATAGAAGAAATTCATGACCACCAAACCAACCCTACAAAGCATACTGACAGGTATGCTAGCATGATATAGAAGTGACCCCAGTTTTAAGAACAACATAAAGGACCAAAAAACAGAGCAAGTAGTTGAAAAGAGGGGAAAAATATGGAACCTACAGAAGGAAAAGAACATGACAAAGAGAGACCTATACATGTCTAATTATCAATGTGAATGGCCTTAATTCACTAATCAAAAGAAAGAGACTAACAGTAGATTAATAAACAAAATCCAACAATATGCCACCTATAACACATACATTAACTCAAAAGGTAATTCACAGACTAACAGTCAAAAGATAGTAAACAATTCTCTATCACACAGGAAATCAGAAAAAGCACGGGTAGCTATCCTGGTTGGAACATTATCCACTTCAAACCAAAAATCATCCAAAGAGTAAAAGAAGGTCTCTACATATTTCTTAAGGAAACACTACAAGAGAATGAGATAATGATTATAAATGTACATACTCCTTCCTGGAAACAACCCAGATGAACATCAACTGAATAATGGATAATGAAGATGTTGAAATTTTATACAGTGGAGCATTATTCAGCTATAAAGTAGGATAAGTTTGAGTCTTTTGTCAGTAAATGCATGCCACTACAGAACATACTCTCAAGTGAAATAAATCAGAGCAAACATCGTATCGTCTCCTTAGTGTGAGAATCTGAAAAAGAAAATACAATCTGAAGAGTACAATAGATACTGGGAGAACTGGATGAACTTATTTTTTAATATGGTCTTACTTTTGAATATTTCCTTTTGAGGAAAGAGTCACTGTGCTCAGGAGAAGGACAGGTATAGAAATATAGGCCTGAAACAAAAGCCTAGTGTCCCAAGGGAGCCAGTAAGAATACACAAAAACCGTTGTCTCTCACTTGTAAATTTGGGCAAGCTGGGATTCAAGGCTGCAGATAACAGTTTCTCTTGATGGCTCTCTGTCTTTTCTTTGATCCCTTGCTTGGGATGTTATCAGCTACCATTGTGTAAACTTAGTGTAAATGGTGGACGTCAATAGAGAAGGTAGTTTGTGTTCCACAAAGTAGTTATGCACATTCTTTAGCCTGCATTTAGCACTCAATTAGTGTGAGATGCTTCTGTGGCTGTGGGATCAATTAGACAGAGACTAATATCAGTGAGAAGTCTGAAGCTATATTCATTGGCTCATTCCGCCATTTCTTCCCGCACTGACTCATAAAACAGACAGGAGGGTATGTGGGGGAAAGAGAGTCACCTATGTTTGCAAGCAGAATGGTTCGGATAATGGTAGTGCACATTTCTACTGGTCTATGGAAAGGAGCAGATATTACTTAATTGGTCTTGTCTCCTTTTTTCAACTGTTTGTACTTTTTTTTCTTCTTAATCTCTTATACATTTCTTTTCTTTTTCTTTCTTCTTCCAATTTACACGCATATATCTAGCAAAATCAAGAACTTGTTGGAAGATAACACTATGTATTACAACAAATAGTGTGAAACTGACATTACTTTGTTAAGTGTAATACTGTATCACTTGCAACTTTTGCTGTTATTATTCTAATTTGTACTCTTTAAAAAATAAAAATAAATAAAAATCACTAGAGAAAAGAAACATACCGTGCTTAAAGGAAAATCCTGTCACAATAATAGCAGATTTCTCAACAAAAACCATGAACACAAAGCATTGCAAGTCCTACACTGAAGCAAATTCCAAACAGACTGATATTCCCTGAAAAACTCAACTTCAAGTTTAATAGAGAAATAAAATACTTCAATGACAAAGAAAAAATAAAGAAATTTATGACAACCAAACCAACCCTACACACAGTACTAAAATATATGCTAGCAAGGGATCAAATGCCCAGAATTCCAAAAATGACAACAGAAAGAACCCACCAAATAGGGAAAATAGGTAAGCACAGGTCAAAAATAGGGAGCCAACAACAGGAAATTAGCATGAAAAATATAAGGCTGTACATATCAATAATAACCACCAATATAAATTGACTGAATTCACCAATTAAACAAAAGAGATTGGCAGAATGGATTAAAAAGCAAAATTCAGGGCTGGGGATATAGCTCAGCATCATAAACGCCTGTGTGGCAAGTGCAAGGTCGCAAGTTCAATCCCAGGTACCAAAAAAGAAAAAAAAAAGAATACTAGAAGAAACAAACTCCAATATCCTGAATATAAGAAACATATTTAACGCCCCCCCAAAAAAATTTTGTAGGCTAAAAGCTAAAAGATGGAAAACAATAGTACATGTTCTAGGAGCTGAGAAAAAATTTGGATATCTATCCTTGTATCAGACAATCTGAACTTCAAACCACTAATAATTAAATGAGATGAACAAGGTCACTGTATACTGGTTAGAGAAAAAAAAATTCAAGAGGAAGAGAATAATAGTCATCAATATGTATGCACCAAATACAGGAGCACCCAACTATATAAGACACATCTTAATGGACATGAAAAATCTAATAACCAATTTCACAGTCTTAATGGGGACCTTAGCAACAGGTTATCTCAAAAGGATAGGTCTAGTGGATAAAAATTAGCAAAGAGGTAGCAGAAATGATCTAAATCTTTGAGTGAAAGGACTTAGTAGACCTATACAGAGTGTTCCACCAAAGAATATCTGAATACACTTTCTTTTCAGCTGAACAGGGGACATTTTCTAAAATAGATCACATACTAGTCCATAGAAGATGCTTTAGTAAATGTAAGAAAACAGAAATTATCCCATGCATATTATCTTACTAAAGTGGAATGGAACTGGAAATTAACAATAAATCGCAAAAACCCTGTAAACATGTGGAAATTAAATAAAACCCTCCTTAGCAATCAACAGGTTAGAGATGAAATTAAGCAAGAAATTAAACAGCATCTACAGTCCGATGAAAATCCATACACAACTTACCAGAATTTGTGGGATGCAGTGCAAGGAGTTCTCAGGGGAAAATTCATAAAAGTGAGCTCACATATTAGGAAAACAGAATGAGAACAAATGAATATCATAATGTTGCACCTTTAGCTTTCAGAAAAAGGTAGCAAACCAAGCCTAAAGCTGACTAAGAAAATACAAAGAAATGCTGAATAAAAAAGTTGATTCTTTGAAAGAGTAAATAAAAGTGATGAACCCCTAGCAAACCTCATTAAAAAAAAAAAAGGAAAGAGAAAACTCAAATCCAAGAATAAGGAACAAAAAAATGTGAAATTACTAGAGATCCTGTGGAAATTCAAAAGATCATCAACAGCTCTCTTGATAATCTTTGCTTTCACAGAACTGAAGACATAGAAGAAATGGAGAGATTCCTAGATAGGTACAAATTATCAAAACTGATATGAAAACTATGAGTAACCCAAATGAAACACTTTAGTGAATGGAAGAGGAAGCAATAATCCAAAAAACATTCCTAAAGGCAAGTATTATACTCATACCAAAACCGAAGGAAGATTCAATCCAAAAAGAGAATTACAGACCAGTCTCCCTCATGAACAAAGATGCAAAAACACTTTATAAATCACTAGCAAATAGAATACAGGAAATCATCAGAAGATTACGCACCATGTCCAGGTAGGTTTTATCCCAGAGATGCAAGCATGATTCAACCTATGTGAATCTACAGATGTAATATACCATATCAATAGAGCCAAAACCAAAAATCACATGATTATCTCAATAAATCTGTAAGATACTTTTGACAAAGTCCAACACTCATTCATGATCAAAGCTGTACAAAAAATTGGAATAGATGTCCTCTAACTCAATCTGTTAAAAAGCTATCTATGAAAACCAGTAGTCAATATAATTCTAAATGGAAAAAAAGGAAAGCTTCTACTCTCAAATCAGGCATAAGGCAAGAATGTGCTCTTTGACCATTACTATTTAATATAGCAACTGTGCAATTAGCTAGAACCATTAGATGAGACAGAAATAAAATAAATAAGAATAGCTAAAGCTGAAGACAAACTATCATTATTTGAAAATGAATTGATCCTCTACTTGGAAGACAAAAAAAAAACCTTCACAAAGAAGATCCTAAAATTTAAAAAAAGAAAATTACTAGCAGGGGTTCGATCTACTGCATGCCATGGCAGACCCACCCCTGGAGCACTGAGACTACAATTGAAACTGGGTGTGGTGGTTCATGCCTGTAATCTCAGCATTTGGGGGGTTGAAAACAGGAGGATCACTACAAGTTACAAGTCTGATCTGTGTAGTGAGACCCTGTAGATCCTGTACTAAATACATAAAGATAGAATTTATACTACAAAATTACTGTGATGAAATCAGCATGAGTGGGGGCAGGGGAGATGGAATAAGCAGTGGAATAAGCACTTCCCTAGCAAGTGCAAGGGTCTGAGTTTAATCCCCGTTTCTAAAAAAAAAAAAAGAAACTTCATGGATAAGTGGAACAGACTAAAAGATGCAAACACAACTACAAGCACACTAAGCAATCATCTTTGACAAAAGGAGTCAAACATGTTCACTGGAAGAAAGAAATCTTCTTTTGCAAATTTTACTAGCAAAAATGGCTCTCTACATGCCAAGAACTAAAACTAGACCTGGGTCTATTACCATGCACGAAACTAAAGTAACAGTTAATTAAAGATACAAACATTAAAACAGAAACATTAAATCTCCTGGAAGAAAAAGTAGGTGGAAATCTTGAAAACATAGGGGTAGGCAGAGAGTTTGTCTCCTGAATAAAAGCCAAACTGCATGGAAAATATTTCAAACAATCAACTTCTGAAGTCTCATCTTTCTCAGAAATTTCTGCATGTGAAAAGAAATCACCAACAGAGTGAAAAGAGAACCCACAAAATTGGAAGAAATTTTAACCAACAAAAATTCAGACAGAGGTATTCTTTTTACAATGTATGAAAAAAAATAGCCCTCAACATTTGGGCATCTGAGATAAATACACACATCTCAGAGGAAGGTATATAGGTGGCAAAGAAATACATGAAACAATGTTCCACAGCATTGGTCATTTGAAAATGAAAAAAAAACTTTTAGATACAATCTCACCCCTGAAAGAATGTCATAAAAATTTAACTAATAATAAATGTTGGAAAGGCTGTGGAGAAAAAGAAACACTTCTCCACTGTTGGTGGGAATATACACTGGCACAACCCTTTTGGAAATCAGTGTGGAGACTCCTCAAAAACCTAGACTGGAAATCACATTCAATCCAGTTATTCCCCTTCTGGATATTTCCTCAAAACAACTGAAAATATCATAGAACAGTGGTATGTGTGTACCCATGTATATAGCACTGCAATTTGTTATAGCCAAATCTTGGAAAAAAGCAAAATGCTGATCACCTGAGCAATAGATGAAAATGTCATGGTATCCTACAATACCATGAGCAATACTCACTTATAAAGAAATACAAACTCCAACCCTTTATATGTAGGTGGATGCAATTAGAGGCTATACTCATGAGTGAAATAAATATAACCTATATGTGTAAATATTGTATTGTCTTCCTAGTGTAAGAACCTGAAAAAATAAATAAAACACAAGAAGTATAATAGATATAGTAAAATGGAAAGAAACTGAACATAAGGATTAAACTATGAAGATGAAAGGAGAAAATATAGGTAAAAAGGAAGGGGGAAAATATTGCAAGTGTATATACAGGATGGCTGACATGATGGTACTAATAATGTTCATCAGTTTTTTGAAAATGGCAGTTAATGTTTATAATTTTCACCTTGACTAACTCTGTATGATGATATGTTATCTAAGCAACTACATTGAGGACAGCAATGTGTAATAAAAAAACCATGGTTGAATACTGGCCATCATGGTATTCTAAGTGTGTACCATTTCTGATGCCTTATCAATTATTATTATACTATCTTTAAAATAAATTTTAAAAAGAGAAGAAAAATTAAGGTTTAATGAAATCAAGGGTCAATGTTCAATCATTTGTATGTTCTTGCACAGCTATATCTGTTAATATGAGGAGTAGATTTATGGATAGAAATAGGAAATATATCCATTGTTACTTTGTTAGTCTTGTTTTGAAAATCTGTAGCATATGTATTGTTTTTTGTTACCCTGTTTCTGTCTTCACTTGTGCTATAATTTTTGATTGTGGTTTTACTCTTCAAAATAAAATAAAAGTTTTTTAAAAAGAGCAGGCCTTGTTGATCTGAAAATGCAGTGTGATAGTAGGTAAGAATCCTGAAGTCTTCACATGGTACTCAGGGTGAGAAAGCACATTTAATCCATTCATTGTACACTGGACAAGAATAGGAAACTCAGGCTCTGAGAAATAAGTGACTTTTCAGGCAGAGCCATGATGTGGACCCGGAGGTCACAAGGTGTCTCCACCCACTCCAGTCAATGTCCTCACATCCTGACTTAACCACTGCTCTAAGCCAGAGACACTCAGCCACCTGTGGCAGCCTGTACCCTGAACCATATCTTGAACAACGTTGCAGAAATCTTGTGATTTATCTGCATGGGTGGCAATGAGACATCTGTGTCACTGCTGCAGTAATGGCACAGAATGGGGCCCAAAACCTCAGCACATAAAGCGCATGGCCAGGACTTCTAACATGCTCACTTAGAGCACTGTGCCGAGCCCTGGAGGGCTGTGGAGCTGGCTGGCTGGAATGCACCATTGCAGGCAGCTCTCTCTTCATAGGTGTATTCTGGCTGCTGCATGGTGGGCCTGTTTCACAGGATGAGGGGCAGGATGTTCTCTAATGAGATCACATAAGCTGTGAGACCCCAGCAGCAGTGGCTAGAAACTGTTTCCCAAGGTGAGGCCCAGGAAGGACACAGCCCACCCTTCTTTCAAACAGTGAGAGGATATACCCCTCATTGAGGCCCAGGGGTGCAGGAAAGGTGAGCAATGCAAATGGCAGTTCACAGAGAGTGAGAGTGGGAAGAGAGCTGGTGACAAGCCAACCTTGGGTTGTTCTGAGGTCCTAGCAAGTGGCAAAACCCCATGAGTTGAGGTCACAGTGCAGGACTCTGCCTCCCCTACACCCACACAGGTGCTTACCACAGGAAAACTCCACCACTTGCTCCGCCTCCAGCCCAGTGAGGTGCAGCCAGGACATTACACAAAGGAATAGCCAGGAAAGGCTGATGACAAATGAGAGAAAATAAAAAAGGGGGAAAAAACAGCTATTCAGGACATCTGGTGTTGGTAGCCTCCTCAGAGATCTGTGGGAACACAAAAGATGCAAAGCTGACTGGGCACAAGGGCTCTAAATCTTGGCTTTGGATTTCCCTACAGAGAAAGCTTTTAATCCACATGGCCCCAACATTAATCCTTGAAGAAAAATCATGTAGCTACCTGGCAAAGACCCAAAAGCTTAACCATTTTGCAGAGGAACAGAACTTCTTAGACACTGCCATGAGCTGCACAAAAGTCACGACCCCCAGAGAAAACTGCACAGTATTTAGAAGTTATAAATAGCTTCACTTTTTTTACACCCAGCAATTCCATATCAAGGAGTCTGCCCTGAAATGACAGCTCAGAGGAAACAACCATGCAGAGGCTTTTCCCTGGAAAGCTGTGTGTACAGCAAGACTGCTCAGGAAGGGAGGCCTCTGCCAAAGGAGCTGTGCTTCCTCATCCACTCAGCACAGAGCCTGTGGCCCGCTGGACCTGCAGTCCGCACCGTGCAACTGGAGAGTGACTGCCAACACACATGCAGATAACCAGGGACACACTGCCTTTCATGGAAATAAAGATTAGGCACCTATTTGTTTTAGAAAAGAAGACTTTAAAAAATATTTTAAAGCAAATACCTAGCAACCCCACCCAGCAAAATACCAGGAAGCTGCAGCACCACCTACTGAACAAGATTTCCCATGGGACAGGCAACCAGTAGGCTGAGACACAAGAGTGAGATTAGTTGTTTGTGATTTCTTAATAGAGTTTTAACTTTTAAGCCACATGGGTGGTTACATGCTTGAAAGGATACACTGCAGAATGAGCCACTGTGAGGAGCAAATATCAGATCTAGACTGCTGAATTTCAGTTAGCAATCATGAAAAGAAAGATTTATTAAAAATAGCAAGGGACTTGAAAAATTAGCGTACCAGCTGCTAGATGAGGCGAATATCAACATTTAATAGAGTCAATGAAAAAGCAGGAGTGCAAGCAAAATGGACAACTGCTCTCCAAAGTAATGGCAGAAAACATCCCCATCAAGGAAAAGGAATCTGGAATATAGTAATATAGCAATCACGGCACTGAGGAGGCTGTAAGCAGGAGGATCACTATGAATTTGAGCTGCTTAGTGAGACTCTGCAAAAAGTAAAATTAAAATAAATAAGTAAAGTAAAAATATAACATTGATGGAGAAATATGTCACTTCCATGACAACTTAAGAAATTCATGAAGGTGTGGGAGAGTTTCCAGATACCATGCGCCCCTGGGAGTGGGAACTGTCCAGTCCAATCCCAGGCGGAAGAAGCTTTAGTGAGACCCTCTTCAGCGCCCTTGGGACCCTCCCCACTACTGCGCAGGTCCCCACCCCCATGCCCACCTAGTGAGGGAGAACTTTTGTCACATTCTCCAGACCCCAAGATCCAGCCCTAGCCCAGGCCCAGTGAGTGTGTGGGAGAGCATCCCCTCTCTCCTTCTCCCCCATGTCCCCTTCAGACTCATCTCAGGCCTGGCATACATGCCTGGGGTAAAACTCTGCAGCTGCAGTCCCTGAAGAGAGAGTAGGAGAGATAACCACCCAGCTAGTCCAGGACCAGAACATCTTGCCAGAGGGGAACAACAGGTTCACTCACAAGGGCTGCCGAAGGAAGGAGCTGAGTACAGCAGCCAGACCCAAGGCAGGCACAAATGGTTAAATTCAAACTTTGTAGATCTGCACCTGAATTTCAGTAGGTACTAAGGTTATAACAGTACAAAAGCTCTACAACAAAGATCAGAAGACAGTGCTATACAAAATGACAATGAGAAGGAGGAAAATGCAGTCTCAGACCCCAAGGCTACCCACAACAAGTGCAGAGGACACTAGTACAGAACAAATTGGGAATCACACAGCTGAAATCAATGAATCAACAGTTTCTGAAATAAAGGAACATCTGCAAAAAGGTATAGAGGAACTCATATCAGAAATAAAAAAAGAAATTCCTGAATTAATAGCATCTGCAGTAAAGAATAAAATGCAGAAACATATGGAGGAAACCCAGTGCCCACACAGAACAAGTGCAGAGGACACTAGCTCAGCTAAAATGTATGATTTAATAGCATCACAAGTAAAAAAGCAACAGCAGAAAGTATAGAGGAACTCAGAGTGGAATTAATTTCTGAAATAAAAAAGCTCTGAACTCATAGCATCTGAAATAAACAATCAAATACAGAAACATGGAGAAAACCCAATCCAAAAAAAAGTGCAGTAAAAGAGTAACTGCTTCTAAAGAAGATATTGATTAAAAGACATAGAGGTTAGAAAACTGATGTATTCTTTGAATGAGCAGCACAGGAAAGAAATAAATCACATGAAGCAGAGTCAAAGAGATATAGAGGAAATTAAAATGTCAATTACAAGCCTGCAAAACCGTTTGAGTGAAAGTGAGGACAAGAAAGTCAGATCTTGAAGACGTTGGTGCAGCTAGTGAAAAGGTAAGAAAAGATCTCTTAAAACAACTAGGATGCAGGAAAAAATAATTCATCACTTGCAAGACAATGCAAAGATGAACAATGTGAAACTAATAGGTATCAATGAGAAAGAAGGAGTCAATACAAATTAGATTAAAAAAATATGGGCAGAAGCAATAGTGGAAAAGTATCAAAATATGAGAAGCCAATCTGACATCCAGGTACCGAAGCATACATAACGCCAAGTAACCTCTATCCAATTAAAAATACACCAGCACATATAATCATCGAGATCTCACAAATCCAGCACAAGAATAGTATACTGAAAGCTGCTAGAGAAAAAAAGAAGATCACATTCAAAGGAAAAACCATCAAAATTACGGCCAACTTCTCTTCACAAACCATGAAGGTAAGAAGAGCATGGAACAGAGAACGTCAAGTCCTCTATGAAAACAAATTCCATCCCAGACTACTATACCCTGCAAAACTCTCTTTCAAGTTTGATGGAGAAATGAAGTACTTTCATGACAAAGAACAACTGAAGAATTTCATGATGACAAAGCCAACCCTAAACAGGCTCCTGAAAGATGTTCCAGAGAGGCACCAAAATAAACTGAACTCTGTGAATGAGAACAGAAGCAACCAACTAAATAGGGTAAACAATTAAATACAGGAGAAAAAGGCGTAAACAACAGCAGGTAAGTAACGTCAATTGTAAGTCAATACATCTCAATGATAACTATCAATGTAAATTGACTCAATTCACCAATTAAGAGAAATAGGCTGGCACAATGGGTTAGGGAACAAAATCCAACAATCTACTCTATACAAGAAACATATTCAACTCAAAGAAATTCACAGGCTGAAAGTCAATTTTTTGAAAACAATACTACATGCTCCAGGACCTCAGAAAAAACAGGGGTAGCAATCTTATTCTCAAACAGTCTCAACCTCAAACCAAGAATGATCAAGCGAAATAAAGAAGGTCCCAATATACTAGTTAGGGGAAAGATTCAACAGGAAGAGGTAAAAGTCATAAATATGTATGCACCGAACATTGGAGCACCCAATTATATAAAACAAATCTTAATGGACATGAAAAATATAATGTTCAATGCCACAAACTTAACAGAAGAACTTAGCACCCCCTTATCCCAAAAAGATAGGTCAAACACACAAAAAATTAGCGAAGTAACAGAATTAAATCAGAGCTTGAAAGAAATGGGTTTATTGGACATACACAGAGTGTTCCACAGGAACAGAGCTGAATGCACATTTTTCTCAGCTGCACATGGGTCATTTTCTAAAATAGACCACATATTGGTCCATAGGTCATGCTTAAGTATATGCAAGACAACAGAAATTATCCCATGCATATTATCTGACCACAATGCAATGAAACTAGAAATAAATGACAAAAGAAACCAGAAAAAAAACCCTAAATACATGGAAATTAAAAGACACCGTATTTAACAACCAATGGGTCACAGATGAAATTAAACAAGAAATTCAACAATATCTACAATTCAATGAAAACTCAAGTACAACTTATCGGAATTTTTGAGATATGATGAAAACAGTTCTCAGAGGGAAATTCATAGCTGTGAACTCACACATTAGTAAAAAAGAACCGGAATAAATAAACACCCTAATGATGCACCTCCAACAACTAGGAAAGGAAAAGTAAACTGTACTCGGAGCCCAAAGACAGGAAGAAATGATAAAGATTAGAGCAGAAATTAATTCAATTGAGATGAAGAAAACAGTTCAAAGAATTAATGAAACAAAATCTGGTTATTTGAAAGATTAATTAAAATTGATAAGCACCCATCTGACCTCATCAAAAAGAGGAAAGAAAAATTCAACTACAAGCAATAGGGAATGAAAAGGGTTTAATTACCACAGACCCAGTGCAAGTTCAGAAGCCTATCAATAGCGACTTTGAGAACCTTTACTCTCACAGAATAGAAGACATAGACAAAATCGGCAGATTTCTAGAAAGGTACATATTAACAAAACTGAATGGACAAGATATAACCACTCTCAATAGCCCAGTAACAGCAAATGAAATACAAGATGTAATAAAAAACCTACCGGCAAAGAAAAGTCTAGGTCCCGATGGATTCACAGTTGAATTCTACAAAACATTTACAGAAGATATGGTCCCTATACTCCTCAAACTCTTTCATGAAATGGAAAAGGAAGCCATCCTTCCAAAATCATTCCTGGAGGCAAGTACTATACTGATACCAAAACCAGGAAAAGACTCAAATAAGAAAGAGCACTACAGACCAATCTCCCTCAGGAACATAGATGTAAAATTCCTCAATAAAATCCTAGCAAATACAATACAGCAAATCATCAAGAAGATCATACACCATGACCAGGTAGGATTCATCCCAGGGATGTAAGGATGGTTCAATATTCAAAAATCTACAAATGTAATACGCTATATCATTAGAGTGAAGACTAAAAACCACATTATTACCTCAATTGATGCAGAAAAGTCTTTTGACAAAGTCCAACACTCATTCATATTCAAAGTCCTACAGAAAATTGGAATAGAAGGCCTTTACTTCAATCTGATAAAAACCGTTTATGAAAATCCAATGGCTAACATAATTCTAAATGGGGAAAAACTGAAATCTTTTACTCTTAGATCTGGTACAAGATAAGGATATCTCTATCACTATTCCTATTCAATATAGTTTTGGAATCATTAGCTAGAGTCATTAGAGAAGAAAAATAAATAAAAGGAATATGAATGAGTAAAGAAGAAGTTAAAGTATCATTATCTGCAGATGATATGATACTTTACTTGAAAAACCAAAAAATCTCTGCCAAGAAGCTATTATAATTAATACAGAAGTTCAGTAGCATAGCAGGATATAAAGTCAATACCCAAAAGTCAATAACATTTCTCTACACAGATAACGAACACAATGAGAGGGAATTACAGAAATAATAGCAATGAGGAAAGTGAAATACCTTGGAATTAATCTAACTAAAGAAGTCAAAGCTTTTTTCAAGGAAAATTACAGTACTTTTAAAAAAGAGATCATAGAGGATTTCAGAAAATCTAAAGATATTCCATGCCCTGGATAGGAAGAACTAACTTTGTGAAGATGGACATACTCCCAAAATTGTTGTACAGATTTAATGCAATCCATATCAAACTACTACCAATATACCTCACAGCCCTATAGAAATCATTCCAAAAATTTATTTGGAACCAGAAAAGACCTAGAATAGCATAGGCAATCCTGGAAAAAAATGACAATGCAGGAGGCATTAGAGTTCCTGACTTGAAATTATACTACAAGGCTACTGTGATAAAATAAGCATGATACTTCTAACAAAATAGACCTGAGGATCAATGGAATAGATTACAAGACACTGAAGCCTCTATGAACACACTAAGACACCTAATCTTTGTCAAAGGAGCCAAACATACTCACTGGAAAAAAGAGAGCCTCTTTCACAAATAGTGCTGGAAAAATTGCCACTCTATATGCCTAAAACTAAAACTTGACCTAGGTCTATCACCGTGCACTAAGCTAATGTCAAAATTGATCAAAGATCTATACAATAGAACAGAAACACTAAATCTCTGGAAGCGAAAGTAGTAGGAACTCTTGAAGACATAGGGGTCGGCAAAGAGTTCATGAACAAAAATCAAATTACAAGGGAAACACTTTGACCCCCGGCCGGCAACCCCGCCTCGGCCACCATCCTGCTCACCGACCCCGGCCAGATAGAGCCATAACTTTTGAACTATATTTGGGAAAGCACTGGCCAGGAAAAAAAATGATAAAATTCTTCCTTATGGTGAATAAACAAGGACAGACCTGACTTTCCAAGTACTATGAACATGTGGACATGAACAAGCGTACACTGCTGGAAACAGAGGTCATAAAGACCTGCCTGTCTCGATCCAGTGGACAATGTTCTTTCATTGAATATAAGGATTTCAAGCTGGTCTATCGGCAGTACACGACTCTCTTTATTGTGGTTGGAGTTAATCACACGGAGAATGAGATGGCCATTTATGAATTCATCAGTAATTTTGTGGAAGTTTTAGATGCCTACTTCAGCCAAGTGAGTGAACTAGATATAATGTTTAATCTCGATAAAGTACACATCATTTTGGATGAGATGGTATTAAATGGCTGCATAGTGGAAACTAACAGGGCAAGAATTCTCACCCCTCTACTGATTCTTGATAAAATGTCAGAAAGCTGAGTGGAAGACTCTACCAGACAACATGGATTTACAGGAAATGTGAACATCATGGAATACTACTCATCAGCTGCAGCCAAAAGGAATCTGGAAGACCGATTTAAGAAAAAAAATTAAGAGGCTGGAGATATAGCTTAGCTGCATACACACCTGCCTGGCAATTGCAAGGTCCCGAGTTTGATCCCTGGTACCTTAAAAAAAAAAAGAACCTTGAAATACTGCACATTGCAAAATGGGGTATCCTTCCAAACATAATAAATGGCTGTTTTTCCCAGTTACTAAGTGGAGAACAAAACTGTATTTTATAAATTTGTATAATTTTTTTTTTGAGACAGGTTCTTGCTATGCAGTTCAGGTTGGCCTTACACTTACTATGTGGCCTCAAACTCATAGTCTTCCAAGTGTGGGATTACAGTCATGCACCCACACCATGCCCAGCTTGAAATTTACTTTTTCTCTTTAAACTCATTAAATTTCTATGTTAATCATATGTTAAATACCAATTTTTGAATTAGGTTAAAATATTTAATTAGATTAATCTCATTTGTTTCTACTTTTTTCTTTCAGCTGGGAATGGAAAATAGTCTATCTAGCACACAGTAGGCAGGTACTCTATCACTGAGCTACACATTCCCAGCCCTAATAAAGTTGAAACTCATGAAAAAAACCAAGGGAAACACTTGAAAGAATTAACAACTGGTACCTCCTCTAATTGAGAAGTTTCTATGCTTCAAAGGAAATTACCAACAAAGTCAAAAGGCAACCCACAAATGTTGAAAAAATCATGACAAATAATTACTCAGACAAAGGTCTGTTCTCTAGAATTTATCAAGAACTAAAAACTGCTATGGCTTATAAATTTAAAGACCCAGGCATGAAATGTGCATCTGAGATGAATACACTCTTCTCAGAGGATGAAATTAAAGAAGTGAAAAAATTAATGGAAAAATGCTCCACATCACTAGCCATCTGTGAAATGCAAATTAAATTAACACTGAGATAACATCTACCCCAGAAAGAATGGCTTTCATGAAGAAGTCAACCAACAACAAATTTTGGAGAGGCTTTGGAGAAAAAGAAACCCTTCTCCATTGATTTTCTGAATGTGGACTGGTGCAATCATCATGGAAATCAGTGTGGAGACTTCTTAAAAAACTAGGACTGGAAATCTCTTTCAAATCAGCTATTCCCCTACTGGGAATTTTCCTGAAGGATCTGAAAACATATCATAGTGATGTATGTGTACCTATGTTTATACCAGCACAATTTGTGATAGTCAAATCTTGGAAACAAACAAGATGCCCATCACCTGATGAAGGATGAAAAAGATGTGGTATTTTTATACAATGGAGTATTACTCAGCTATAAAGAATGATAAACTGGAAGCCTTTATATTTAAGTGGATGCCACTTGAAGAAATACTCCTAAGTAAAATAAACCAGACACACATGTGTAAATATCATATAGTTTCCCTAGTATAAGACTTCAAAAGAAGAAATACAAACAGAAAGGTATAATACAACTAAAAGGAAAACAAGAGCTGGAAGACTAGACAATGAAGAAAGAGCAAGGAGAAAAGCTTGGAAACACGACAGTGACAAGCCATACAGTTATATGTAAAACATGGGTAAGGCAATAATCCTGAGAATCTTCAGATGATTTTTGAATCCAGCAGTTAACTGGATGGATTCTCACCCTGACTAACCATATATACTGACACATGTGAACTAAGCAACTGAACTGAAAATGGCAATTTTTAATAGTAGGTTCATGCTTGGAATGCCTGTCATTCTGGTCTTCTGAATACGTGCTACTTGTCATGACATGGCAGTTGCTGCTGTGCTGTCTCTCGTGTTGTTGATTATTTAAAAAGAAAGGGGGTGGTGAATGAAGGCAGGAGGCAGGAATACGAGACTGTCGTGCTTCAAGGTTGTACATGGTTAGATTTCTAGACTTATGTGTAAACATATATAATTGTTTATTCCTATTTTTTAAATATATTTCAATTTTTTTAATTTTTTATCATATTCTTTGCGGACTTAAAGTTCAACTTATCAATACTTGATAAAAAATACCTGTTGCATGTTATACTTAAGATGTTTGATATGCAGACAGACAGCGAAGTTAAGCTTAACAGCCTAAGTTGTATGGTAATAACAATAAGCTTGTCTTCTGGATGGTTAACAACCTAAGTTTGCAGACCAAAATTACAGAAAAAGGAGGGCTGTAAGGAAAGTCAACAGTTTGGCTCTAGCCTTCCAAAGTCAATTAATACTGAGGACATATGAGAACTTGTACTGTAACGTAATGTAACTCAGTAGTGTCCCAAATTTTCTGATCAATGAGATTATGGGGCCAAAGAGGAAAGTGATCGATGATGTAGAGTATGCCTAAGGAGAGTCATATGGAGAGAAAACATTCTCTCAGGCTTTCACAGAGAGCACATTGGCCAAGCAATGGCCATGACTCATCCACATGGCTGACACTGACAAAGGATCTACAATATGAGGTACAGGATCTCAGGATAAATTCTGAGGGGATTTCACTGACCTTATCAGATCCAAAAGTTACAACTCTTGGTACATAGGTCTCGTTTTATCTTGGTCTTAAATACCCATCAGAAAAGTATAAAAACGAAGTATAAGAAGTAAAGCCATACTGTTATATTGAGCTGTAGGGGACTCAGGTCTACAACTTCTGACATTGCCAGCCAAGAAAAAGACCCAATACTATTATGGACTACTGGACTATTTTGGAATATTTTGCTGAGTTCACACACCTATAACATGTAAATGACAGAACTAATCAAAAAATGGGATACAGATGAATGACCATTTTGTATCTGTGTATTCAAAATGGTTAGGATAGATATATAGCTACATTCTCTTAATTCAATGAATAGAGGGATTTGTTCTAATATTGTTTTTAAATAGGATATTATGTCTGTATCTTGTACAACAAATAACCACTAGGAAGACAGTACGCAATGAGTTAATTACTGATACTGTCCTACCAATTTGATTTGAAACTGTCTCATTGCTATTTGTTTCTCAATAAAATTATAGGAATAAAATAAAAATAAAATCTAAAAAAAAAGAAATTCATGAGGACCAGACCAGCTCTACAATAAATTATGAAAAATATTTTATAAAATAACAATGAAAACTTCAATTTCAAGACCACCATCAATATGGAGCTATTCAGAAAGACAATCAGTTAAACAGAAGGGCAAGACAGAGATCCAATTTGAGCGAAATAATATGACAATGGTAAGTCCACACATATCACTTATAATTGTCAATGTAAATGATCATAATTCACCATTCAAAGGAAGCAGATGGGCAGAATAGATTAAGAAATGATCCAATAATATGCTGCATACAATAAACACATTTAACTAAAAAAGTGATACATAGACCAAATTTCAAAGGATGGATAACTATACTTAATATCACACAAAACCAGAGAAAAACATGAGTAGCTGTTCTATTTGAAGAAAAGTGCACTTCAAGCAAGGTTATCAAAAAAGACAAAGAAGCCTACTGCATAGCTGCTAATGGAAAACTGCAAGAAGAGGTAACTATCATGAATATGCACACACCAAATATCAGTGCACCCAATTATATTAAAGATATTACTGACATAAATAATCACATTGTCATAGAATGCCTTAATACCCCACTGTTAAAAACAGATTAACTGGAGAAGAAAACAAAGAAATATAAAACTGACACAAATCTATAAAAAAATGGACTTAGGAGATGTTTACACAGTATTCCTCCCTATGACATTAGTATACATGTTCTTCTTAGCTGTGCATGGGATGTTCTTTAAAACAGATTACATACTAACCTACAGAACATCTTTAGGTACATGGAAAGGAACTGAGGCTATTCCATGTACATTATCAGACCACTATGTACAAACTACAATACCTATTCATGGTAAAAACACACACACACACACACACACAGAACATGAAAACAGACAGACTTTACCTAAATCTGACAAAAGCCATCTGTGACAAACCAAAAACCAACATCATATGGAATGTCTTAAACTGAAAGCTTACATTCTGAAATCAGGAATAACTCAAGGAAGTCCACTATCACCATGCTTGTTCAATATAATTTGGAAACATTAACCAGAACATTTAGTGAAGAGAAAAATATAGAAAGAATAAGGACAGAAAAGAAAGATGTTAAATTATCAATATTTGTATATGACATGATACTCTACACAGATAGCAAAGTCTTTGCTACACAACCCTCAGATTTAAAAACTGAATTCTGTAGCATACTTCCAAGGTCCAGACTCTGCTTCTAGGGAACAACAACCTCAGGAGAGAGAAAAGTGGGTGGTGAAGAAGAAAGACTTAGAAAAGCATACTGAGGTTAGGAAGGACAAGAGTGTGTCTCTTCAACTCAGAGAAAAATTAGTGGCCTTTACTCAGACATGAGTGATCACATAAGCTTTCTTCATATAAGATTAACAGATGTGGTATTTCATCTATAATAAAAAAACAATTTAAATTTTGATTAATATGAGAACACAGTATAAGCTAAAAGTAGTCATGGAAACTTAATCAATCATTGTTCTTTCTGTTCTATTTTATGTCCTAGTGAGTCCCTCGCTATCGGGGGTACTTTCTCATGGCCTTAAGATCTTGACATCTAAACTTTGTTGTTGCTAAATATCCTGGCTTAGGCTTGTTCCTCTATGTAGGTGTACAAGGCAGGAAGCAAGGAGTCAGACTCTATGAGAACTTTGCCCTTAATGAAGATAGGCCACAACCCCAGGTGATTAACTGTGTGCTCTCTTTTACGTGAATCACAAGCCTAATGATTCCTGGTGGGTGGTGGAGACACATTCACGTGAAGCGCCACTTGCAGATTCTCCAAACTTGATGTCACTCTACCTTCTGGAGTCAAAAACTTCTATTTCCAGAAGTAGAAATAGCAAATGAATACTTGAAGAAAATGTTCAACATCACTGTTCATTCAAGAGGTGCAAATGAAAACACCACTGAGATTCTATTTTATTAAGTTCTTTATACATTGTAGATACTACTCTTTTATCTGATAAAGATATGCTAATTTTTCCCCACTGTGGGTTGTCTGTTGGTGGCTTCTTTTGATGAGAAAACATGTTTTACTATATGAGACCCCAATTGTTGATTTTTTGTGATATTTTCTGTGTGATTAGGTTTCTATTCATAAAGATTTTGCCTACACTTATGTCTTCAAGAGTTCAGCCTACTGTTTCTTGCAACAGATTTAGTCTAGTGTTTCTCTTTCAATACTCAGATCTTTGATCCATTTAATATTATGGTGAGATACATGGGTCTAGGTTTAGGATTTGGCATTTGGAAAGCCAGCTTTACCCCACTATTTATTAAAAAGTGTATTCTTCTTTCGATGATGGTGTTTAAAAATTTTATTAATGACAGGGTGGCTCAGCGTTTTCAGAGTTGTTCCTGCATTCTGTATTCTCATTTTCTGCATTCTGCATTCCATTGATCCTTGTGTCTTTTTTAACACAAGGATCAATGGAATGCAGAAATTAAATATTTTTTTTAATTTTTTTTTTCTGAAAACTGAGCTCTGCAATGTAATTTCAAGTCAGGGATTGTCATACCCTTTTTCTTCCTGTTCTTGCCCGGTATTGCTTTTGCTATTCCAGGTCTCCTCTAGTTTCAAATCAATTCTAGAAAGGTTTTATTTAATTCTGTGAAGAATGCTATTTTTTATCTGAATTGCATTAAATCTGTATAAAAATTTTGAGAGAGTGTACATTTTCACTATACTGGTTCCTCCTCCTAACCCAGAACAAGGGATATCCTATCATTTTCTTTTTCTTTTTTCTTTTTTGTACTTTAGGAAGGGTCTACAGGGTGTTCAGGGTCTCACTACTAGAACAGACTCATAGTGCTCTGCCTGTTTAGAGACTCCCAGGTGCTGGGATTACAGGTGCACACAACCATGCTCAGTGTCAATGGCCATCTGAGCGCCACCCAGTGGCAGGTTGCAGGTGCTTTAATCAGCTGAGCTATTTGGCCGACCCTCCATTTTCTGATACTCTCTTCCATCTTATTTTTCCAAGTATGATAGTTTTGTATTTTTCAATGTAAATGTCTTTTATATCCTTAATTTGGTTAATTTCTAAGTTTTCCATTTTGTGGGTCCTGTTGTGAAAGGTGTTGTTTCCCTAATTTCTCTCTCAGTGATTTTTGTTATTGGTGTACAAGAATGGCATGGATTTTGTGTTCAGGTGTGCTGTGGAGAGCTATCCATTGCTTGGCCACTCCTATTTTCTCATTACCCAGCTCTTTAGCCTGCACATCGCCTCCTTAATCACCTCTGCCTGGCAAAGATTCTCTTCATGCTTCTTAGTTCTTAATCCCAAGATGAACCTGATGAGTGCTGCCTGCTCCTCTCTCTAAAGGTAGCTTGCTGCTCAGTCTACACACCCTATGGCTAGACACTGAGCCTACCTTATCAGGGTAGGCCTTGTAATCCCTGGTTCCCCTCACTGAAAATGATGACCTAATACCCAGGACTCAGCTCACCCCACCCCCAATTTACCCACATTCCAATGTCCAGTGGGTTTCATTACACACACACACACACACACACACACACACACACACACCATGCACACATGCTGTTTACATCACATCTTTATCAGATCACGCTGCACTTCATTTACTCATAACTCTTAGTGTTATCTGACCTATTTTATTTCTAGTTCTTCCCCACTGGTGGAAGATAAACCACATCAAGGAGGACTTTTCTTTTGTTTCACTCTTCTTTTAGGTCTCAGGACAAGGGCTTTAACACCTCCAGGGCATTTAATACAATTCAAAGGAATAGATAGCTGGATAGGGGTGTGTGTGGCTGCCTGGTTTGTGCTCCTCAGAGGATTCTGCTCTTCATAGCTGTGGGTTGAGGGGGTATCCTGATTTGAATATCCAGTTCAAGGGTCAATACTTAGTAGCAACAATCTTGGGTGGATTGTAGTTCCATCAGGTTCTTCACAGGTGAAGGAGCTGAGACTTAGGAAACGGAGTTGATCACAACAGGAGGGTGAGCCCAGGAGGTGAAGGTCTCTGCTACTCTCAGGTCCTTGAGCACCACATTTCTGGATCTTTCCTCTCTGCACAGTAAAGAACGCAAAATAAAAGTGTGAGCTATCCAACTTTAGAGGGACAGCATAAACAAGAGACAACAAAAAGTAATCATCATTTCTCATTCCTGTGAGGGTAACGATGAAGCTTACTATTCCAGAAGCAGCTCAGGTCAGCCGCACTGACATTAAATCTCACAGCAATAGATTCACTCAGCCCTGCTGAGGACAATACCTGTCCTCTTCTCAGACCTCTTCAGGGAGCGATGTGTGCACAAGAAGGATCACCCGCCCATTTCTCCAGGAATTCCACCCAGGGGCTGTAGCCTGCACGCTCCAGAGAGGTGATCATGAAACTGGACACAGGTTCCCCAATTTAAGGCTTGTTGCCCAGGAGTTGTTATCAGGATCCTAAACACCATCCCACTTTTCTGAAGGATCTGCCCTCTATGCACCCCCATCCCGTATTGGGCTATCGTCCGTCAATCACGAGGCCCCGCCCATCCTCCTACTTGCTGCTCCCCTCGTTTCTGCCATAGCTGCTTCCACAGCTCCACTCTACCCTCCACCCAGGGCTGATCTTCCTGGGTCCCGTTCTTCCCTTCTACAGCTCCTCCACTGCTTTGCGCTTTGCTCACCTTCTGCCGCAGGGAAGTACCACAGAGCTGGCTCTCCAACACAAAGAAATCCCAGAACCCCAGGCTGAGTTGGAACCAAGCACTGCCTCAGCGTGACCTAGGAGGAGTGCAGTAGTAGTCGTCCCGCTCCCTCACCACTGCACCTGTGCACATGGAGCTCACTGGCGTACTGACCAATGGGAGGAGGGGGCGGAGGGTTCTGGGCATGGTGCCCCTGTGCTTGAGCAGAGTTATCCCTGATGGGATTTTAGGGCTGTTAATGGCACACCTGTGAGGGTCCTAAGCATCTGTGATCCTGATCTCTGATCACCCAGATCTAGTGCCATCCTCTTGGAATTCTCAGGACAGTGCAAAGGTGTTTGATTCACTTTCTACCTCTTTCTACGTTCAGCAGTTATTTGATTTAAGCTACTAATAAAGAGCGAAGATTGATTTTTAGTATATTCAGTGCTGTAGGTGTTTACCCAATTTCTGGAAGGGGTTACTTGAATGATGTTTTAAAAACTAAAAATACTGTCCTGTTTTGAAGTTTGTACTGATGTAGACACCTGCAGCTCGAGGTTTTCTTCCTTTTTCTTTTCTTGTCTTTTCTGTCTCTCGTTCCAGGTCTGGAACCCTGCATCGTGCTGAATGGGGCAAAGCCTGTTTGACTCCCTATCTTTGTCTCATTGTCTTTTACTGAGATGGCCTGATGCTCAGGGTTTATCATGACTTTTGCAGAACTTTCCTTGCTTAAAGGTAAAGTTTATTATTATATTTGGTATGGCTAACTAATAGAGTTCTCGTGCAGTAGGCATATATAAGCATCCTTGTTTTCAGAGGAAAACAAAAAAGGTTCCCGTGACAATGTATGGGTCACTCTGTATGGTAACCGAGACAATGCTTGGTATCAGACATCATGATAAAATAGAGTTCGCGTTTCGTTACAAAGCTCATTCTGAATGGGAATGTTATTCAAGGTACTGAAAGTGACACGCAGCCTCCAAGAATTGGTAGTAATAGAAGAACCTGCTTCAGTTTCATCCCACGTGAAGGGGGCCGTGTGTTTCAACCAGCAGCAGGCTGCCTTTTCCCTTTCCTCCTCTTTGCTCCTCCTTGCACCCCAAGGGCCTGGGAAAGTTTGCTGCAATGTCTTCCCTGACTGTCAAACCCGCATTCTACACTCCAACGTGAGTGCAACCAGACAGTGTCGTTTCCTTGACCCACTGATTTATATATAATATGTGTACAACACAAAACCTGGATACATACATACATGATTCATATAACAAAGGATTATTAAAAAGGTATATGGAGAGATACATAAATTCTACATAGGAAATATGCCTACTACACATTAACAAATTCAGCTCAAAGTTAAAATATTCATTTAATAGTATACCATCTGAAAGTCGGACAATATTTGCTACAACATGTGAACAGCAATTTCAGGAAAATTAAAGACTAATGCGAGATAATTTCTTAAATAGTTTAGAGGATTCAGAAATATTGATATGCAGAATAAATTTAGCATATTAAAATTGAAAGAAGAGTTGAGAAATTCAAGAGCAAAATAAAATGGTAGAGAATAATATAATCAACAACATAAATAATAACATTCTTTGTGGAATCAAGGGCACAAAGTAGAAGAAAATCCTAATTGAAAACTCATAATTAAGAATAATTCATGTGTAAGGCTATTAAAGAAATGAATGATAGTCCTTTATTCACTGTAGTAAATCCCACACTGTATCAAATATAAGACTGGATAATTTAAGATGTTTTTGCTCCAGAATGTGTTTTACTTTTGAATCCAGAAAGAGAATTTCTCTCTGGTCGTAAAATAATAATGTAGCACTTGGGCACAAAGATGCAGTCCAGCAGCCCTGCACTGGAGGCCAAGATGGAGAAGACCTCCATGGCCACCATGGCCTTCCCCTTGCTGTTGTGGTACACTGGCAGGAAGGTGAGCCACACACTGCAGAACACCAGCATGCTGAAGGTCAGGAACTTGGCTTCATTGAAGGTGTCAGGCAGGTTCCTGGCCAGGAAAGCCACAGTGAAGCTCACCAGGGCCAGGGAGCCCAAGTATCCCAGGACACAGTAGAAGGCAGTGAGGGAGCCCTTGTTGCACATGATGATGATGTGGCCATGCTCAGAGTGAGCATCTGTGTCAATGTAGGGTGGATTTGTCCCCATCCAGATGCCACAGAGAGTGAGTTGGATCAGGGAGCAGATGGGAATGATGTAGTTTGGTGCCCCTGAAACCAGCCACTGTCTCATCTTCCTGCCTGGACCAGTGACCTTAAAGGCCAGCACCACAGTAACAGTTTTTGCCAAGACAGTGGAAACAGCCACAGTGAACACGACTCCAAATGTGGTCTGCTGCAGGATGCAGGTGGCTGTGTTGGGCCGGCCGATGAAGAGTAAGGAGCAGAGGAAACAGCAGGTGAGGGAGATGAGTAGGGTGTAACTCAGGGCCTGGTTGTTAGCCTTGACAATGGGAGTGTCTCGGTGCTTCACAAATAGGCCAAGCACAGAAGCTGTGAGGACAGTGAGAGTCAGGGCAATGCCAGCCAGAACCTTCCCCAGGGGGTCCTTGTAAGCCAGAAAATTCTCAGCTTTTCGCAGGCACTGGTTTCTCTGCATGTTGGCATACTGAGCATCTGGACACTTCACACAGTGCTCCATATCTAGAAAAATTAAAATCATAACTTGCCTTCGTGTTTTTTCTTGTTTATTTATTCACAAACCCATCACCAGAAACTCACTGCACTTGAACTAAATTGCCAATTTTTAATTTTTTTGTTTTTCTTTCTATTTGTTTTTGAGTTTGCTGGATTGAACTCAGATACCTTTCACTGAGATATAGTGCAAACCCTTTTAAATTTTATTTACAGAAAGGATCTACTTAAGTCTCTATATTGCCAAGGCTGTTGCAACACAATCTTCTTGCCTCAGCCTTTGAGAGCCCTGGATCCTAGGCACGCATAACTGCATTTTACTTTTCTCCTTCTTTCTAGACACAAAGTTAAAGAATTTTTATACAGAATAACTCCTATGTAATACTGATTACATTATTTATTCTTCTTTTAAATCTGGCATATCCATAAAACCATCCTATATTTACAAAAATGGTCTACCTTGATTACTTGCTTCACTTACTTTTATTTGATTTAAATCAAATCTGTATGAATCATAACAAAGCCAACAAAATTTTCTAAGTCACAGTGAAATACATTTGAGGAAGCATATTGAATGAGAAGTAGCTCCACTCTTTAGCCTTCCACCTTTGAATGTATTGTATGCAACCACTTGGTTCATTTTTATTGCCAAGGGTGTTTTTTAGTACTTTGATTTTGATATCTTTAGAAACCACGACAGGATATATCATTATGTATTTAATGTTTTTCTATATTGAAAACATCAAATTGCAGAATTTTATTTGTGATTGCCTTATGACTGAGGTAGGGAAACAGGTTTTCAGTCTTTTGTAATAGTCTTGTATTCCACAGCCATGGAATCAAATATCGTTTTTATTCACTTACAAGAGTTTTGTACTTAAACACTAGTATCACTGGAAAATCCAATCATTTATGCTTCTCCCTTTCTAATATATTTTTATTTTGGGGTGCTTTCTTCATTACTTTGACCACGATGTAGTGTCATGTTCGGCAAAAGTATGATATAGAAACTTCTTCTCTCTTTCTGCTTTTAAAAAATGGAACATAAATTTTAAAGTGGGCTGTAGGATACCATAGAGTTCAATTTTGGTGACAGTTAGAGGCTCCTCCTACTCCTCCTTCAGTAGGCAACACTCTGCTTGCTACTTTGTAAATCACAGTGATGTACAGTTTCATCACATTGTCTCCACTTAGCGGCATTGTTTTCCTTTGTCCAGGATCTAGCACATTTGATTATAATTTTATGAACTGAGTTTGCTTATGGTGTACTGTCCCTGGAGTATACAGCTCAATTGGGAACAGAATATGTGAATCTAGATTAAAAAGGAAAGCAGACTGTGAGCTTTATCTCTCTATGTGCACTTTCAGCCGAGTAACATCAATGAGATCCTTCCTTAAAGCAAATTTATTTCACTCTTCTCTGAAAGAATGAAGTCAGTATTACTATGTTTTTCATGCTTATGAATTTTGCTGATAATATTACTAATCAACGACAATTTGTAGTGAAATATGAGACTATGAACACCTATCTGATAACAGACATAGTACTGTCAAGATATTAGTATTATGGAGATTTTTAATTATTTGTTTGGAGGATTTTGCTAAGTTTCCCTCTGTTCCTATAGATTTCAAGGCTTAGATGGATGAGAAATTACTTCTATTTTCATAGGAAATGCTTTGAATATAACTGTACCAATGGACAATTATCTGTCCCATTATTATACTACCTTTCAATTTTTCTCTTTCTCCTTGATTAATTGTAATAAAGGTTGCAGTTTTTATTACCAGAGTGATATTCAATTCTGTTCATTTTATCTGCATCATAATTTATTTAACCTCTTTATTTTTGAAAGCAAATGTCACTATGCAGTTCAGACTGGCCTGAAGCTCACTTTGTAGCCCAGGCTGGTCTTAAACTAATGGTGATCCTCATACCTTAGCCTCGCTAGGGTTGGTATTACAGGTGGGAACCACCAAACCCAGCTCTGTCCTAACTGTTTAAAACTTCTTTCAGAACCATCTTTCATTTTTCTTGTGTTCAATTTGCTTTATTTTTCTCACTTGATAAATATTTCAAACAGAGAATTCCAGTTTTTTGATTTGAGTAGAGAATAGCACACAAGTGTATAATACCTATTTATCTTAGTGTAGTTTCACCTTCAAATCACAGGATTTTCAGTTTTATACGATCTTCAATTTTTGCTTTGATCCCTCCTATACACTATCTTTGATGAAGAATTACACATACCAGGAGCGTGTATTAACTGTATTAGTGGGGGCATTGTATCTGTATGTGCACATACAGTATTTAAAAAATATACCATATTCACCTATATTGGAGAATGTTAAGTTCAAGATAATTACATGATATAATACATAATCATTCTTGATATATTTCAGAAAGTGTTTGAAATCATACTGAATATTTTCTGAAATCAAAATTTACATCAGCCACTACCAAATAAAAAATTATTCAGTATAAAGGTAATTCCACCATGTAACTATCATTTATTTTCTTTCAGGATAGTTGAATATTACATGAATGGGGAGTGTGCTGCTATGACTATGTCTATTAATCCAAACAAGGATTTATGCCACTTCCTATTATTTGGTTATAATACTAAGCTATCACCTCTGTAAAAGTACACATGATGACTTCCAAAAATGTAAATACTATCAATTGTTAAACCTCGTATTCTGCGTGCATATCATCCTTGCAGTTCTATGGTGCAGACTCTAATTCTTTCCATAGGCTGACTTCTGCACTCACCTATGTATTATAGGAGAATTGGGATTAAATCCCAGGAATTGTACTGTGCTGTGTTATAAGCATGTTGTACACACACACACACACACACACACACACACACACACACACACAAATCCTGCTATATCCAATCAAACTCAGTCTCTCCAATCACATTCTCTGTGTGATAATAGTGTCAGCCTCTGGAGAATAAAGTGTGCCTTACCTTGTCTTGACTGTAGTTTTTCTTTGGTTGCAATAATTGTAAAAATAATTTGTTATTTCTACTGCCTGTTAAACTTCACGAAGGAGATGGAATTTAGAAGACGTAGGATAGGAAAAAGGGCTAAACTTGAGGAAATAATGCTTTTAATGGGACTTGAAAAATAACTCAATGTAAGCATACGTGGTGGTGTATAAATGTGATCTTAGAGAACTAATGGCCTGAGACAATTTTATTGATGCTATGAGGCTTTCTTAGGCAAACTGGTGATATTCTGTTTCAAAATAAAAAGTAAGAGGGTCTAGAGGCATAGATTGATGATGTTTCTTGGTTCAATTTTTAGCAATGCAAATAACAAAACTGATAAACAAGAAGGGAATAAAAAGAAATGGAATTTGAGTGAATTTCACGGGGAAATGAGCCTTTCAATCATGCAATAACATTCAGTATGACACATAATTTGATAAGTAAAGGAACACTTTTGCCATCTGCATCATCTACAAGACCTTCTGCACTTCATGGATGGATGGAATGAACATAACATAGAGTGAGAATGTGTCCCCAGGACACGCTCCTACCTGTGACATTGGTGATCTCGTTCTCTGCACAAGAGGTGCAATGGAAACAGCAGGCAGCCTTTCCCTCCAGAGCGCTTTTTCTGAATCCAGGATTGCAACTTTCACTGCACACTGAGTGGGGCGTCTAAGGAAAAAATATATGGTGGTAACTTCTTAGAACTGAACTTCCTTCTTGATAGCTAGAGGGATAAACTTAATTTGTATGCATACATAAGCAAAACTAAGTAGTTGTATTCCAAATTTATTTCACAGTATGATGTATATACTTACAAAAATATAAATAAACGAGTGCATTTCTTTCTCAGTCATATTAAAGCTTATAATTCTTTTTTTTTCAAATTGAACATCAAGTTATTTAATTTACACATGTCACCATTGCATGAGCAAAATTGGGGGCCCAAAGCCTACAATGGTGTTTTGCTTAATTGTTGTTAGTAAGTGATATGATTAGGAGCAACACACCTCTGTAACTCCTGTGGCCCACTCTATCATATCCTCAGACAAAGTCAGGTTTTGGCTATCGGGAGCACGTGAAGAAAATGTGCCTAGTTTAACCTTCAGTCTAAGGCCTTCTGGAAAATTCCAAAAATTGAGAATGTCATACTCTAAGTCCAGTTTCCTTCTATGATCCAAGTTCACCTGGTCTCCAGCAGAATTGTTAAATTGGATGTACTTCAGAAAGGAATGCAGCTAAAAGAGAGAGAGACACCATCCTATGTGAACAGGGCTGCAGGATAAAGGCAGAAAACAAGGATGGGGGAGTTGCTAAGCATATTCAATCCCATTTATCTCCAGGAACTTTAACGCTGGTATCAAATAAATCAGAAAACATGATGTCTAAGGACTAAAATGTCACCATGTTCCAGAAAATTCAGTTTCAAGAAAAATATATTCTATGCAAAGTTATTTAAATAAGGTATGCATTTGAGTTAGGACAAACCATCAACCATGGAATCAAAGCATTAAATCCAAGCTTTCATTGTCTATCTGACAGTTTCCCTGGCATCTACCTACAAAATGAGTTCAACATCTGCAGAATTTTGCAGAATCAAATGAAGGTGAGCTCTGTATACTGTTGTTTTTAATGCCATTCGGTTTTGTTAGTGACTACAGGTTTTCCTGTTCACTTTTAAGATAAACACGAAACATGCTTTTGTGGGTAAGGTGTTGACCTCACATACGCAGAAGCAAGGAGCTGGCCTCCTGTCACCACCTCCACTTTAGTGTGTCTTTGATTGAGGATCATTTCAACTCAGATCAAGAATCACCTTTTTCACAAAAAGTTTGATATGGATTGTTGAGTATTTTGCAGAAATAGCTCTAATAATCTTTCATGAAACACAAAGAATAACTTGAGAGAGGCTCCTTGATGACACTGCCTGCCCTCCAAGGGAAGACTCATTACCTGCCAGGGGGAAAACATCATTTTTCTATCACTCAGTGGTGGCCTTTGCACTTCTTCGTAAAACATCGCATGAATAGCATGGGCTACGGAGTACACAGCATTGTATATATTAAAGCTCCGATCACTGATGTCTGTGTCAAAACGATTTGGAGGCAACCAAGCCATAGAGGCATTGGGTGTACAGTTCTTCAAGGCACAGTCAGATGCAGAAAATAAGCAATCAAAATTCTTATACCAATACATAACAAGGTAAGTGTCCTCTGGGTATTTGAAAGGACTAGCTTCCTGGACAAAAGTATCGAACCCTGCAATCTCTTCGTGATGGTGTGAAAAAATAAGAATCCCATGGAATGGATCCAGTATGAAATCTCTCCCAGCCAGGTCAGCATGCCATTGGGAGTTTGTCACCCAGACTTTCCATGTCACTAAACTTTGCACGATGTTATAATTTACCTCATTTGAATTATCAGTGTCATAGTAAATGACCACCACATTGGCAGATGATGTATCTGTGGTCAGGATTTCATGTTTCTTTACGGCTAAGAGATAAGACACACCCAAAGTTGACACTATTTTTACAAAGGCTACACAGACTTTGTTCCTGTCCATCTCAGCTCTTACATCTGAGAGAAACTGAAGACCCTTATGGCCTTCTGTGATGAGCAGGCCCACCCAGGTCCAGTGAAAATAAAGCATCAATGACACCATGGCAAGGGCCAAATATGTGTCCTTTGGGGCCACTTGATGGAGTGAAGGATACTGGTCAGTGTCCATCAGGGTAGGATCAAATGAGCCAAAAGTTACCTAGAAGAGAAGGAAATCTGGGTGATACACTGAATTGTTGATGGAAAGCATAATAGTAGTCTCAGGCTACTGAGTGACATCTCCACATTGTATGAAATGTACATTCTTCCCATCCTTCTACACATTTACCTTTGGAGATTTTTAAACAAGGTGAATGAATGTATTCAGATATCTAGAAAACATACTTCTTTCTTCATTCCCTTCCTCTTTGATAAAAAATATGTGCATAAACCACTGTCTTTGTATATGGACTCTGGTACATTACACACTTTGAAAGAGCCTCAGCCTCGCCTATTTTTAACCCTCTATGTTCCAGGTAGGTAAAGCATTTCAGATGTTCTTCTATCAGTTTTGTTCCCCCAACCCTCACCTGTGGAAATCTGTAGAGCTCCAGCAGTGGTCCAATCTGAGCTGAGGTTCCCCACGGCATTTCCATCAGGACTGCTGCACACTTACTTTCTGTCCCACACATGTAATTAGGGACCTCATGTTGCCCTGTGAGCAAAATGAAGGAATTCTCTAGCATCCTCCAATGACTGTAAATGAAATTATGGAACTTGTAACCCAGAGTAATGTTAAGCAAAAGATGAGGATTCCTGTTGATCTCTTCTATGGCAAAAGTGAAGGCCAGGTAGTTCTGGTAGATGTTGGGTATGTGCCTGCACAGAGAGCACAGAGGTCCTCAAGAAAAGACAAAATCAGTCATCATCTTCCCATGCAATCAAATACCATTTATGAATTGAATGTTTTTTTTTCAAAGTTTTATTGACAAAGAGATAGCAATGAGACAGTTTCAAATCAAATCGGAAGGACAGTTTCAACAAATAATACACTGCATATATTCTTCTTAGTGGTTAATTG
>NW_004524866.1:2181321-2205902 GCF_000260255.1 Octodon degus | reverse complement strand
GTAGTTCTTTAGGAAATGTGATCTTTTAAAATATCCTCACCATTTTCAAGGTGAAAATAATATATTTTTAAAATTACAAATAGTATTCAATACTAACAAGCATCCATTTCTGTTTAAATATTTTATTGTAGGAAAAATATATTTCTTTTTTTCATTTGGATTTCTTTATTTTTTCACAATAAAATGGTATTTTCTTTATACTTTTGCAAAATTAGTAACATATGCTGCAAGGTTTCCTAGTGGCTAAGAGGTGACTTAAACCAGGTAGGATGTTTATCTCAGGACTAAGGTAGCTTGTCTGCTTTAGGCACTGAGGCCTAGTTCTGCCTACACACATTTGATCAGTTTCCTAGCTTCCATGGCTCTCAACATATCCATCTTTTTTTTTTTTTTGTCAGAGATATGTGTTCCATTTAAGTTACAGAGGCTATATTTGGAGAAGTCTTTAAAGGAACTTTTCATACTAATGGCAGTCCAAAGATTGTAGGTACTTGAATTTAGCAAAATAACCCAATATAGACCAAGAGTCCATAATGATAGTGAGTTATCAGCACATCTTCCAATTGTCAGAAGTTGGAGACTTGAGCCTTTTACAGCTCAGCATATTAATATAGCTTTATTTTTTATACCTCATGGTTCCACTTTCTGCTGGATGGTTAAGACCAAGATAAAGCAAGACCTATATAACTAAAAACGGAACTTGTGTTAAAAGGATAGCCAGTGTTTTTTTTTTCTTTAATTTTTATTTATTTATTTATTTGTGTGTGTGTGTGTGGCCAGCTCAGCCCACCAGGGGGCGGGGCTGGCGGGCATGTGGTGCTGGGGGCTTGAACCTTGGTCCCTGTGCTTTGCTGAGCTTGTTCTAAGTAGGTTCTTAGCCCTAGCCCTCCAAGGTCAGTGAGGACTCAGAACATAAGAGAACCTCTGCTGTGACATTGTTTCACTAAGTGGTGTCCCAAGTTTTTTGATCAAGGAGATTATAGGGCCGCAGAGGAAAGTGATGAACAGTGTATAATGTGCCTAAGGAGAGTCACCTAGAGAGAAAACATTCTCTCAGGCTTTCATAGAGAACAAATTGGTCAAGCAATGGCTGTGACTTATTCAGATGGCTGACAGTGACGAAAAGTCTACAAGGTGCTGAATGTGGTTCCAGGATTAATCCTGAGAGGATTTGACTGATCTTGTTGGAAGAAAGATATTTCTATAATATTATTATCAAAAATATCCAAACAAAATTGCTATCCACAATTGTGCACGTGAAGAAATACTGGGCTGATGGATTCATTAGTTCACTTGATTTAACTAGTAGGAAATGTAAACATCTAGAAGCATAGAACACTATACCTATGAATATACATGATTTTATCTGATAATTAAAGATAAAACTAAAATCATTTCAAGTCAAAACTTAGATTTTTTTTAAAGAGTAAAGCAATGAGTTATAATGCATATAGGTTAGGGTAAGAAATAAAAAGTCACCCTCCTTTCTGCGATTCAAGGCACAGACAATTGCTCCACCTTTCCCCTCCTCGAGATTATGTAAAGAAAACTCAATCTATAACTGACAAAATGCAATCTCCTTTGAATGTTATGCAATGAAGCTTCTTGAGGCTGTATATCAAAAGCATTTTCATTGATGAAGTTGTCAAGACAAGATTTCTTTGTTAGCATCAGAGGTATTTAGTGTTGCTCTGGAGTTTCCACATCATGGAATAAATATTCATCAAGGTAGGAGAGAAAAAGAACTGAGGAGACAATCATGCATGAATATCCTATTGAGAATAGGATTATTCAACTAAGAAATTAAACAATATTCTGGTACTGGCCCCAAACAAAAACAAAGAAAATGAGAAAATAGCAGATATCTGATATACAGTTGGTAAGTGAAAGTCCTTTGAAAAAATCATATATTGTACAGCAATGGCCTTAACAGAACATAGTAAGATGGCCAGGGAGATGGATCAGTAGAGTAAGTGCTTCCCTGGGAAGCGCAAGGGTCTGAATTCAATCCCTGGCTCCGCCAAAAAAAAAAAAAAAAAAAAAAGGAGTATGAAACAAGAAAAATATTTTATAAATGTTAATAGAAAAAAATTTTATCAATGTTGCCACTATACAAAACATTAAGAAAAAAATTTTATATCAATTACAAATATTACATAAGTGCTCTGAAATTTGGAAAATCTATGAAAGTAGTGAGATTGAGAACATAAAAGGAGCAGATTATTTAGAGCAAAAACGACTAATACATGGATTAATGTGATAGATTATTGAAAAGTTACTTATCGCGAGGGAGATGGCTTAGTAGAATAAACACTTCCCTGGCAAGCTCGTGGGCCTGAATTCAATCCCCAGTTCCACCAAAAAAAAAAAAAAAGAAAGAAAAAGAAAAAAAAAGTTATCTATCTGTCTATCTATATATCTATCTGTCTGTCTGTCTGTCTATATCTGTCTATCTGATAATCATTGTGGTCAAAAGATTTGCATTAAATTCATTAAATGTTAATTATTTATAGTGAAAAGTAAACTCTTGTGAAAATTAAAATTAAGTGAAAAACATATTTATAACAGAATAAATTTCAGAGATAGTAAATATTTTTATGATATGTAAGTAATACATAACACAGAAGTATTTTTAACATTATACAGTGAGACACACTGCTAAAACAAAAAACCATAATGCAAATCATGGATATTTTTTTCCAACCTGTAGGGTTATATCTGTTCCAAATAAACATGATTTTTAAAAAACTATTTACAACAAGCAAAAAATCCTAGCAAATCATTTATAGGATGCTTGATCAACATTATTTTCCTTTCCTTAATATGTAAAACATTAATCTAGAAATTGAAAGCCTTTCCAAAAACAAAGCAAAAAAAAACATGATATAGAGTAAGTCACCTAATAACATATTGTTAAGATAATATATGCAATATGATCAATACAAATGTTAATACAGAATGTACCCATACATCCACATGGTACCATTGGTTTAACTTCATGTTAGGCCAGTTATCCAATGTAGAGGTGAAGGAATTATTGCTTCCCCGAGTAGTGGGTTGAAAAGTTCCATTATTTTGTTTCAGTACTTAGTTTGACAGCATGCAGAAAACAAGTTAAATTTTATGTACATACATATATATTAAATTAAATTTTATATTATATTATTTGTATACTTTTTTAACACAGCTGTTGTACCGTTTAATATTCTTTAGCTTTAACCAGAGAGCATTGCTCTAAGTACCACATATCAACTGCCCTCCTTAAATGACAGGAGAGATTAATTAACAACTTGGAACATCCAAAATTGAGTGTGAATTGAATTACAATTGGAAGAAAGTATATACATTATTCATGCATAATAATTAGCATATATATGTTATGAAAGGAAAATAAGTTGATAAAAAACGAAGGCAAAATAATTCTACATTGACTGTGCCTATATTTATGTGGAGAAAGTCAAAATGCTATCAAGGCTACAGTATTATGGCCACTGTATTTGCATTATGATCATTTAAAATATTAAAATTAAATTTTCCACAAGAGGTTGTCTTAAAAGACATACATTTTATTTTCCAAAACTTCTTTCCTTTTCCTTTCTCATTTTATAGGATTCTAAACTCCGTCCTGAGACTCTTGTTCCTGGACAAAGAAACTCAGAAATGCAAGGGCATTCTTCTCAGTCACAGACGGAGCTCACAGAGCGTGAGTCTAGAGCAGGGCCCCCTGCAACAGCCGCCTGACCCTCTGAGCATACGTGAGGACAGCAGAGTAGGTAGGTCATTCTCTCCTCCTAGGAATACAAACAGATACTATATACCTGAACTAGCCTTGAAATCTGATAGTGCCTGATAGCTGGTCAGTTTCTCATCCCCCACTATACCCAGATGCTGTCTGATCACACTGGGCTCTCTTTAGTTAGGATCCTCCCGGGGGCATTACCTGGACTCCATCATGAGCCCCTCCTTGAGTGCAGTTTCTCAGTCAAAAAAAAATCTTTCTTATAATTGTCAAAGTGTGACATGAATAATTAATCTTCTCACACACTTTAGGAGATTTTTGAGCAGTTTTCTGAGTCATACACTCAAAACCATTGCTCATCTGTCACCAAAAAGCAGAAACAATAGCAAGAACAAGAATTAAAGCTTGCAATTTAGTGCATTTGTAAGGACACATAATTTAGAAAATGATGGAAGAAAAACACACATTCGGTGTGTGATGAGAAATGCCTATAATTCCAGCTGTTCACAAAATTTAAGTTGAGGAAGCCCGTCAGCCCAGAGGCTTCAGGTAGCACGATCATCACCAGATGTCCCTTTATCAAGAGCTATGTAAGCATAGGACAAGTGTCTAGGAATAAATAGAAGGGAAAGGCCCAAGTTGCTTACTCTGCTGCCCCTGCTCACAAATAAGGGCTAGTTTTAGAGACCATAATCCCAGCTGGTTAATGCAGAGGCCTGGATTTGCATATAAGAAAACTCTCCATCACCAAATCAAAAAGAATAAAACTAAATTTGCTAAGCTGGTGGTAAGTAATACATACATGATTACACAGAAGAAAAAAAGTAGAGAAAAAGTTACATCACCAGGTCTGCAGAATTGCCACTTGTGAAATTGCTATTCCAGTGCTGAGTAACCCCTTTCTGTGGTTCTGATTGGGAAGAGTCTAGGTAGAGATACTTTCTATGGGTTAGATTCCAAAGAGCTCCCACCAGGGAGCCCCTTAAAAGCAGCTGCTGAGATAAAAGCCGCAGTGTCACAACTTTATGCGTGACCAGAATCAGGGAGTCTGTAGCACCCAAGAACCTGCCAAATATCTGAAGAAACATTTTCATCTTCTACACATGTTAGAAAGAAACACTTTGGGATATGGTGAGGTGAACAATGAGTTTCTGCTCATATCAGAATGCCAGCCAAACATCCTGATGTGTAATCTTTAGAACAAGGCAGTGGTACTGTGTTATGACCAAGGAAGATCTTTCTGTATTAAATTTTATTTCTTCATATGGGTTGCTGCCACAGGAACACTGTGGGTCAGCTTCTTCCGTAAAAATCAGTCATTGTTCCACTGACATCTCCTTTTCTTTCAAAAGCACACATCATTTACTGGAATTCTCTGACACTTTGGAAAATTCATTAATCATGTTTGTAAATAAGTACAATACATATATGTTTGTAATTGAGCACATCTATGACAACTAATATTTTAGGAAATCGCCTGATAAGGTATTATCTGAATAGAGAAAGGAGACACAATCCAACTCAGAAATAACTGCATTGGTAGGGAAAAGTCTCACAGATGACTCATCCCTTACTCTGGGCCCAGTTTGCAATTCTAGGAGTCGTAGGACACCCTAAGGTTCATTTGAAATAATAACTGAGTATTTTACAGGAAGAAATTATTCCAACCAGAAGGGTCAATATCAGAAGACACTCTGCAAAAAATGCAAGGAAATTTATGCATACCTAGAGAAACACCAGCAAATCCTTGATAGTCTAAGGGGATATTAGGTAACAGCCACTTAGCACTTAGTTCAATCCAAGGGATCAATTGAGATGAAGAGCATCACTTAATGTCATGCAGTGATATCGAGGTAGGAGGAAGAACCTGAACCACGGTGGATGGTGAGGTCCTGCTCAGGTTCTATGAGTGAAAACAAGAAGATAGGAAAACAAATAAAAAGAATATCTTCTTTCCACATTCAGAAGTATAAAAAGTGGACCAGGAATACCTATAAACAGGCCTCTTGTACACGTGTGGATGGGCAGCGAGGCAGCAGTATAGAGAATTTTGATGAAGCTATCTATAGCCATTATCCATATCCATAGACATTCTTATCCTAATATCCACAAGAAAACAAATAAGTGAAGGAGAGACTTACTGAATGAAATAGAAGTCTGTAATAGGCTTTATATCAAGGACACCAGTATAGTAGATATAGTAATAAAGAGACAAGAAACACCCAATCACCACATCTCCATCCATCTGCACACTGGTGCTCCTGAGGTGAAGGCAGCCTTCATTTTCAAAAGTGCACACTAAGGCAGGAAGCTGCAGGAGAAGGAAGAAAACAATGAAGGGAAACATCTTAGATGCCTACTCAAAGCTTATGGCTGAGTGAAGAGGAAACTTGCAATCTGAGTCAAGTAAATAAATACCTTATATGTGTGATGTGATTCAACCTGACACTTTCTGACTCAGGTGGACCGTCTGATGCTCCATCGCCTTTCAACAGTGGCTGCTCCATGTCCCTGGAGAAGTTTGCCACCAATATCCTCAGGCCTGTAAATCTGAGGTCTTGCATCCAAGAGAAAAACAGAAGGAAGAAGTTGTGATTGAGTTGCATTTTCTCCAGAGGGAGCCACCATAATGCAGTTCTACTGATAGCAGTATCCCAGGGGCCACCTCTGCCTGGGCAGATTTGCTCTCAAGTCTTTGTCAATAAGCCACTAGCATGGATGACACTAGCGGAGTTGTTAATAGATTGCACTAGAGCATTTAATGCTAGGATTATGTTGAAATATTCTGAAAAGCCTCAAGCTTGGTCAAGAAATACTAAGCATTATTCTTTCCAAAGTGGGAGATAAAGAGCTATCATTTGACAGGCCCATGACCAAGAGTTACAGCCACAGGACATTCCTTGTATATCTGAATTCTCTGTGTACCAGTTACATGCTCTGAAACTCATAGCCACACTTAATTTCCAATGTCTGGGGTACAAATTGCACTATATTCTGGAAATCCAAACGAGTGACTGAAGATCTGTGCAGAGATACAATGCACTTTGGAGTTGTGTGACTTAGCATACTTCCCCAATGCTTGGTCCTTTCAAGTATCTTCATTCCATGATTCAAAATATTGTCAGAATTCATTTCTATTTCTACATCCTTGAATTCCACCATGATTTAGGCTTTTATGAGAACAGGAATCTGTGTGACAAATTTCTTTTTCCCTTACCTTGAAGCAAAGGAGTAAGGCTGAAAATGACTTCTGTATTTCCAATCACTGAAACTTTTGAAAAGTAGGGAAGTGTAGGAAACATTCATAGCCCTCAAACTCAGTGAAATTTGTAGTGTAGATAGATTATTCTAAGTAATAATTTATTAGTTGAATGCATGCCGTCTTGTATTTGTCAAAATCTAAATAACCAGTACAAGGGATGAGCCTCAATGCAAATTTTGACTTTATTATATAGGTCTAAGCAAAGGCTTATAAATTTGTATGTTTCTCATTCTGTAGGGGTTTAATGTTCAGAATATCCATGGTTGCTGGCAAACAGAAGTTCCGTGTTATGTGTAAGACATTTGATATTAAGACAGATAGTGATGTTAAGGTCAACAGTCTCTAATACGGGCAATAATATCATTAAGTTTCTCTACTTGATATTTAACATGTAAAGTTTGAAAACCAAAAATTAGCAACTAGAGGCACCACAAGGATAGTCAATTTTGCCCTAGCACTCCAAGTTCAGTGAGGACTCAGGACATAAGAGAACCTATGCTGTGCCATCCTATAACTCAGCGGTGTCCCAAATTTTCTGATCATGGAGATATGGAGCCACAGAAGAAAGTGATTGATGATCTATACTGTGCCTATGGAGAGTCACCTAGAAAGAAAAAAATTATCTGAGGCTTTCACAGAGAGCAAATTGTTTAAGCAATGTCTGTGACTCATATAGATGGCTGACACTGACAACAGACATACAAAGCACTATACATGCTTCCAGCCTAAATCCTAAGGGGATTTGACAGACCTTGTCAAATATAAAATTTACATTTTTAGTTAAGTAGGTTTTTCTTTAACTTAGTCTTTTTTTCCAGCAGTAAAGGATAACCATGAAAGATAAAGTTATGCCATATTAATATGCTGAGCTGTAAAAGGCTCAAGTCAGCAACTCCTGATAATTACCAGATCTGCTGATAACCCATTACTATCATGGACTATTGGACTATATTGGGTTATTTTGCTGAATTAAGTACCTGAAATCTTTAGACTTGTTTCAAGTATGAGAACATCTTGTAAACACTTCTCCAAATACAGCTTCTCTAACTGAAGTGGAAAACCCATCGCTGAAAAAGAAAAATGTTAAACGGGGCTATGTTGGGAGCCAAGCTAGAAAATTAATCAAATATGTGAAGGTGGGAGTTGGCAGAGTGCCTAAAACAAGCAAGCTACCTCACTCCTGAAATGAACATCCTGTCCGGTTAATGTTTTCAACCCAGTGTTATAACCCACTTCACAAAAGTGTAAATAAAGGACAGTTTTGTTATAAAAAAGGAGGTGGAAGAAAAAAAATATATATGAGAGTTAGGATACATATACAACTATTTTCTCTTAGTTCACCAAGAATAAAAGTTTGTACTAATATTTTTTTAGAAAATATATCATGTCTGCATCTTGTCCTCCCTATAACTACAATGGAGACAACAATATACAATGTATTATTATTGTATATGTCCTACTAACCTGCTTTGAAACTGTTTCATTGCTATTCTTTTTTTCTCTTTAAAATGAATACAAATTCTAATAAAAATAAATTGTCTTGTTACTTATAGGTGATCTGTTAAAGATGAAAAGAAATGTTGACATTTGTAAGGAAAAACTTTAAATATTAAGTGTGAATAGCTTTAGAAAAGTTTTATTTCCCAATTTTGAAGATGTTGGCCCAGTGTCCTTACTAGCATTTGAAATTCAGCTAGTCAAGATAAAGTTGGGCTGTAAGTGCAAAATTGTCAAAGAGTTTGAAAAAATTCTATGCTGTAATGAACTTATAATAATTTTATAATAACTGTAATGCTTCATACAATGTGTCAATAGGAGAAGTTTAGATGCTCAATTAGGTAATTCAGGAATTCCATATCCTGAATTGTAGAGAATATGCCCAAGCACGTAATGCCTGATTTATTGTGTCAACTTGAGAAGCTTAGTAGTGACCTGGAGGCATCCAGGATCCTCATTTTGTAACACTCCTGAGCATGTGCAAGAGCGTTGCATGGAAAGGGTGTGAACACTACAACTGACCTTGGTGGAGGTGTGTGCTTACAACCTAATTGGAAGAATGAGGCATGATTTCTCTTTTGTTCGTCCTGCTTTTAATTACTTTTTGACCTCTGTTATCTGCTGGCTTTGGAGCCAGATGATTATGGGTGAAAACCTCTAGAAAGCTGTGAGATAAGTAAAGCTGTCTTCCTTTAACTTTGGTTGTTGGGTATTTTTTGTCTTATGAATGAGAAAAATGTAATTAATAATTATATAACATGATATCAATATGCTGAGATGTAAAAGGCTCAAGTCAACAACTTCTGACATTGCCGGTTCTGCTCATAACTCACTACTACTGATATCATGACTGCATCTTGTACTCTGAAGAAATACTATGAAGACAACAATATGCAATGCATTAATTATTGTAACTATCCTACTAATGTATTTTGAAATCGTCTCAACTTCTTTCCAATTAAAACTAATAAAAGATGATATGTTGAATCTAATAGGTTTAATAAATTCTATAAAGACATTTTTAAATATAAATTTTATGTATCTGTTGACCTGGGTATTGTAAGTTGTATCCCACTAGAACATAAACATATTTGAGAATATTGAGTCCTCCACATAATTACATGACTTGTCAAACTCAAGCCTTATTCTCTAACTTGAGTTAGACTATTCTCTGGATTGAACTGTGTTTCAAGTGCAATGCAAGAGCCTGATGTCTGACATTTGTGAATGTGATGAAACAAAATAAATGGAATGGTTCTAGAAATTAAGATGAAGTTACTGTGAAATCAGTGTAGAGATCCCTAAATTTTAGGATTAGAGGTCCCACTCAACCTAGTTATTTCTCTCCTGTGTATTTTCCCAGAACTGAAAACATCATATTACAGCTATATATGTACACCCACAATTATAGCAGCAAAATTTACCATAGTCAAATCTTTCAAACAACACAAATGCCCATCAACTGAAGCCTGGAAAATATGTGCAAGCATCATATTGTCTTCCTAGCACAAGAACCTGAAAGAGTAAATAAAATCCAAAAGGTACAATAGATATTGTGAAAGGAAAAGAAAGTATTCAAAGGGATGGAACACTTGGGATAAGGTAAGGGAGAAAAAAAAGGAGGAAAGGAAAAAATATGTCTATACATAGGATAGCTTGGATAGTTGTACTGCTGATCACTACTCACCTATTAAAGCTAACAATTAATATTATTTTGTTCTTTTTAATGTTTAACCCATGTTAAATGCTTATATTTGGTAATCTGAGCTACTAATTTTTTTTCCAAAACTGGGGATTGAACTCAGGCCCTTGCACTTGCCAGGGAAGCGCTTATTCCACTGAGCCATCTCCCCAGCCCCTGAGCAACTAATTTGAAATGAACTATGTGAAATGTAACAACCACTGTTGAATTCTTCTCATTTTCTTTAATTAAATTCCATATAGTTTCTAAAGTTTTAACTTTTTACTAGTTTTTCCTCTTTTCTTGAATAGGGTTATTATGATAGATCCTGATCCAATATATTTCAACTCGTTTTCCTTAAGTGCAGACTATTCCTGGAGAAGCTGTAACATTCATTGTATATCTTCCTACTACCAATACACACAAGTATCACTGGAGAAAAAAAAAGAAAAAATATTTTAAACAAAAAGACCAAAATAAGGAGCAAAAAGTAATCTCAGACATCTAGCCCACCCAAAACAAATCCAGGAGACAGGAACATAGAAGAATTTGATGGTTACACAAATGAAATTTCAGAAATGATAGCAAATGAAATAAATAATAACTCCTTAAGGCTATGAGAAAATCAGATCAGAAATGATCTCTCAGTTAAAAATGAAATGACAATAGAAAAAGAATTGCTTAGCATACCTAGAGAAAACAGAACTAAAGAACAGAGAAACATAGAAAAGTGATGGAGAAGCTCAGTCCCAGCAAGTGTGGAGGTGAGGTTCTGGGCTTGCCTGCGCTGGTTGGATCTCCCCAAATCAAGCCCAGGCCAACCCTGTGAGACCTTCCATCATGTTCTCGGCGTACTTTCCACCGAGCTCTCTAAGAATCCCTCCACCACATACAAAATGACAAAGACAAAGAGCAAAATGCTATCTCAAGCCCAGATCCCACTCAAAACAAGTATAGATGACACTAATATAGAACAAATTGGGAATCAAGCAGCTGAGATGTCTGAAACAATAGCATCTGTAGAAAAGAAACAACTGCAGAGAGGTATAGAAGAACTCAGATCAGGAATAACCTCTGAAATAAAAAAGAAAACTGAATTCATAACATTTGAAGTAAGAAATCAAATGCAGAAACATATAGAGAAAATCAGATCAGAAATACTCTGTATAGTAAAATAATTAATATTTGATTCTCAAGAAGACAGAGATTAAAAAAAATAGTAGAGATTAGAAAAGCGATGGATTCCTTTAATGAGCAATACAGGAACGAAATAGATCACATGAAACAGAGCCAAAGAGATATAGAAGAACTTAAAATCTCAATCACAAGCTTGCAAAACTCTGAGTGAAAGTGAAGATACAGTTTCAGATCTTGAAGACGACATTGCAGCTACTAAAAAGGTAAGCAAAACCCTCTTTGATTGCAAATAGAATGCAGAAAAAAAATAATTCATCACCTGCAAGATGATGCAAAATAAATAACGTGAGAATAACAGGCATCAATGAGAAAGAATGAGTCAATACAAATGACATAAAAAGAATATGGGCAGAAGTAATAGCAGAAAACTTCCCAAATATGAGGAAACAATCTGACATTCAGGTAACCGAAGCATACAGAACACCAAATAGCTTCAACCTAATGAAAAACACACTGAGACATATAATAATCAAGATCCCAGAAATCCAGCATAAGAACAATATGCTGAAAGCCACTAGAGAAAAGAAAGAGATCACATGTAAAGGAAAACCCATCAGAATAACAGCAGACTTCTCTTCACAAACTATGAAGAAAGAAGAGCATAGAGCAGAGAACGTCAAGTCCTCTAAGAAAACAAATTCCAGCCCAGACTACTACACCCTGCAAAACTCTCTTTCAAGTTTGATGGAGAAGTGAAGTACTTCCATGACAAAGAACGACTAAAGAATTTTATGATGAGAAAGCCAACACTGCACAGACTACCGAAAGATGTTCTAGAGAGGGACCAAAATGATCAGAACCCGATGAATGAGAACAGAAGAAAAAAACTAAATATGGCAAACAAACATAGGGGAAAAAGGCAAAAGGAGTAAACAACAGCAGGTAAACAACATGTCGTTCATAAGTCATTATGTCTCAATTATAACTATTAATGTAAATCTACTCAGTGCACCAATTAAAAGAAACAGATTGGTATTGTGGATTAGGAGACAAAATCCAACAATATGCTACACAAGAAACACATTTAACTCATAAAGACATTCATAGGCTGAAAATCAAAGGGTGGAACACAATACCACATGCCCCAGCACCTCAGAAAAAAGCAAAGGTAGGAATCCTGTTCTCAGACAGCCTCAACTTCAAATCAAGAATGATCAAATGAAGTAAAGAAGGCCACTGTATACTGGTTTGGGGAAAAATTCAAGAGGAAGAGGTAACACTCATAAGTATTTATGCACCAAACAAGGGAACACTCAACTATATAAGACAAATCTTAATGAACATGAAAAATCCAATATCCAACAGCACAATCTTACCAGGAGATCTTAACACCGCTTTATCCCATAGAGATAGGTCAAACACAAAAATTAGCAAAGAAATAGCAGGACTGAACAAGACCTTGGAACAAATGGGCTTAGTGGAAATATACAGAGGGTTCCATCCAAAAACAGCTGAATACACATTTTTTTCAGCTGCACCTGGGTCATACTTGTCCATATGACATGCTTAAGGGCATGCAAGAAAACAAAAATTACCCCATTCATATTATCTGACCACAGTGCAATGAAACTGGAAATAAACCACAAAAAGCACATAAATACATGGAAATTAAACAACACTTTACTCAGAAGCCAATGGGTCACAGATGAAATTAAAGAAGAAATTCAACAATATCTACAATTCAAGGATAATTCAAGCACAACATATCGGAACTTATGGGATGCAATGAAAGCAGTTCTTAGAGGGAAATTTATAGATGTAAACTCACACATTAGAAAAACAGAAGGGGAGCAAATAAACACCCTAATATTGCACTTCTAACATCTACAAAGGAAGAGGAAATCAAACCCAGAGCCCAAAGATGGGAAGATATCATAATGTTTAGATCACAAATTGATTCAATTGAGATGAAGAAAACAGTTCAAAGAATTAACGAATCAAAAGGCTGGTGTCCCTGTTGAAAACATACATTGGGATATGTTTATAGATCACTTCTTCACCCACAGGCACCATTATTTTATTCTACATATTTATACCATGTTCCCATGAGCCTTCTCCTCCCATGTGGATTTTGTCCCAAACCTTCATCTACAGGCTATTTGCATGGAAAGCATTAGGGGTGATGCAAATGGGTTGCACAGAGGGTTCACTCTTAGAAGTTTCTGAAATGACCTTGGGAGACACAATCTTGGTGATGGAGATTGGGCAGTACACCCTCCCCCAAAGGTTAAGAAATTACAGCCACATACACTGAGGAATCAGTGTGGCTAAAGTACCTTCACTGCATTGTCCATTCTTTCTGAGTCATGTGTGGATAATAGAAAACAATTGTCAATCAGATATTTACTCCAGTCTCTAAAGAACCAGTTATTACATATATTCAGAAATTCCAAGTTATTCAGTGTTAACAAAGTAATATGTTGTATTTCTGAGACCTTCTCCAATCTATATGGTACTTTCTAACATAGTATTTCTATAGTTTAATGTATTATCACTATCTGCTCCTAGAACAATATTTTGGGGCCCCACATTGTTAATACATTTATGACAACCTAGGAATTGGTTCACTCGAAGGCAAAGGAACAACATTGGAAAGTACTGTTGCATCTTTCACCACCCAAATATTGGGTAGGAGAGCCACACATATAGCCCATTACAGCACCAGAGATCCAATGAGTATACAAAGCAATGAGGTTAATATCTGTAGCTCTTGTTTTTTTTTTTAATTTTTTTTTGTGGAACCGGGAATCGAACGCAGGCTCTTGTGCTTGCCAGGGAAGTGCTTATTCCAGTGAGCCATCTCTCCGGCACTGAGCCATCTCCCCGGCTGTAGTTCTGAAGTGGTTGGATACATAGCATTTTGCAATTGTGAACTTTTAAAGAATATTCAGCATGCTTGTGACCCTAATGTAAACTTGGACTTTGTTTTATTGTTGGAATACTATTGGTTTTTGAATAATTGTATGTAATAATAGTTGGAATGGCTAAAAAAAGAAATATATTTTCACATTAATTGCTGTAAACTTAAAACATTAACAATTGATCATTACCTTTTAAGGAAAACATAATTCCAAATTTGATACTTACTATTCCATGTCACAGTTGAAGATCTAAAAACTACTTACCCCAAACAAAGATAAATTACAAATGCAAAATGTACAAATTTCAAATCTTAAACATAAAAATGAATGCATAAATTCACAATATCATAATATTAAATGTATGTTAATATATGAGTATATTGGGTACTTTACCTGAGGTGTTATGTATAATTAATTTTTTAAAGTGAAGGGATTACAGGTTTAGCATATCTAGGGACACAGGAAAAAGCAATGCTTTTATTTTATTTCTCATTTAGAATGAAGAAAAATCAATGATTTGCCATGCTGTAATAGTCTTCTCTAATGTAGGGCCAAATTATTGTTATACATTCACTTGTGTTTCCATAAAAGTTATTATAAACTTAGTATTTGTGAATATAACTTTATTTGAATAGAGGGACTTCACAGATGCAGTACAGCTAATATAAGACAGGCTCGATTTCATCACAAATGGTGTTTTTAAATAAGCAGAGAATGATGGTGTTGAAGACTGGAGAGATCCCACTGCACAGCACAGACTGGTGATCATGCTTTCTCATGATTTTCTCTCTATATTAATACTTTTGTGTGGTGCATGAAATTTACACTCAGCTTGAAGAGTGGACACACGTAAATGATGCAGATATTTGCTCTTTAATCCCCTTCACTTCCATCTCCATCTGTCTCTCTAAGGGGTCTTTTCCCATTCTCATTTTATTGACATTATTAGTGCTACCTCAAGTTAATGACATATTAATTTTATATTCAATTATTTTACAAGATTCCAGTGTATTACATTATTTTATTCTACTTATGATCCCTTCTCCTCCCTTTTCACTCACATCCATTTTCTTTTGGAACCTTTTCTATTTGCAAAAGATCTGTGCCTTAACTCGTTATTTATCCCTTATTATTCTCTTTCTTCAAATTTTATCTTGATCAAATGCAAGATCCCATGTAGCTTTAGTATCATGGGTCTGGTTAAGTTCATGCCACATATTTTTCAGGTTCATTCATTTATCTATAAATATCTCAAAGTTGTCCTTCAGTGCCAAGCAGTACTCTGTAATGCATAGACACCACTTTTCCTCCCTTCAGTCCTCTGTTGATAAACATACAGGCTGTTTCCAAGCTTTGACTGTTATGAATTGGGCAGCAATAAACACTGGTATGCGTGCATCACTGCGGTGTGATATATTTAGCTCTTTGGGAAAAATACCATGAAGAAAGAAAGGTGGTCATAGGAAATTCATAATTTTAGTTCTTTGGAGATTTTATTAATTTACAATGCTACCAACAATGTAGGAGGGCTGCTATTCACTCTAGACTATGTATGTCTATGTATGTGCCCACTCAAACTATGTATGACTATGTATGTGCCCATAAAGCATTTGTTATTTTTTAAATTTCTTTATCATTGACATCAGTTAGCATATTTGATGGTATAGGATGGAATCTTAGTGCTGATTTTGTTTGCATTTCTTTAGTGGTCAGATACATTGAATACCGTTTAATATATTTGTAAGCCTTTTGTACTTCTTGTGCAAAATATCTGTTGATTTTATTCACCAATTTGTTCATACAGTCCTTATAGTAGAGGTACTAATTTTTAAAAATTCATGAAATATTTTAGGTTTTCTTCGATTTAAAGCTGAAAACAAACATGGCCAGAGTATATCAGGAGTCAGAAAGCACAAGTCTGGTGAGAATGGAATTTCACTTGCATTTCAATGATAGCAGAAGATATGCTTTTCCTATTTAAGCACCAAGTTGATGGTATTTGTTAGAGCATCATAGAAAAAACGCAGAGCTTACATCCCAGAGCTTATATAAGATCGCCAGTCAGTCACAGCACAGGCAGTACAAACTTCATCTCCCCTTTCAAGTTAGAAGCTGTTTTGAAAAAAAAATAGTCTCCATACATCAAAGTCCTCTGTGTAGAAATGAGATTTTCTTTGACCTTAGTTCCTGAGGAGTCTTCTGAAGTGTGTGAGACATGAACACAAAGAGTGACCAAAAGAGTCAAACAGTGTCACTATATATTGGTTAAGGAAAAATTCAACCCAAAGTGATAATAATTATAATCGTATGTGCAGCAAACATTACCACATACAACTTCCTAAAGAAACACTATGGGTATAAATGAAGACATAAATGCTGATGTAGTCATAATGGGGGTCCTCAATACTCCAATGTCATACATAAATAAATCAACTGGACAAAAATATAAAATAAAACATTAGTGTTGTACAAAACCTTTGAATAAATGGACCTAATAGATCTTATAGAGTATTCCACTCAAATTCAACAGAATCCATATTCTTTGTAGTAGCTGGGACATTTAAAAAAAAACACCACATTGTAGCCCATAAAGCTTGTTAAGGTAAATACAGTAATTGAAATATTCTATGCACACTATCATCTTATAATTTCTTTCAATGCATCATCCAGTGGTTACAATTTTTCAGATACTGCATTAATGTCTTTCATCATTTTGAATTGATTTTTCTTCTAGGTGACAGAAAAAAGTCTACTTTTTTTTGTCTTCTGATACACACCCAGTTTTCCCAATACTACTTTAAACCATATTTCCTTACATGTATGTTTTTGGTATGCTTGAGTTTCCTAAAGATGCATGCGTTTCTTTCTGAGACCTCTACTCTGTTCCACGACTGTACACGCCCATAAAACACCGTTATGTTACAGTGCTTCTGTCATGTCCAAGTCAAGTGCTCTGAATCCATTAGGTTGCTCCTGTCTCTCAGTGCTGCTTTAACTCTTTATGTTCTTGAAAACCCCTAACATGTTGGGTTGCTTCTCATCTTGTGAAGTGCCATGAGAATTGCAATGAATCATTGTCTCATTTGGTACATTGCCATTTTACAACTATTTATTTTCTCAACCTATGTCCATGGGAAATATTTCCACCTTTTATTTTGTTCTTCGATTTTTTCTTCTGTATTTTATACTTTTTATTATGAAGATTTTAGTGATTTGTTTTGGCATTTCTTTCTATTTGTCTTTTTTTTTAATCTACTGAATGAATTCCTTTCCTAGTTTGTTTTCCTTAATTTTTTTTTTCATTTATGTATTTGGTACAGGGTCTTACCATGCAGCTCAGACTCATAGTAATCCTCCTTTGTTTAGCCTCCAAGTGCTGGGATTACAGGTATGTGCACTATGCCAAGTTTCAGTTGCCATCTCTTCACACCACTGGTAGGGTCGGCTCAGCATGCCTGGGATTGAATATCGGTCCCTGAGCCTGTCTCATCAGGTGCTTGTGTCCACTGAGCTATTTGGCTGTGCCACTCTGCATAAATTTTGAGTTCTAAAGCAGTATTGGTATTTTGTGATTTTTATGGATGGAATCATATTATCAGCAAACCAATTTGATTTTCTCATTTCCCATTTTGAGAACTTTTTATTTTTTTCTGTTGCTTAATTTTTCTACTTAAAATTTGAATACTATACTGATTTGAGTTCTGTGAGTACACAATTATCTTCTCATTGATCTTTGAGAAAATGTCCATATGTTTTAATAGTTTCACCAAGAATCAGTGTGTATAACAGCTAAAGATCTACAATAAATTTGCCCAAGCCTGTTGTGTAAAAATACCATTAGCATGGGTCATTCAATGAAGGTATCAAAGAGTGCAAACATAATAAAAAATTAAAACTTAGCAGACACAGGGCTTTTCTTTCAGTACCGAGTAACAACTCAGAATCTTACACATGCCAGGCATGTGCTTATGCAGCAGAGCTGTCTCTCCATCCTGACAAGGTATTTTGTTGAAGTGACACTTTCCTACACCATCTCTGAGCAGAAGAGAATTAAATTAAGAGTAAATAAAATAGAAAAAGATCAATGAATCAAAGAGATAGATACTTGATTTTTCTTTTTTTCCATTTTTAAATAATTATATTGAGAAAAAAGCAGTGAGGCAGTTTAAAAACTGATTAGTAGGAGAGTTTATTGCATATTGTTGTCTTAGTGGTTATTATTGTACAAGATGCAGACATGATATCTTGTGCACAAACACTGTTAGAACAAATCTCTCTATTCATTGAAATAAAAGAATGCAGCTGTATATCTATCCTAACTATTTTGAATATACAGATACCAAATGGTCATTCATTTGTATCCCCCCATTTTTTTAGTTTTGTCAGAGAATGCTATTCCATTGTCATTTAAATATTATAGATGAGTGAATTCAGCAAAGTATTCCAAAGTAGTCCAATAATCCATAATAGTAGTGGGTTTTCCATAGGACTGGCGATGTCAGAAGTTGTTGACTTCAGTCTTTCACAGCTCAGCATATTAATATGGCTTTACTTTTTATACTTTGCTTTTATACTTTTCTGCTTGATGGTCAAGAGCAAGATAAAGCAAGACCTATATAACGAGAAATGTAAGTTTTGTATCTGAAAGGTCAGTCAAATCCCCTCAGGATTAATCCTGAAACCCTGTACTACAGCTTGTAGATCAAAAAGCTAGATATTTGAAAGAAAAAATTACATAGAGGGGCTGGGGAGATGGCTCAGTGGAATAAGTGCAAGGGTCTAAATTCAATCTCCAGTTCCGCTGCCCCTAAAAAAGAAAAAAAAGAAAATATAACATACAAACAGTTTTGCTCAATTTTCCCCCAAAAAGATAAAGAAAAGAGTCGGGTATGCAGTTAGCATATAAAAACAGCAGACAGCACTACAATGCAAGAGATAATTGGCACCTAGTTTAAGAGCTCTAATTCTAATAAACTAGAGGATTTAAAAGAAATAATAGATTACTAGAATTATCAAAACTGAATCAGAAAGCAAAACTCTGAGCAATTTAATACAACACTTTGAACATATGGTAGTAATAAAATACTAAGAATGGGTCATGGACTTGCTGTTGAATTCTACAAAAACATTAGGGATGGTCTAACTCTAATCTACCTTAAAATCTTCAATAATATTTATTTTTTATTTTGTAAAGAATATAAAAGGTTTAGAAAAAACGTTAGAAATTATACAAAATTTCACTGAACAAAGTAATAGGAATTCAATAACTAATGTACTATATGATGATATCTTCAAATTAGTTGTTCAGGTTATCAGATATAAATATGCAAGATTCACTTAAACAAAAAAATGAAAAAAAATATTTTCATCAATTTAAAAGAAGAACATAACATAAGAACAAGAATAAGAGGAAAAACATTTGAGTATTACCTGCTCTTTTCAAAAGATTAGCAGTAATTGACAGTACAATTATCCAAATGGTTCTGCACCAGTCTACCTTCACAGCAGCAGTGGAGAAGGGTTTCTTTTTCCTCTGCGGCTTCTCCAACATTTGTTGTTGGTTGATTTCTTCATAATAGCCATTTTTTCTGGGGTGAGATTGTATCTCAGTGTTGTTTTAATTTGCATTTCACGAATGGCTAGTGATGTGGAATATTTTTCCATGCATTTATTTGCTTCTTGTATTTCTTCCTCTGAAAGGTGTGTATTCATCTTGGATGCCCATTTTTGGATTGGGTCTTTAAATTATGGCGCCATAATCTTGTTTAGTTCTTTGTAAATTCTAGATAGAAGACCTTTGTCTGAGTGGTTATTATTTAAGATTTTTTTCCCCAAAATTTTGGGTTATCTTTTTACTCTGCTGGTAATTTCTTTTGGCAAGCAAAACCTTCTCAATAAGAGGAGGTCCCAGTTGTTAATCCTATCTTTCCTTTCCTTTCTTCCTTCCTTCCTTCCTTCCTTCCTTCCTTCCTTCCTTCCTTCCTTCCTTCCTTCCTTCCTTCCTTCCTTAATTTCTTTCTTTTCTTTTCCTTTTTTTTGTATTTTTTAGGGAACAGTCTCCAGGCTGTTCAGGGTCTCACTACTAGATCAGACTCATTGTAATTCTCCTGTTCACAGCCTCCCAAGAGTTGGGAATACAGGGGCGTCACCACACCCAGACTCAATAACAGTCTCAGTGTTCCAAGGGGGCAAGGCTGGCATATCAGACCCAAGTAGTCATCCTCCAGCCCGTCCACCTGTTTGCATTAATCTGCTGGCTATTTGGCTGGCTCCTGTGTGTTCCTGTAATTCCCGTGCAGTTTGATTTTTGTTCACAAACTGTTTGCCTAACCCTAAGTAAGCAAGAGTTCCACCTAATTTCCAGGAGATTTAGTGTTTTTGTTTTAATGTTTATATCTTTAATCCATTTTGATTTTAGTTTAGTACATGGTGATTGACCCGAGTCAAGTTTTAGTTTCAGCATGCAGAGAGCCAGTTTTTCCAGCACCATTTGTTCAAGAGGCTATCTTTCTTCCAGTGAGCATATTTGGCCACTTTTTCAAAAATCAGTTGGCTGAATGTGCTTGTAGAAGCTTCTGCATCTTCTAATCTATTCAATTGATCCTCAAGTTTATTTCTTTGCCAATGCCATGCTGATTTTATCACAGTAGCTTTGTAATATAATTTAAAGTCAGGAATTGTAATGTGTCCTGTCTTGCCTTGTTGCACCAGATTGCCTTTGATATTCTAGGTTTTTTCTCATTCCAAATAAATTTTAGGAATGACTCCTCTAGGTCTGATGAGATATATTTGTGGTATTTTAATGGGAGTTGCATTAAGTCTCTATAGCAGTTTTGGGACTATCACTATCTTCACGATGTTGGTTCTATCCAGGAGCAGGAAATATCTTTCCACTTTTTGAAATCCTCTATGATCACATTTTTCAGAATACTGTAATTTTCAATAAATGTATCTTTTACTACTTTAGTTAGATTAATTCACAAGTATCTCATTTTCCATGGTGCTACAGTGAAAGGTACTGTTTCTCTAATTTCTCTCTCAGTGGGTTTCTTATCTGTGTAGAGGAATGCTATTGAATTTTGAGTATTGACTTTGTATCCTGCTATGCTACTGAATTTGTGTATTAATTATGCTAGTTACTTGGTGGAGTTTTTTGGCTCTTTCAAATAGAATATCATGTTATCTGCAAATAATTATAGTTTAATTCCTTCTTTACCTATTCTTATGCATTTATTTTATTTTATTTTATTTAATTGAGAAACAAATAGCAATGGGACAGTTTCAAAACAGATTAATAGGACAGCTTCAATAATTAATACATTGTACATTGTTATCTTCTTAGTGGTTATGCATAGTACATGATGCAGACATGATATCCTGTCCAAACACTATTAGTACAAATATTTCTGCTCATTGAATTAAGTGAAAGTAGCTGTATATCTATCCTAACTTTTCTGTATATACAGATACAAAACAGTCTTTCTTTGTACTCTTTTTTTTGTTTAGTCCTGTCAGAGATGGGTATTCCATTGGCATGTAAATACTGTAGGTGCATAAATTCAACAAAACAGTCCAACACAGTGCAGAGGTCCAAAATAGTAGTGGGTCATCCGCAGAAGTTGTTGACTTTAGCCTTTCAGATCTCAGAATATTAATATGGCTTTACTTATTATATCTCATTTTTATACTTTTCTGCTGGATGGTTAAGACTGAGATAAATCAAGACCTATGTAACAAAAAATGTAACTTTTGTATCTGCCAAGTTCAGTCAAATCTCCTCAGGATTTAACCTGTAACCCTATACCACAGTTTGCAGAACGTTTGTCAGTGTCAGCCATGTGGATGAGTCACGGCCATTGCTTAACCAATTTGCTCACTGTGAAAGCCTGAGAGAACGTTTTCTCTCCCTGTGACTCTCCTTAGGCACATTATACAACATCAATCACATTGCTCTGCAGCCCCATAATCTCCTTGATCAGAAAATTTGGGACACAACTGACATCATTACATGATGTTACAGTATAGGTTTTCCTGTGTCCTGAGTCTTCACTGACATGAAAGGCTAGGGCTAAAATATTGGCTGTCCTTGTACCCATCTATATCTCTAATTTTTGGTCGGCAAACTTAGGTTGTTAACCCTTCAGAAGAGCTTATTGTTATTACCCTACAACATATGCAGTTGGGTTTAAACTCATTATCAGGCAAATCTTGTTTCCAAGATTTGAAACCTTAGGCATAACATGGAACAGGTATTTTCCATCAAGTATTGATATGTTCAACTTTAAATACCTACAGAATATGGAGAAAAAATTTAAAAACTGAAAAATATTTACAGAATATGAATGAACAATTACATATTTTTACAAAGAAATTTAGAAATCTAACGATATACAACATTGCAGCAGGGCAGTCCTGTGACTTTTTTTCTTTGTGTGTTTTTTTCATTTATCACCCTTTATTTAAAAATGAAACATTAACTTGAGAGACAGTATGGTAATAATTGGTATGTCATGAGAAGAAGTACATATTAAGAAGACCAGAAGGACAGGCATTCCAAACATGAACCTTCTATTGTACATTGTTATCTTCAGTGCATTTCTTTGGGTCGCACGTATCAGCATGTACATGGCTTTGCCCCGATTATGTTTCCCACCTTTTCTCCTTGCCCTCTTCTCATTGTCCTATCCTCAAGTTCTCTTTCTCCTTTTAATTGTGTTATACCTTTCTATTTGTATTTCTTCTTTTAAGTTGTTACACTAGGGAGACAATAATATTTACACATGTGTGTGTTAATTTCACTTATGAGTACATCTTCAAGTGGCAACCACTTAAAAATGAAGGCTTCAAGTTTATCATTCTTTATAGAAGAGTAATACTCCATTGCATAAAATACCACATATTTTTCAATAATTTCTCATGTGATGGACATCTTGGTTGTTTCCAAGATTTGGCTATCAGAAATTGTGCTGCTATAAACATAGGTACACATATGGCACTAAGATATGACACTTTCATTTCCTCTGGGAAAATTCCCAGTAGGGGGAGAGCTGGCTTGAATGGGATTTGTAGTCCTAGTTTTTCAAGGAATCTCCACACTGATTTCCTTGATTGTTCCACCAGTCTATATTCCCAACAGCAGTGGAGAAGTGTTCCTTTTTCCCCATAGACTCTCCAACACTTGTTGTTGGTTGATTTCTTTATGATAGCCATTATTTCTGGGGTGAGATGGTATCTCAGTGTTGTTTTAATTTACATTTCACAGATGGCTAGTGATGTGGAGTATTTTTTCATATATTTATTTGCTTCTTCAATTTCATCCTCTGAGAAGTGTGTGTTTATCTCAGATGCCCTATTCTGGATTAGATCTTTAAATTTAGGGACCCTAATGCTTTTTAGTTCTTTATAAATTCTAGAGAGCAGACCTTTGAATGAGTGCTTATTAGTTAATTTTTTTTTCATTTGAGGGTTGTCTATTCACTTTGTTGATAATTTATTTTGAAGTTCAAAAACTTCTCAATAAGAGGTGATCCTAGTTGTTAATTCTTTCTAATATTACCTGTACTATTTGATTTTTGTTCATGAACTCTTTGCCTACCCTTATGTCTTCAAAAGTTCCTCCTACTTTCTCTTCCAGGTGATTTCTTGTCTCTGTTTTAATGTTTAGATCTGTGATCAATTTGGACTTTAGCTTAGTGCATGGTGATAGACCTGGGTCAAGTATAATTTTCAGCATGTAGAGAGTCAGTTTTTCTAGCACCATTTGTTAAAGGGGCTATCATTCTTCCAGTAAGTGTGTTTGGCCTCTTTGCTGAATATCAGGTGGCTGAGTGTGTTCGTAGAGGCCTCTGCATCTCCTAATCTATTCCAGTGAACCTCAGGTCTATTTCTTTGCCACTATCATGGTGATTTTAGTGCAGTAGCTTTTTAGGACAGTTTTAAGTCAGGAATTGTAATGCCTCCTGACTTGTCTTTATTGCCCAGGATTGCCTTTGCTATTCTAGGTCTTTTCTGGTTCCCAATAAATATTAGGATCGATTTCTCTAGGTCAGGGAGGTACATTGTTGGTAGTTAGATAGTGATTGCATTAAATCTGTACAGCAATTTTGGGAGTTTGGCCATCTTCACAATGTTGGTTCTTCCTTTACAGGAGCAGAGAATATCTTTCCATTTTCTTTCTTTTTTTTTCAAAGTTTGATTGACAAACAGATAGCAATGAGACAGTTTCAAATCAAATCGGAAGGACAGTTTCAGCAAATAATACACTGCATATATTCTTCTTAGTGGTTAATTGCTGTACAAGATGCGGACTTGTGATCCTATTTACAAACACCATTAGAACAAATC